>NC_135836.1:1492500-1875000 GCF_029677425.1 Wolffia australiana | reverse complement strand
TGACTTTGGTTTCTCAAAATTACATATGTGTGTGTGTGTGTGTGTAGGGTTTTAAGTGTTTTGTTGTAGTCATGCCTCTAAATATTAGACTGTTCTATTGAAATCTATGATATTATCTGTAGATTTACACTGGTAAATATTACCATCATCCGCGATGTATTAAGCTAATGTGAACTTTTCTTTTTTATTTCCCTAGAGTCAGATATGTTTTGGTACCAATCATGTCGTGTGATATTATTTTTTTATGTTAATGTCAAAGGTAATATTTCTATTTTCAAGATGTAACAGATAAATAATTGCTATTAGGATATTTTTACAATAAATAAATAAATCGTTTTAAAATTTTCAAATTCGCTTGTGTTTTGAATAAAAAATGAAAAATCAATATTAATGAGTTTCTTCAGTAATTTTTATTTTTAGCTTCATTTTTTATGTTTAAAACTTTTTAGCTGTTTATTTTATTAGTGTCTCTGGTTTTCCAGAACTTACCTTTTTTAAAAACCTACGCCTATAAAACATATGACAGAATTTTTTTTCTCTAGGGTGATTCATGAAAAGAATTATGTTTATAGTAATCACTCTTGATTTTTTTTCTTAATAATGAAATACAATATTTTTCTAAGATATCAAGTTCTCGTGATTTTGCATAAATCGTGATCTACTTCATAAAAAACATCCCAATAAAAATACATTTGCATTTTTATCCCACAACACGTATGCACAGGACAAAAAAGTTTGAAATATACTTCTTACCTATTCTTAACCAATATTATTATAAAATCAGATGAATCTGTGTCCAATAATCATCTTTGGATCATTAGTTAATATCAACTGTTATTTAGGAACATGCCACATCTTGAATGCCAAACATCATATTAGACCAAAGCATTCAAGGGGTTTTTACATTTTTAAGTAGTGAACTAGTGATTACCTTAATACAGTGTTAATATGATTAATAAATTAAAATATTTTTTTATTTTTGTGGCAGATGCATCTTAATTCAAATATATAGACTTGAATATCAGTTTCATAAAAATTTCGCCCAGAATCTTATTCCAAATGTCCCATAGAAGGTTTCTTGCTTTGTTGTCAAAAACATCATCATTATCTATATATCATTGATTTCAGATGACTTGGTAAAGAGGGAGGTGGTGGAGAATGGAGATGATGACCTTTCCGCCCTCCTTGAGCTCATTCCCTTATCAACGACAAGAGAGTGGTACAACAGCAATGGAGGCAGTGGCAGCAGCAGCGATGGCGGCAGAGAGACGTCTAATGGGCAATCATCTGGCTTGACAGAAGAGACAATGGTGCTTCAAGCTTTGCCCTCAACCGTTGGAGATGATGATGGCTGGAGCTTAGTATCTCACCAGTGGCCCTGTTGAACACCACCTTTCCCCCACAACCCAGTGCCCTACACCTCTAAGTGCAGGGTTCCTTGTATGAATATTATGCATAAATAAACACCTCACCATTCTTTGAAAATAATCCATTTCAACCAATGTGACACAAGTTGTAATTCTTTCTTGTTTTCTAGATAGTTTTATAGTTAAAATTAGTGATATTGAGATATAGACAGTTCTGCCTATATATACATTTCTCAGCAAATAGACACCTCACCATACTTTGAATACACCTCATGTCAACAAATATTATTCCAAGTGTAAATCTTACTTGTTTCCGGAGATTTATTATTAAAAATAGTTATAAAGAAATTCGGGCAGTTCTTCCTATATATTTAACTGAACTTCCAATGAATGGATTCCTTTAATTTTCTTCACGTGCTATGTTTTAAGTACTACATTAGTTTCTTAGTGAAAGAATGGGGATCATTCTAAAGAACAAGAACAAGAAGAGAGAAAGAAGAGAAGGAGAAGAGAGACCGTGCGGTGGTGAGATAGAGAGATAGTCGTTAATCCTTAAAAGAAGATTCCAATTGGTTGGTATTTATACTACTAGCTAATAGCTTTAATACAGTTAGTTTCTATAACTTAATTGTACCCGTTATAATAAGTTATAACAGCTCTGTTAAGTGTAGTCCTGACCACTAGATCTTTGCCTATCTATTTTCAATCCTGACCGCTAGATCTTTGCTCATCTATGTTTAATCCTGACCGCTAGATGATCCCATATTTAATCCTAGCCACTAGTCTCTCTTTGTCTCAATTTTACTAACTAGTCTTATTAAGTGTCTTACGTGGATGCTGAGCTGGATGCTGATGTGGCATTGAGTGCGGTCGTATTGCCAAGTTTCCAACTCATTTATCACTTACCTTATTATAATGTGAAAAATATACAATTCCAAAATTCATTAGACCTGCCATACTTAAAATGGACGAAAACATAATTTTCAGGACTTAATTTCATGTCGACTAACTCTATAATTAAAATGATATAACACAAAAAAAGAGGAAACTCTGTGGAAACAATGGAACTGACAAGGAATGAGAATTTAATGAACCCACACAATCATATAAAAAATCCAGTCTCATGTTCCACCTTATTAATAAATTCAATATGTACATACAAAGCCCCTCTAAATCATATAAACTTATTTTCTGGTATTCCTCCAGGATATCCAAAAAAGGGAGGTAGAGAGATGAAAAATGTTGCCTGGATATATGCATACTCAAATCAAAACCCAAAAATTGGAGACTAAGAGAGATAAGAGAGAGAAGTAAGAGAGAGAGGTAAGAGAGAGAGAGAGATGAGAGAGAAGTAAGAGAGAGAGAGAGAGATGAGAGAGAAGTAAGAGAGAGATGAGAGAGAAGTAAGAGAGAGAAAGAAGCCTACTTATTCCCCAATCCTAGTGGCCTTGTAAGAATTGATCAGCTGCAGCTGCACTTCCTGAGAGACAGGCATGTGCTCCTTGTACTCCATGGTAAATTCACCCTTGCCCTGAAACCATATGAATTGAGTGATGAACCCAAAACAATAATCCTCAAAGCACTTAAAAACACTCAACAAGAAGTAAATAGATCAGATGAATTTATAGAGGAAAGAGGATGGCCAAAAATCCAAATCCTTAAAACCCTCAACTATCCATATTGCAATGAAAAGCAAAACTAAAAATTAGAGATTTAGCCTGTGTCATGGACTACAGGGTATTGGGAGTACTTTTCAACCCTAAATTATCAAACATCCAAGCAAGAAAATCCATACATTTGATTCATAAAAAATTTAATATTTTTTTTTATGATTTTTTGTAAGAAGAATAGAATCCTGATTTTTTAATAAATCAATCACTGACTAAGTGCTCATAGAGTAGCCTAGACTTTGAACCTCAAATCCTAAATCATCAGCAAAAGCAGAACTTGACACAGGCCACAATATAGTTATTAGCTTCACTAGAGACATTAAGTGTCCATATAGAGTACCCTAAACCCTAAGAAATCAAAGATACAGCAAAAAAAGAACCCAACACTCAGGTCAACGAGGGGAAACAAAATACACACGAAGTCTTCAATGCTAAACACTCAAAAAATAAATAAAAAAAGAGAACCCAATGTCCACATCAACTAAGAGGAGCCGAAAATGGCACGAAGTAGTTGACCTCAATTATATCAGTGACTAAATGGCCAGATCGAGTACCCTTAAACTCACAAAAACCAACTATCAGATTGACAAGGGGAGATGAAAAATACATGAATTGATTGACTTCACTCGTGTTACTACTACCTAAATGGTTCCATAGAATATCCTAAACCCTAAACACTTATAAAAATATCAAAAAACGAACCCAACACACATCAAAAAGGAGGAAAATAAATTATATCACGAGCCTTCACCTGTGTCATGGACCGAAGCGCAGTCGAGTATCCAAACATGTTGTTCAGAGGAACCTGCAACAAAGATTGTACATCAAAAACCAAGTTTAAAGTCTATATATAACATAAAAGGGATTACATAAGCCTTAAGGAAATACGGTAAGATGGAAACCATGAAACCCTAAAAATTAATGAAGAAGAAAATTTGCCAGGGACTAACATTTGCAAGGACAACAGTGTCATCTCCATCCTGCTCGTTTCCAAGTATCAAGCCTTTTCTCCTGCATAAAGAAGGTTTAAATACTGAGACTTCCGCAAGCCACGGCAGAAAGGAACGAGCAATGCGATAATCGGTGTACTTATTGATGTCGCCTGTGACAGGGCCTTGGAATTCGGTGGGCACTTTCAACTCGACCAGCATGACAGGCTCCAAGATGACTGGTTTTGCATTGGAGTAACACTGGGAGGAGGCTTGTGTTAAACTCGATTATAGAGAGTAGAATAAATTATAGGTAGATAAGGGACACCAGGACAAGAATTATGTCTCTTCTTCTCTCTACGATTTGTTAAATTTCCTCCATTTATACCCATCCGCCTGCTACTTTTTTTGGACAGTTCCCTCCCTCTCTCCCTCTCTTTCAGTATCTCCCTCAGAATCACCCTCACAATCACTTTCATAAACAATTTCTCACCAAATCTGACTTTCTCTCAGGATCTTTCTCAGAATCTCTCCCACAATATCTCTCTTAAACAATCTCTGACTCTCGCTCTTCCCACATTCCTCTCAAGAACCATATTTGAGTATATCTGATACTCTCTCATTCAATCTCCCTCTGACACAATCTCTGACTCTCGCACACAAACTTGACTATCACTCTTTGTCGGTCTCTCTCAAACCCACATTCTATTTCTTTCAATCTCTGAATCTCTCTCTCAAAATCTCTGAGAATTTTGCTCTCACTCTCTTTCAATCTTTCTAACACAACCTCTGAATTTCTCTTTCTATGTCTCTCCCTCTGCCTCAGAATCTTAATCTCCGAATCTGACCCGCTCTCTCTTACGATATCTCTTTCTTTCTTTCTCAGGATCTCATAATCCCTCACACGCACACTCTTGGACTCTCTTTCCCACTCTCCTCTCATAAGACAAAGATATTACCTTCCTCTCCGGACCGTAAAAACAAGATCTGAAAAGAGAGGAATAAACCTACCTGTCTAAATGCGTAGATGGCAGCAAGCTTAAAGGCAAGCTCACTGGAATCAACAGCATGTGACGCCCCATCGGTCAACACAACCCGTATATTTTCAACAGGGTGTCCTATCAATGAACCCCTGCAAACAAATTTCTCTCAACTGAGGAAGAAAAATCTTACCGGCAAACCCCAGGAGAAAAATAATTGCACTCACGAGTTAGCAGCTTCTTTGAAACCCTTCTCGATGGCAGGGATAAAGTTTGAAGGAATCGCCTGCCCGACAAGCATGTTTTCAAATTCGAATTTCGCCGGTGATCCTGCTGGAAGTGGTTCGATATACCTGAAGATTTACAAACACCATGCATTAAGTTCAGCGAGGCAGTCTTGGATCTTTGTACGAAAAAAACAAGAAGCAGTCAAGGATCTTGGCCGTTAAATAGTTCAGCGTGGATCAGTCTGTAAAACTATGGCAATGAACTGCTCTTGAGGGTACTCACTTTGATCAATACACCAAACAAATTTGATCACCATATCATAACACAATAATAAAAATACTTATACAGAAAGAATAATTTACTAAAGCTATGTGGCGTGAGTCTACAACGCGGTTAAAAAAAAAAAACAAATGTCCTCGGTCAACATAACCGCGTGCTCTACCGAATAAAGGCGATCCAAAAATAAAGGGTGGGAGGATGGGATGCGCACCGACTGATTCTTATTTATGCTGATGTGGCAGCAACCTGGATAGCGGGAGAGTCCCAATCCAGAGGGAGGGTTACCGGAGTGGTAACACCTAGTTTGAGATCCATTACTTCTCTCTTCTAGTTCTTCCCCTTCCTCATTCCCTGTACTACATCCCTCATCATCTTCACACCATTCTTGGCATTCTCGGGACCAGTGGAAGTTCATTTGCTACTCCCTACATTAAATTGTTCTAGCTTGGTTGGGAGGCATATCACAATATCAAGTTGCATCTATGAATATTTTGAGACGTATTTTGGGTAATATTGGAGTGTTGTAAGAATTTGAAGATACAACCAACCAGATCGTACTACAATGATAATGTTATGTTTCTTACTTTGATCACCATATTATAACATAACATTGAAACCACACTGATTTTCCAACCAGGAACATCAGATAAACAAAGATAGTTCACAATTTTCATCAAAGCACGAATAGCCTCCTGGAAATGGGAGCCAGGACGGGAATCTGATTGGACGATCAGAGAGCGCAGATCATGATCTGATCAGTCCAATTAAATCGATCGGAACATCCGCATAAAGATCAGACAATCAATCAGATCCAATCAAGAGGTTTGATCTCGGTCAAATCAGGAGCGGCCACGCGGCAGCACCAATTCAACCTCTCTTCTCTCACACCCGCCGTCCTCCAATTTATGCCATTGTTTTTGGAGGTGGATAGTATAAATGGGCTCTATGAAATAGATCTTGATAGATCAACGTTATAACACGATCTGATCAAAAATTGATCAATTGACTGTAAATCCCCAGATACGGATATGATCATTTGTCAATTCGACCCCAACCCCGAGAAGAAACTTATAGCTGTGTTTTCACCATTTAACTAAAAGAGGGCTAAAAAGGACAGCCCAAACAAACATACCCGGTAACTCTACCATACTGCCCCTGACCACCAGATTGCTTCTTATGCAAATAATCAAAGTCTGCACGCTGAGTGACCGTCTCTCTAAAGTTGACCCGTGGTTTTCCAACAGCAGCATCAACCTAGAAACGATTGAAATTAATTGCATTCTGATGACTGACTAGTTTATAATATCAGACCGTTCATTTAAAAAAACTGCCCACCTTATACTCCCGCCGAATGCGCTCCACATAAATATCAAGGTGCAGTTCCCCCATTCCCGAGATTATAGTCTGCAGGCCATGGTTATTAATGTTCATAATTACGGAGAAAAATAAAATTTGGAAAAATCTAAGACCTGTCCACTCTCCGGATCTAAGCCAACTCGGAATGTCGGGTCCTCCTTCTGGAAACGGTTCAAGGCCTTTGAAAACTGAGCCAAAGAATAGGAAAGTAAGGTTTTGAATGCATTACAATACGCCATAAAAATAGAGAAATTCCAGTGATATGATAATTTACTTGTCCTCCGGAGTCTTTAGATACGGGAGAAACAGCCAAGGACATGACTGGCTCAGGAACATTCATAGATGTCATGGTGTATCGAACACCACCATCAGTGAATGTGTCGCCTGTCAGTTCACAATTTTTAGAACTATATAGGAGATTTATAAAGAGAAAAATAATTTTAAAAAACCGACAATGAAACTTCCCGAGCTTACCTGATGCACAATCTACTCCAAAAACGGCAACTATTTGTCCCGCATAGGCTTCTGGAATGTCCTATGACGCAGATATTTGACATAATACACATAATGTTTAGGAATTTTGACAGAATATTTAGCTGAATTCATTAAGAATTTGGAACGCAAAAATATATAATAATAAAACAAGATAGGGTCTATCCCTAACCTCCATCTCATCAGAGTGCATCCGAACGAGACGGGGAACCTGAATTTCATGGCAGAAACACAGTTAGCCCATTAGAAGAGCAGCTTTATACCTGAACTTCACAATTTAGTTAAATTAAAAAAGGGAGGTAACGGCTCAAGGTATGAGGGACAAGGACAAAATCTTCATGAATAACCGAGAAATTAAAGACATGAAGAATCCATGAATGACGACATCAAGCACAAGGTTGAATATCTTAGGCTAGATCTTACTTTGATCCTCTTCCCAGTGTTTATGTTGACAATGAAATCGCCTTTCCGAATAATACCTTCATATATTCTATAAAAATAAGATAAAGTCAGCTTGAATTATCTACTCCACAAAAGAATAATTTTCATAAGATATCCGAAATAGGAATAGTAAAATCAAACCTCAAATAGGTCAATTGACCGAAGCGACCTTCTTCCAACTTGAAAGCCAAGGCAACAAGAGGTCCAACTGGAGAGCCAGATAACAAAATCTACAGGAAAGTGTACAGCATTTTGTTAAACACCACAAAATGATGATTTATGAAGATTGTTGATACCTTTTCTTCATTCTTCGTTTGATCAAGTGCATAATTCTCAACCTCAGTTGGACAAGGCAGATAACGGATAACTCCATCCAGAAGAGGCTGAACACCCTACAAAAAATTCAAACACGGATTATCGATGGAGCGAAAATTAAAAACTTCAAAAAAATTCATTGAACTTGAGTTCGTGGGTTGATTATCAATATCCAAAGGTGTTTTGAAGGAGAACATGAGAAATTTCAAGCGGCCATATTACTCTTCAAAAGTGGTCAGATAGGCAGGCGTTTGTAATTTGATATTCCTTTTTTAAGCCGAAGAGTGCGCTGGGGGCGGGGAAGTTGGAAGAAGGGGGAGGGATCATATAAATTCATAGATCTTCAGTTCGCAGGTTTGTTATCGAGTTAAAGAGGCAATTGGAAGGGGAATTACAAGTGATCTGATCGGTCTTCAACAGGTTAAGCGACAGGGGGGAAAAAATAATTTCCTATTTATGTGGGGGTTTCGATAAAACTGAAGAAAAGACTTGTGAATGAATTACACATCCCCAATACAACAAAAGGATAGGCTCGTGAATGAAATATCACGCATCCCCAATTTGATTTCATATTTCATCATAAGGGTAATTTCCAAATCAAAAGTTTAGAGAGAACCTTGTTCTTGAATGCACTCCCCATGAAAACTGGCACAAACTTTCGAGCTATTGTTGCCCTACGGATTGCCATCTGTTCGCACAAACTTTCTGGCATTAGGAGAAAGATTCATATTTGAAAACAGTGGTAAATGACAATCAAGAAATAACAAATTCAGCAGGCATCGCGACTCCACACAATTTTCATCAATAGCGTTTGTCATCCCAGAACAAAGTTGTCATCGTCATCCATAAATCGTTATTGGCACACAAGCGTGTCAGACAATAAGGATGAAGATGATGATTTTCAAGAGAAAATGGATGACTTTGACGAGATGATGAGTTGATGAAAAATGTGAACGAGAGAGATGTGAGAAAGAAAGGGGAGAAAGATGTGAGAAAGGAAAAAGAGGAGAGAAAGGGGGGGGAGAGAGAGACAGAGTGACGGGAGGAGGGGGAGACTGGAAAGAGATGAACGAGAGAGAGATAGAAGAGAGAGATGCAAAAGTTTCAATAAACATGTCACCTTTACCTTTATAAGATCGTATAAAATATGTGATCCACCACAAAAACATAAACTAATATTGCAGTACAGCTTTATGAAGGCTTACATCAAGTTCATCAGAAGATACAGGTTCGTCACTGAGAAAAGATTCTGCAAGTTTGTCATCAACCTCTGACACAGTTTCAATCAGCTCATGACGTTTTTCTGCAACAAGAGCCTCCATATTGGAAGGAATGTCTGCAGAAACAACCTTCTCTCTGCCATTAAAGAAACTCAAACGTTATGAGAGATTTATCAGATCACAAAAGATAGAAACATAGGATAGAGACAATCATGTCTACGCATACTGATTGAGATATGGGTGTAGATCTGTAGTAAACGTGGTTCTTGGAGAGACGGTAGAGAGAGAAAGAGAGAAAAGATAGAAGGAACCAGGAGGGTTTCCCACCCAGTTGTACAAGTTCTTGACTGTCCTCAGGCAGAGGGTGACATGTATATAAAGGGAAAATTACTCTAAATGACAATACCCTTAGTAGGATTTGAGAATCTTATCACATACCCGTTAGAACCCTGAAAATAGTACGCCTTCGACTGTACAAGGTCTATGAGACCCTGAAACTCTTCTTCCAACCCAATAGGAACTTGCACTGCAGCACTGTGATGTCTGAGCTTCGCTCTTGCCTACAATTTTTTTATATAAGAAAACATTTTTTTAACTATATATAAGAAAACATTATTAATTATAACTGATCGAAAATCACTCAAAACCAAAATATAAAATATGTGAAGATCAAATATACCAGAAGAAAATTATGGCATGACTGTACCTAGTCATTTATAAGCTCAGTGTACATGATGAAAGACAAGGAGTCGTTGTCAAGGATTATTATGACTCTCAGAATAATGACTCACGAATAAAAGTCTAGTCACTCGTCTATGTTATAATATCATAATAAAAGTTAGATTGAAAGGGTCGGAGGAATTTCCTATTTCTATCACACCAATTGCTGTTAATATCAAAAGTTATGATCTGGTCACTAGGAAATCATTGCATGGAATAATATAATACCTTGACGCAAAAGGCATCATCGAAAAAAGATCACCTGGCTTAGAACTTTCCATGGATCTGCACCCATTCGATCCAGCTTGTTGATGAATGCAAGTCGGGGGACTTCATATCTTCTCATCTGACGATCAACGGTTATGGACTGACTTTGTACTCCTCCAACACTACAGAGGACGAGAATTGCTCCATCAAGAACACGCAGTGCTCTTTCAACTTCAATTGTGAAGTCCACGTGGCCGGGTGTATCAATAATGTTGACCTGCCAGGAAACTTGATAAATTAAGAAGCCTTTTGCAACATAATGAAAGAAAGAAAGGAAAATCTCCGAAGAATTATAAACAAAAATGTAAATTCAATAGCAAAGATGAATCCAATCAATCCCATTGCCTCACGAGAGGAGGGACTTCTGAAAGCGATGAGACCATGATATTCAACCAAGTTAAAAAGGGTTGTGACTCAAGGTTGGATAAAGGAAACCTGAGAAGGGAGCAAAAAATCTAGGGTTCCATAGAAATACCTATCAGTCAGATGTGTTTCTGATATAGATCCAAGAGATCTTAGAGGAGATTAGGACCTGAATTCATCCATAAAGACGATAACCGATAATGCCGGTAGATATCCACACAAATCAGTAGTTCGTATCAAGAACAAGTGGGATAGATGGAGAGAAATGTGGAACGAAATGGGAGTAATGTGGAATGATGGATGGAGATCTCAAGTGGAGCTCTCCATTCTGGAATCGCAGGCCCGACCCTGCTTCCCAGCCTCCCAGTGGCGCTTGCAACTGAATCTTGAAAAACGCCAAAAGGCTGTGTCCTCCCTCCCGTTTCCGTTTAATTATATTCTTTTCGCATGTGCTATATTAGTCCACACGCGGACTCCTTATTGATGGCTTTTCCTCTTCTTTCTCTGGTACTTCTTTGAGAAGAAGTGTTGTGTATCAATACTCCCCCCTTGCAGTTGAAGCTTGTCCTCAAGCTTGAATTGAGGGAAGGTGTTTCGCAGATGTTCAGCTTACTCCCATGTAGCTCCATATGTTGGAAGATTACGTCATTTTACCAACACTTCTGGCCCCTGAGATGAGGCCAGTACTTGGAGAATATATTCTGGAGTCACCTGCCATTCCCATTCGGAAGTTAGAAAAGATGGAAGAGGTTACGACATATCAATGGAGCCCAGAGCCCATTTAAGTTGTGAAGCATGGAAAACAGGTTGTAATGTTGATTGTTTGGGTAGATCTAAGCGATATGCGACGGGACCAATCTTTTGTAAGACTTTAAATGGGCCAAAATGTTTTGGTCCCAACTTTTCAAACGACCTTTTAGCCAGAGATTTCATTCGATATGGTCTGATTTTGAGATAAACCATGTCCCCTTCTGTAAACGATTCATCTTGTCTGTGCTTGTCAGCCTGACTTTTCGTTCTGGATTGAGCTCTTGCCAGGTGTGTTTTTAGAGTATTAAGCATTAAATATCTTTCTCACAGGAGTTGATCAATGGAGTCAAATGGAGAGGTTGGTGAGCCATAACGCAGTAAGGAAGGTGGTTCTCTACCGTATACTGCTTTAAAAGGAGACATATTTATCGAGGTGTGGAAAGAAGTAATGTAGTTGTACTCTGCCCAATGAAGCCACTGATTCCATTTCTTGGGATTTTCTGAGGAGAAACATCTCAAGTAACATTCTAATCCTTGATTGGTAACCTTGGTTTGGCCGTCTGTTTCTGGATGATAAGATGAGCTGAATTTTAATTGTGTGCCCTGAAGCTTATGCAACTCGTTCCAGAAATGGCTTGTGAAAAGGCTGCCTCTATCGGAGATGATGGAGTTGGTGTTAGACCCCCCCAACTTTCCGTCGAGCAAGAGAGGAGAAGAAACAAGATTGATATAACCAAAAGGGGTCTTAGCCACCCAAACAGTTTAGAACAGAGTAGGAGGGAGAGATTTCAATAAGCAAGTCAAGATGACGCCGAGGCTGGGGAAAGCTCTCCCCATGATGCGGCCGTCGAACGCTAGGTAGCCTGGTAGAAGGAGAAGGGTAGAGTCCAGAAGAGAGAATCCGTTAGGTCAGAAAAAGGGTTCAGGGCAAGGAGGAAAAGAGAGATAGGGAGGGAGACGGTACCGATTCTTCGATAGCTTCTTCTGTCTCCATTCCTCCACTTAAGAGGGACGGCCCTTCCGTTACTTCCGCCCTAATGGGCGCTGATGCGGGTTGCGACCCAGCGGAGGCCCACGGGACTTCCTTTTGTAGACTTGAAGTGGATTTTAATTGTGTGCCCTGAAGCTTATGGAACTCTTTCCAGAAATGGCTTGTGAAAAGGCTGCCTCTATCGGAGATGATGGAGTTGGGTGCTCCATGTAATATCACGATTTCTTTAACAAATAATTCTGCAATGCTTGTGGCTGAGAATGGATGCTTAACTGCAAAGTAGTGAGCATATTTGCTGAGCCTGTCCACTATGACCATGATGGAATCATATCCATTAGACTTTGGTAACCCTTCGATGAAATCTACCTTTTCTGATGCTTTCCAACTGGCTAAGCACCGAAGGGTATCCTTTAAAAGTCTAAATGATAGAAGTTTGACTCCATTTGATTGTGTTCATAGTGATGTGTGGGCCCCATGCCCAGTAACCACCCTTTCAGGGAAATAAATGGTTTGTGATCTTTGTGGATGCCTTCACCCAGTTAATCTGGTTGTATTTGCTGAAGTCTAATGCAGGAGTATCTTCTGTGATTGTGCGATTTTGTGAGGTAATTTATAATCAATTCAGTGCAAGGATCAAATGACTCCGATCAGACGATGCTCAAGAGCACTTCAGCTTCAAAGTTAATATCTGCTGTGACCACAGAGGTATTGTTCATAAATCTTAATGCGTCAACACCCCTCAACAGAATGGGTTGGCTGAAAGGAGGATTGGACATATACATGCAACAGCCAGGTCCCTACTTTTCCAAGCAAACGTGCTCAAGTCATACTGGGGAGAAGCAGTATTAACTTCAATCTATCTCATTAGTAGAACTCCAGCAATAGTAATTGGGTACAAGAGTCCAAATAACCTGGTGTCTTCTGTCTATCCTCAGGTGACATTGAGGGCTGGATTCACCTCCAGGGTATTGGTTGTGTTGTGTATGCTCACATGGATGCAGGAAAGCTTGATCTGCAGGCAATTAAGTATGTATTTGTTGGGTACTCTAGTACTCAAAAGGCTTACCGGTGCTATCAACCAGGGTCCAGAATATTTTTTGTCACAACAGATGGTGACATTCAAAGAGAACCAGATGTCTTTGCCAATGAGAACAGTGACACAAGCATAGCTTCTGAAGTATTGCAGCAAAAATTCCAGTTCCTAGCTCTGCCCACAGGGATTCAGAGTGTGGGTGAGGCCACACACGAAGGTAGCCAACCAGAGTCAGATGGTCCAAGATGTGATGGATTAGATGAAAGGTTGCCACTGCTCACAGAACGGATGCTGGAGATATCGGAGAGAATGAAGGAACTGATTGTGTCCAGTGAAGTTGAAGCTGGTAATAGGCGATGAAGAGCTAAGCATTGAATCCCCTGTTGAGTCTCCTAGAACTGATGCAGTCGTTGACCAGGGAGAGGAAGACCTGGGATGGCCAACTGTGTTGAGAAAGGTTGTGACAAGCTGTCGAAATAAACCCAGATATCCAATGGGAATGGGGAATTACATTTATTATGCCAGATTGAGTCCACAGTACCAGGCATTCTTAGTACCCTTAGAAGAATCTCTGTTCTCATAAATATTGAAAAGGCCATGAAAAGTAGAGAGTGGAAGACTGCCATAGACGAGGAGATGTAGGCATTGAAGAAGAATCATACTTGGGACTTGGCTCTCTTCCTTCCGGAAGAAAAGTTGTTGGGTGTAGGTAGAACGAATTACAAGACAAGGCTGGCATTGATTATTTTAAAACCTTTTGCACCTGTAGACAAGTTCAATATTGTCAGAATCTTGATAGCTCTAGCTGTAAATTTATGTTGGAATCTGCTCCAGATTAACGTAAAAAATGCTTTTCTGCAAGGTGATTTAGATGAGGAAGTCTATATGACAACTCCCACTGGATACAAATTAGCAGATAGGCCAAATATGGTGTGTAAACTGCATTAGGCCCTTTATGGCCTGAAACAGTTGCCAAGGGCCTGGTTTGGAATTTTTTTCTCAGCCATGAGAAGTCTCGAATTTTTTTCTCAGATATCAGCAGAGTAAAGGTAATCGTATGTTAATTATCAAGTTTAGTCTCTCTGGATCCATGGCAATCCTTAAGTGTATATGTGGATGATATAATTGTCACACGATATTAAAGCATAGGGTTCCTTGACATGTTTCTGGGGTATAGAAGTCGCATATTCCAAAGGAGGTATACTCATTACACAGCATAAGTACATACTGGATCTGCTCCATGAGACAAGGACACTTGAAAGCATACCCTTGGAATCCTAGTTGACATCATTGTCAAACTGGGTAAGGGAGACATACCCCTCTGCTAAATGGAAACTCATTTCAGAGGTTGATTGGCTAGCTTATTTATCTGAATAATACCTGGCCTGATATTTTGTATGTTGTCAGAACTTTGAGCTAGTTTATGAACAATCCATGTGAAGCTCAACTCCAGGCAGCACACAGAGTATTGCATTATCTTAAGGCTACAGTGGGACAAGGTGTATCGTTCACGAGAGATGGAGACATGTCAGTAAAGATTTATTCTGATGCTGACTTTGCTGGTTCAATAATAGCAAGAAGGTCCACCTCTGGCTCTTGTGCTTCTTTTGGGAACAGTGGTGACATGGCAGAGTAAGAAGCAGAAAGCAGTTGCTCTCTCAAGTGCTGAGGCAGAATTCAGAGCCTTAGCACATGGTGTTGGTAAGGCACTTCGCATCAAGGGTGTCACTGAAGACCTTAGGTTATTCTCCCAAGGTGATATTAAAATGTGCTGTGATAATCAATCAGCCATCGCAATCGCTCAGAATTCACACCCATGATCAACATTCACACCCAACTAGAGGGGGGTGTTAGACAGTCCTTTGTTTATGCTTTATTTTCTTTTATATGTACTAATGGGCCACATGTTATAGGTGACCCTTTTCATTTAAGTGACATGGGCCCCACCCCTCTCACTCTGTATGTCATTTTAAGACCCTACCCATTCAATAGAGATTAAGCTGTTTTTGCCTTAAAAACCCTAGCCAACAGAGCTTCAAGACGGGGCAGCAGGAGAGGAAGAGAAGGCTGATGTAAGCTTAACAATGTGAATCTTTACTCTTCTCATCCCCGCAAGTTTATTTGTCATATATATGCAGAGCCGATGCCGTCTTACCAGAAGCACAGGATCACCAAAAGTGGTGCCAATGCCAAGTAGGGAGAACCCATGCTTGGCCTCACAGCTTTCGGATGCTATGTAGGGGGCAACAGATCCAGAGAGTGCACGGCGCATCCTGTGTCAAGAAGCCATGGCACATGGTACGCCATGGTGGAAGGGCACTTGGCGCTGCGGCCAATGTGGACAGCGTTGCTATTCTAGGCCAGGGTCGAGGGAGACGACCCAGCAAGATGGTGCTTGGAGCGTTCTTATTAAATCTGATTGTTGGGGAAGAGAAGAAGAAGATAATAACATAACTTGAACAGAGTACATGTAAGGGAATATGTACCCTAAGAGGGAGAGAGGATAATAGGGCTAATGGGCTTATAGAATAGGGCCCATTAGCCCATGAGGGATAGTCTATCACTAACACCCCCCCCGCAAGCGAAGTATGGATATCTTCCATACTGAGCTTGGAGACGGCACGTTGAAGAAGAGGGCGGGAGAGTCCCTTGGTAAGGACGTCCGCTGCCTGGTCGGCAGATGCAACAAAGTCCAGGTCAAAGATCCCTTCGTCAACTCGCTCCTTGAAGAAGTAGCGGTTGCGCTCCATGTGCTTGATGCGGCCCTGTTGTCCAGGGTTCTTGGCCAACGCGATCGTTGACTTGTTGTCGCAGAAGAAGTGAATCGGGCCAGCATACTCCACGCGAAGATCGTGAAGGATGCCGTAGATCCACTGGCCCTCAGAGGCCCCATCGGCGAGTGCGCAGTACTCGGCTTCGGCGCTAGAGCGGGAGACTTTGTCCTGCTTGCTACTTTTCCAGCTGACGAGACTGCCAAAAACAAACGTGCAGTAGCCCGTGGTAGACCGATGATCCACAACGGAGCCGGCAAAGTCAGCATCAGTGTAGACTTTCACTGTCCGGTCAGTGCTGCGAGGGAAGAGCAGGCCCTTTCCAGGGCAGCCCTTCAGGTACGCAAGGACCCGGTGGGCGGCCTGATGGTGAATCTCCCGTGGGGAGTGCATAAACTGACTGAGCAGGTTGACGGCGAAGGCGATGTTGGGCCGAGTGTGCGTCAAGTAGAGGAGCTTCCCCACCAGCTGCTGATACCGGTGGAATTGCCAGCGGCGAATCCTCCTTTGCCCAACTTCACGTTGGGATCAATGGGAGTGCTCACCGGCGCACAATCGGTCATCCCTGTCAGTGCCAGTAAGTCGACGGCGTATTTCTGCTGCGAGACGAAGATCCCACGGGGGGAGTAGGCTACCTCAAGGCCAAGGAAGTAGCGAAGAAGGCCGAGGGCCTTGATCTCAAACTCCTTAGCCAAGGCAGTGCTGAGGCGAACAGCTTCGGCAGCATCAGATCCCGTGATAAGGATGTCGTCGACGTACACGGCAAGAATGGAGACACCGGTTGGGCGGTGACGGAAGAAGAGAGAGGCATCTCCATTGCTCTGAGTGTACCCTTAGGTCTTCAGAACAGAGGAGAACCTCCCAAACCACATGCGCGGGGTCTGCTTGAGTCCATAGAGGGACTTCCGCAGTCGGCACACGTGACCGGGGGGGCCGAGTGAGTAGCCCGGGGGTTGCTGCATGTACACCTCCTCCGTCAAGTCGCCGTGCAAGAAGGCGTTCTTGACGTCGAACTGGCGGATGGCCCAGTGGAAGTGTGCTGCAAGTGCCAGAAGAAGCCGGACAGTCTCCATCTTCGCCACGGGAGAGAATGTCTCGAAGTAGTCCACGCCATAGGACTGAGTGAACCCCCGAGGCCACAAGCCGAGACTTGAGGCGTTCGAGAGTACCGTCCGCGTGATGCTTCTTGGCATGAATTCACTTGCAGTCCACTACCCTCTTGCCAGGAGGTAGTGGAACGACGTCCCACGTGTGGTTCTTGAGGAGAGACTGCATCTCCTCGTCCATCGCCGCTTTCCAATGGGGAGAAGCGATAGCATCGGCTAAGCGTCGAGGAACGAGATCCGACTCAATGCGGGTGAGGAACAACCGGTAGGGAGGACTCAGCCGGTCAAAGGAGAGGTAATGAGAGAGAGGGTAGAGGGGGCCCTTAGTGCACTGACGGACCCCTTTCCGTACAGCAATAGGCCACCCCAACTGATCGTCACCATAGACAAGAGAAGGAGCGGAAGCAATGGGGGACTCCCCGGGAGGAGCAGTAGACGACACATCGGGAGTCGGAGGAGACTCACCGGAGGGCGAGGGTAGACCGGGAGGGGGGGGGTGACGAGGGTTGGTCACCGAGAGAGGAGGAGGGTGACGCACCGGGGGTTGACAAGGATGGGGGGCCGGAAGGAGGAACGGAGACCAATGGGAGAGGGAGAGCTGCCGAAGGGGGAAGGGCAGGTAACGAAGAAGAGGTAGAGGACACGTCCAAGGACCCCGCAGGAGGAAGTGAGGAAGAGGAATCAAGGGGAGAAAAGATCCGGAAGTGAGGAGGGTGGAGTGGGAGTGGTGGACTCCACGATCGGACTTGGCCCCAAGGGGGGGGGCCGAGGGAGCCTCATCCAGCGGAAGGCGTGATGAGGTAGAGTAGTCCCCAAAATAGGGTTCATGCTCGGCAAAGGTGACGTTTGCCGAGATGAAGAACCGCCGAGAAGGCGGATGATAGCACCGGTACCCTTTTTGGAGGGAAGAGTAACCCACAAACACACACCGGAGTGCGCGTGCATCAAACTTCGTGCGTGTGGGAGAAGTATCATGGACGTAGGTGGTGCAGCCGAAGATACGAGGCAAGAGTCCCGTCCGCAAAGAAGCATTCGGGAATGCCACAGTCATCCGGTCCAAGGGGCTGGAGAACTCCAGGAGTGGGGTGGGGATACGGTTAACGAGGTGAGTACTCGTCAAAACCGCCTCTCCCCAATAACGCCCCGGCGCCTTGGAGTCCAACAGCAATGTCCGCGCCGTCGAGGTAACATAGCCGATGCGACGTTCAGCCATGCCATTCTGCTCAGGCGTGGCCACACAAGAGGACTCGTGGAGGATGCCCCGGTCGGCAAAGAAGGAGGCGAGGTCAACGTTGAAGAAGTCCCGGGCATTGTCGAACGAAAATGCTGGATGCCTCGACCAAACTGTGTCTGTACCATGGCGCAAAAGTGTCGAACATTTTGCGCAACCTCCGACTTCGCAGTCAGGAGGTAGACCCACGTATAGCGGGTAGCTTCGTCCACAAAGAGTAGAAAGTAGCGGTGCCCTTTCAGACTGATCTGCGGGGCCGGCCCCCAAACATCACTGTGGACTCGGAACAGCGGGGTCGATGTGTGAGACGAGGATGAAGCAAAGGAGGATCTGCGGTGCTTGGCTAACTGACAAGGTTCACAAAGCATAGTCTTAAGGTCCACGCCCAAACACAACGAGGGAAAAAGACGCTGTAAAGTGGAGAAAGGTGGGTGTCCAAGTCGCTGATGCTCCATCAGAAGGCGTCCCCGACGCTGCTCAGCCACCGAGAGAAGAGTCCGGTGCACCATGAAGCACTGGGAGCGGCCTCCATCGTCCAGCATCAGCAGTCCGTTCTCCCGCCTAATCGGTGTAGTCCGGCCCACCTTGTCAGACAGAAACATGCCGCCAGGTTGTAGGTGGAAGGAGCAGGAGATAGCATCAACTAAGCACTGCGGAGACATAAGCACGGCCCGCAGGTCGGGGACATGGAGAACGTTGTGGACCACACCAAGGCCGTCCACATAGACTGCCCCGATTCCGGCCACACAGAGACGTCCACCCCCGGCCGTGAGGACAGTGCAGCCACCACGATGCCGCTCATATGATACAAACCGGGCATTGCTCGGGGTCATGTGTTCGATAGCCCCCAAGTCAAGGACCCAAGTCGTATCGGAGACGACAGGTGAGTGGAAGGCCGTATGGCCACAGTACCATGCATCTGAAGATGAAGGAGGGGAAGACGCACCAAAGCCGCCAAAGTAGGCCGTGGACGGATTCTGCAGGGCAGCCATCTGGTCACGGAGGCGGGCCAAATCTGCCTGAAGCTGGTCCATGGTCACTGCGTAGGGGCTGGAGGAGGAGGAATCAGAATGGGCCGCCATGGCTTTGCCGTCTGCGGCCTCTTTCTTCTTTCGCCAGTCATTCAGGCGCTTCTTGCACTTGTTCTTCCTGTGGCCCGGTTTGCCGCAATACGAGCAAATCGTCGTCCCAGCTGGAGGAGCGGCGGAGGTGGGCGTAGGGAGGATCGATGGTGCCTTGCCGCCTGAAGAGAGGGCAGAAAGTAGTGCGGTCGACTCACCCGGGGGGCCGGAGGAGGGAGTCCCATGGAGGAGGAAGTGGCTTTCCTCTTCTTGAAGCTCCTTCACCAACTCCTCGAGGGCAGGAGGACCTTCCTTGCGGTGCAAGGCACGACGACGTACGTCATCATACTCGCGGTTCAGGCCGCTGAGGAAGCCCATGATCCGCAGAAGAAGCACATTCTGGAACGTCTTGGACGTCGGATCGTCAGGCGGTAGGTAGTAATCCACTTCATCCCACATCTTCTTGTGGGCAAGTGCATATACAGAGATCGTCAATGACCCCTGACGGAGATTGCTGGCCTGACTTGCAAGGGAATAAAGACGCCACCAGTCGCTTTACCGGCCACAGAAGGAGCGCACCTGATTCCAGAAGCCTTTCACCGTTTTCTGATGCGGAAGACGGTCGCGGAAATCTGGAGCCAAGGTGTACGCATACATCCAGCCGAGGATGAACTGGTCCTCAACGTCCCACGCTGCATAATGTGGGTGGTCGACGGTAAGGGGGTCTTCAATGCAATGCCTGAAGAGCTGGCGCGCCTTCAAGGTGATCTCGACGAAGCGCATCCACGGGAGTAGATTCGGGCCCCGTAAGAGTGTCGTCTCCGGGACCGACGGAAGCGGATGAGCCACCTTGTAGGACAGTGGCTTCTCCAGGAAGTCGGTCTCGGTGAACGGCATGGTGCTGCTACGGCGCTGCTACGGCAGTGCTGCGGCTGCGGCTGCTGTGCGTGCGAGGTGGCTGCGGGCTGCGGCTGCTGTGCGTGCGCGGCGGCTGCGGGCTGCGGCTGCTGTGCGTGCGCGGCGGCTGCGGGCTGCGGCTGCTGTGCGTGTGCGGCGGCTGCGGGCTGCGGCTGCTGATCGTGCGCGGCGGCTGCGGGCTGCGGCTGCTGTGCGCGCCGGCTGCGGGCTGCGGTTGCTGCTGCGCGCGGCGGCTGCGGCTGCTGTGCGAGCATGGCGGATGCGGGCTGCGGCTGCTGTGTGTGCGCGGCGGCTATAGGTGGGCGATGTCAAACCCTAGGGAAGGAGCTCTGGAGCTCTGATACCATGTTGGGGAAGAGAAGAAGAAGATAATAGCATAACTTGAACAGAGTACATGTAAGGGTATATGTACCCTAAGAGGGAGAGAGGATAATAGGGATAATGGGCTTATAGAATAGGGCCCATTAGCCCATGAGGGATAGTCTATCACTAACACTGATGTAAGGCCAAGTGTTGTTGTAAGGCTGCATCAGCATCTTGCTGAGCGCACAGTCGACCCCTGTAAATTCTCTTGACCAATACTACTCAGTATTCTCTCTCATGGGCTGACTCCACTACAATGGCTACTCTATACTCAGTGATTTACACTGCTGCCGAAGGCTGCTCGACTATGACAAATTGTCAAGGCCAGCGGACTGTTTAACTGCATGACATCGCAAGATTACTCATGTGACACTAGGCTCCAGCATGGATCAGGCTGGTACAGGACGTGACTTGATCATTCAGATCGTCGATCCAGGTGATCATTCAATTAAAATGATCAGATCTCTGATCCCTACAGCTTATGTACAATAAATCCTTAGACCACTTCAAGTTTAATGACAGATTATAACGACCACAAAAAGCTCTGGAGGAATAAAATAAATGTTATAATCTTTTTCATCAACCGTGTAATCAAACGGATTGTGGTAGCAATTTTCTGATTTATCAAGTCTGGCACAGGCACTTCTGGAACATTTGTCTTTAACACACCGCACTGGAGGAGCATTTTATGATACCATTAGTGGTATGCACTCCAAACAAGGGCAATGGAATCCTACAACATATAATATGCCGAAGCTTTCCCTGCCCTAGATGTACAAAAATCATAACACGGTGTTCAGTTCATTTTTGGATAAATATTAACGGTTTCCAAAGAAAACGTTAAGAAGTTCATGCAGCTAGAAGTTTGACCTGTAAGAGAATACGCATATTCTTCATGGAGCATCACAGATATGTTTTCCTTCTCGATAATCACAGATGTAAATTAACCCATGGATGATACTATAAAGTTGATTGCTTTCAGTTGAATATTTCTTAAGAATGTTGATCCATTCAGCAGGTAATAAGAGTTCATTCAGCACGTAATAACAATACCCACAAAATCCCAACGAGATACAAAACGGTTATTGGAAACAAAATTATATTTAAAGAAGAAAAAAATCCCCAGGCATCGAATTCAACGATTTCACAAACAAATGTTAAGGCCTCAATGTCTGTAAGTGACGACGCATATTCCTCATAAAGCACCACAGATATAGTTTTCCCCTCGATAATCAAAGAAGAGGACTGTTCAACCCTCACCCTTGATTAGACCAGCAAGTTACAACAATGGAAATAGAACCATGGACACTACTATAAATTTCATATCTTTCAGTCGAACATTTCCTAATAACACCGCTTTCATTCAGCAGGCAATATGTGTACTTGCAACACGTATAAAAAATACCCACAAACTCAAAAAAGAAATCCAACCCAATTGAAAAAAATCCCAAATTGTTCCAGCATTGGGCAGACAAAAATCCAGAGTCACATAAACTTGGAAGAAAAAGTACCAACAAACTCAAAAACGAAATTCAACCCAATTGAACAGAAATCCCAAATTTTTCCATCATCGGGCAGACAAAAATCCAGAGCCACATGAACTTGGAAGAAAAAGTACCCGCAAACTCAAAAACGAAATCCAACCCAATTCAACAGAAATCCCAAATTGTTACATGATTGGTCAAGCAAACAGAAATCCCAAAAGTACCCAAAAATTGTTCCGTGACATTAGCTTAAAATAAAACCAGATAAAAAAAAGAAACCCGCAGTTCTAAGCTTCCCAGGCATCAAAATCAACGCAGTCCGATTCAAAATCAAAGCCAAAAACAAAGAAAACCCACCAAGCCAAGTAAAAAAAGAAAAAAAACCAGACCTGATATCCATTCCAAGTACAGTACGTAGCAGCCGACTGGATCGTGATCCCCTTCTCCCTCTCCAAGTCCATGGAATCCATCTTCGCCCCGACGCCGTCCCTCCCCCGCACCTCGTGAATTTCGTGGATCCGGCCGGTGTAATAGAGCACGCGCTCGGTGAGCGTCGTCTTGCCAGAATCGATGTGCGCGGAAATTCCAATATTCCTGAGCTTCTCCAGCGATTCCTTCCACTTGCCTTCGTCCTTCCCCGCCCGCGCCGCCGCCGTCGACAGCGGGCGGAAGAACGCCGCCGCCCTCGCCGTCTCCGCCCGGCGGAGAAGACGGATCGCCGACCACCTCGCCATCGACGGAGAAAACCAGAGGACTGTGTCTCGTACTTGCACTGCTTGTAAAAACCTAAAACCCTCTCTCCATGGAAGTGGCAGCCATTAGGGTTTGGCATGTATGGATGATGATCGTGATGATGTTGATGTTGATGATGTTTATGATGTTGATGTTGATGATGTATGAATATGATGTATGATGGATGCATGCTGTGATGTATGACTTTGATGTCTGATGTCTGATGTATGATGTATATGTGTGATGTATGAAAATGATGTCTGATGACTGATGTCTGATGTTTGTTGTATGATGTATGATGCGTGATGTACGATGTATGATGTATGGTGTATGTTGTATGATGTATGATGTGTGATGTACGATGTCTGATGTATGGTGTATGATGTATGATGTATGATGTCTGATGTATGAATATAATATATGATGTCTGTCGTGTGATGTATCAGTATGATGTATGATGTTGACAATGTCGCCGCCCTCGTCGCCTCCTCCAGACCGAGAAGGCGGATCGCCAACCACCTCGCCATCAACGGAGAAAACAGGAAGACTGTCCACTCTTGGACTAGTTGTAAAACCTAAAACCCTCTCCACGGAAGAGGAGTCAATTAGGGTTTGGCATGTATGGATGATGATCTTGATGATGTTGGTGTTCATGATGTTTATGATGTTGATTTTGATGATGTTGATGTTGATGATGTATGATGTTGATGTTTATGATGTTAATGTTGATGATGTATGATGTTGATGTTTATGATGTTGATGTTGATGTTTATGATGTTAGTGTTGATGATGTATGATGTCGATGTTTATGATGTTGATGTACGAATATGATGTTGTTGTTGATGATGTATGATGTCTGATGTATGAATATGATGTTGATATTTATGATGTATGATGTCTAATGTGTGATGTATGAATATGATGTTCGATGTCTGATGTATGATGTATGCTGTGTTGTATGTTCTATGATGAATGATCTGTGATGTCTGATGTCTGATGTATGTTGTATGATGTATGAAGAATGATCTGTGATGTCTGATGTATGATGCGTGATGTAATGTATGATGTATGATGTATGTTATACGCTGTATGTAGTACGATGTATGATGTGTGATGTATGGTCTGATGTGTGATGCATGACATGTGATGTGTGATGTATGATGCATGATGTATGATCTATGATGTATGATGTACGATGTCTGATATATGATTTCGGACGTGTGATGTATGAATTTGATGTGTGATGTTGATGATGCAGCCGCCCTCGCTGCCTCCGCCCGATGGAGAAGGCGGATCGCCGACCACCTCGCCATCTCCGTCAACCCCTCGGAAAACTGGAAGACTGTCTATAGAAGAAGAAGCAGGGTCCATGCAAATTGGACCCCAATAGACATACCAATTAGGGTTTGGCGTGTTTGGATGATGATATTGATGATGTTTACGATGTTTATGATATTGATGATGTTGATGATGTCTGGTATATGATGTTTGATGTATGATGTGTGATGTACAATGTACTAGTATACTTCCGGGACGCGGACGGGACGATTTTTTCATCCCGGGACGAAAAATCGTCCCGTCCGAGATCTCTGGACGACTTATGGGACGAAAATTCGTCTGCTGGCCACCGAACGGGACGGTTTTCGTCCCGTGAGAAGAAAAAATCGTCCGTCCGGGGCCCCCGGACGAGGGACGAACGAATCTGGGCATACAACCGCCGGATTCACATCCGACGGTTGAGATGTTGCCACGTGGCATCTGGGGAGGCGAGGGAGGGGAGGAGCGGGGAGAGGGCGGCGGAGGAGAGGGGGAGGCCATGGCAGAGGAGGCGGCGGAGGAGGAGGAGGGCGCGGCAGAGAAGAGGGGGAGGCCATGGCGGAGGAGGTGGCAGAGGAGGAGGAGGGCGCGGCGGTGGTGGCCAGCGGAGGAGCAGGCGGCGATGGTGGCGTTGAAGGAGATAGCGTCGGGGAAGGGGAGGCGGAGGAAGACGGAGAGGGTGGAGGGGAGATGGCCGCTGCGGGCGTAGGCGGCGATGAGGGATTTGAAGAGGAAGAGGGAGGCGGGGGAGGAGGGGGGAAGGGGAGTTTGAGCGCCGCCGCGTGGAGAGCGGCGCAGCCGCGGAGTTCGGGGCTCCACCGGAAGAGTGTTTTTCGTCCAGGACGAAAAAATTCGTCCCAGGAGGACTGGACGGTACGAAAAATCGTCCCAAGATTATTGGACGGGATGGATTTTTTGTCGGTGGATGAAAATCCGTCCCATCCTTCATCCCTGAGACTATGTCAGACGTAGATAAGGACGAAGTCTGTCCCGTCCCGTCCTTCGTCCCCATCCGGGACGATTCGGAAGTATATGTACTAGGTATGATTACGATGTATGGTGTATGATGTTGATAACTATGGTGGTGATGATGTTGATTAGTAATGGGCATCAGTGTCAACATATCATATGATGTATGATGTCTGATGCATGTTGTGTGATTTGTGATGTATGATGTATGTTGTATGTTGTATGTTGTATGTTGTGTGATGTATGTCGTATGTTGTACGTTGTATGTTCTATGACATATGTTGTGTGTTGTATGTTGTATGTTCTATGATGTATGTCGTGTGTTGTATGTTGTATGTTCTATGATATATGTTGTGTGTCGTATGATGTATGTTCTATGATGTATGTCGTATGTTGTGTGTTTGTATGTTTTATGTTGTATGTTCTATGATGTATGTTGTGTGTCGTATGATGTATGTTCTATGATGTATGTCGTATGTTGTGTGTTTGTATGTTTTATGTTGTATGTTCTATGATGTATGTTGTGTGTTTGTATGTTGTATGTTGTATGTTGTGTTGTGTGTTTGTATGTTGTATGTTGTGTTGTGTGTTTGTATGTTGTATGTTCTATGATGTATGTTGTGTGTTGTATGTTGTACATTGTATGTTCTATGATGCATGTTGTGTGTTGTATGTTGTATGTTGTACATTGTATGTTCTATGATGTATGTTGTGTGTTGTATGTTGTACATTGTATGTTCTATGATGTATGTTGTGTGTTGTATGATGTATATTGTGTGTTGTATGTTGTATGTTGTATGGTGTATGATGTATGTCATATGATGTATGTCGTATGATGTATGTCGTATGATGTATGATGATGCAGGACGGTCTAGCGGACGCAGGTCGTCGGTCTGGTGTCGATGGGTTGACTGTTAATGGAGATTTTGGATGATTGTTGAATAGTCACAGAGTTGGTTGTTGGCCTTCCTGAGAGGCTATCCGGAGAGAGACAGATTTAAAAGGGAGACAAAGAGAGGGAGAGAAACAATGCTTGTTAGAACAAACATGGCTGAAGGAGAAACATCCATAGAAAGAGGGAGAATGTGATAGAGAAAAGAGATTAATAAAGAGAGAAGATTGAACAAGGAAAATGCTGTAGAAAGAGAAAGAGAAGGGGAACGAGAGAATGAGCAAAGGTCTGTGGCGGGTTGACTGAAGAGAGACGACAGCAAGAGGGGCTCCCCTCAGCGGCGGCCGAGGAAAAACCAGTGGGCAAAATCTTGTCAAATGAAATCTTTTCTTCAAAAAAAATACCCTTGAAAACAAGGAATTTTGGGATCTTATAGATCCAGAGAGGGGAAGAATAAAGTGGGAAGAGTGGGGAAGAGAGAGTGTGGCAGTTGATACTCCACGTCCATCCAAAAACATGATCGTTGGTCGTTTGTATCACGATCACGGGTGGGTTCGTCATGCAATATCCATCGTATGATGTATGATGTATGATGTTGATGATGATGGTGGTGATGATGATGACTATAAAAGGGTATCAACTTCAACATATCATATGATGTTGATGTGTGATCTGTGATGTTTGATATATGTTGTATGATCTATGATGTATGACATATGTTCTATGATGCATGACGTATGATATATGATGTATGATGATAATGATGATGATGTTGGCGATGATGTTGACTAGTAAAGAGCATCAACGTCAACATATCATATGATGTCTGATGTCGATGCCTGATGTGTGATCTATGATGTATGTTGTATGTTGTATGATATATATGATGTATGATGTATGATGTTGATGATGACGGCGGTGATGATGTTGACTTGTAAAGGGCATCAACGTCAACATATCATATGATGTCTGATATCTGATGCCTGATGCGTGATGTGTGATGTATGGTGTGTGATGTATGATGTGTGATGGATAATGTTGATGATGATTGTGGTGATGATGTTGTCTAATAAAGGGCATCGTCATCAATCGTTGTCAATGTCATCATTGATACTGTCAACATTGCCTTCAAGGACCATTATTGTTCACTTTAAATTGGACCTTGGCTGGCTCATTTGGCCCAACCCAACATGAGAGCTCTTCGTCAAGGAAACTTTCTTTGTAGTTAGGGTTTTGGCAAGTCTAGGTGATGATGATGTGTGATGTTCATGATAATGTTGACGAGGGGAAGACATCGTTGATGTCAACATTGTTGACCTATGGAGGGCATCAACATCAATGACTTTCAATGTCATCTTCAATGATTATTTTCGTCCATTTCAAATTGGGCCCTGCCAAGCCCATTTGGCCCAAAAGAAAAACAAATAGGAGAGCCCTTGATGAAGGATACATTTTTTTCTAGCAAGGGTTTACCGTGTTTGGATAATGATGATGATGTTGACCAGTGGAGGGTATGAATGTCATTTGACGTAGTCATCATCGGTGCTATAAATTTTATCTGAAATGATGTTTCATGACATTCACATTACTATCACGCCAGTGATTGACAAAGCAATACTAAAAATTCAACAAATATGTCAGTTGGCATTGATGGATGGCATCAATGGTCTTTGGCCTATGGATTTTTTTTTACCTACCACCTTCTCCATCAAACCCATTTAGAATTAGAAGATAATACTCTACACCAATAGTAGGAACCTAAATTATGTAAAGAAGAGGGGGGAAGTGGAAGGAGGTTTCATCCAAAATGGACCATGGCTGGCCCATTTGACCCCATATGAAACCAAACAAAAAGGTCACGATCAAGGAAATGTTTATTATATTTAGGGTTTTGCATTGTCTAATGACAACAATGTGTGAGGTTGAAGATGATGTTGAACAGTGGTTGATGTTTCGAAAATGACTGCCAATGTCTATGTCAAAGATGTCACTTCTAGTGATTCAATTTTTTATTTCATTATCGTCGCCAAGTTCAATGAGGGTTAACGACACTAACATTAGCATGATTTTTACTTGCTGGAGGACCAGTTTAAAATATTTCCTTTTAAAAAATGATGGTTCATAATAAATGATAATGTCCACCTTCTATAGCACGCAGCCAATGACAAATCAATGGTTATCTTGTCAATGTTACCATCAATCGTGCATCATCAATTTCACATTAATTGTTAATGTCATCGAGAGTGGATGATGTCACTATGTTGTGATGGATTGTGTGTCCCAACCCTAATCACTTATTGCAATATTAAACAATTTGTAAAAATCTAAGATCATGGCAAAGTGACACCTTCCACCCTTGTTGACATTGGTAATGAAGATGATATTGATGAACTTTAAATGTTGCGTGATTGATGGTGGCATTGACAATACAACCATTCATTTTTGTCTTTGGCTAGATGCTATAGATGGTGGACATCGAACCATCATTTTTTGGTTAATAGTGTGTACTTGACTTCCCTACTTTCTTAAGTGTAGTTTCATTACAACATAAAAAGCTAGAGAATTGAGAAAAAATTTTAGGCTTAACCATAAGAAAGATAAACACAATTTCTGTAGAATAATCTTACTAGGCGTACAGTGATGGAAATATATGTGGCCGACAAGCCAATCACGCATTCCACATCTCGTTCCTTGTTCATTAATAGAACATATTCATTATATGCATGTGCAATACTTATAATGAAGTTTATGAATACATGATCGGATTTAGTGAATTATGATGAAATCAAATATGGAGACCACTAGTCTTTAAGCATGTGTTCTAAACATTCCTATTCGAAGGATACGCAAGAAGGACATCGAAGTATCCGGATAGAATAGCACTATCTACCCTCACTCGTATGATGAGTATGGTCGGTCCCGTAGCCATTAGTGTGGGGACATTAAGGATAGATAGTGGGCGCTCTATAGTGGAATGAGTTCACTGAATTGATCTGTATGAATCCCTGAATGGTATTATACTGAACTATCAATTAGGTTGATTCACGACACAGTCGTGTAAGTGATCCTCAGACCTGAGACACCAAAGACGTCTTGTGAACGGACGGTTGTACTTTGACTATGGCTAACGAGTCTCTCATCATGGGATTCTGAACGGTCTTAGTTTGAGTACATCAAGAAGTTCACAAAGATGATTGAGTGGACAAGATGGGATCATCCACCCTCAGTATAAAAGGTGACAGCTTAAGGAAGATGATGCGATGAAGTCCTTGGCCAAGACAGTGAAATATTGGAGAAGAGTTCTCCGATGATTTTCGAATGTATCAATACTGACTCGACTAACGGATTAGGGTTTGAAAGTTGACCATGCCCTAAGTTGTCCAAGAAGCGTCAAGTGGATGGGGGATTATACATACACGATAACCGATGACGAATAGGTTCCATGACGTGAGTCGATACACACTCCTTTGTATCTTCTAGAACACAAGGTTTAGCTCGGCACCCCACATGTTGGAGACTAGACATATTGATTGGGTTAAATTGATCTGACATTAATTAATCTATATGATGATAAAGTTAATTGATATGGCAAGCCAATAAAGGTTACTGGGCCGCTAGAGTCGTTAACTAAACTGATACATGGGCCTAGAGGGTCACACACAAATGGTCTTTTGGACGTCAAAAGATATACTTAAGTTTTCAGGTTTTTTATAAAAAATATCCTCTTAGTATAAATAGGGGAAGGCCCTGTGCGAAATGCACCCATGCCAGAATTTTTCAGGGGCCTTCCGCTTCTTCTCCACTCATCCCACATCCCCTCTCCATGCCCGATGCGATCGGAACAGCGTAACGACGATGATGGAGGTAGAATGGGGTTTGTCAACGAGAAGGAGGAGATTCGACGTGCCGAGGATCACGTGGATATGTCTAGAGGCTGCACATTTGAGCAGCTAGACTCGTCTAACTCCGGGATCCAAGAAATTACGGATGCGATCCGTACAAAGGTACTTCGTTCATGTTTTTGTTGATGTCGTTCGATTTTTGTAAAAGTTTTCCGTTGCGGATCATTTCCATGTGTTCATCCAGATCTAGAACTCTAAAAACCAACATATAGAAGGGGAAAATAGGGACCAAAAACTCCAGACTAAAGATAAGCTCAAAAATTAGGGTTTTTATATGTCTTTGTTTTCTAGTTTAATCAATAGAAGTAAAAACATGTACTCACTTAAGGAAATTTAGCTCAAGATGAGTATAGATCCTCTCCACAAGGAGCAATAACTAAGAATTTATTATTCTTTAGATAATAATTAGTGGGGTGACATGAGATGCATATAAAATACGGAGTCAAGTGATAATAAATGCAAAGTGATACAATGACAATTAGTAATATACTTAAGATCATTATAGGAGACAAGAGATAGTTATGATAAGACATAATTGAGCGTGAGCATGATAATAACAACAAGAATGCATGGGAGCGATGTAAATAATGAGCCATGTAATAAGAATGAAGAGTGTAATGATGATGATACAACAACATGCAAATGGTAGGACATGATCAGAGGATATGCAGACATACTGTGATGATGTAAATAATCTAAACCATCAATGATGTCGAGAAGAACCAATGCAAGGCAATGATACTTAGGTTATGCCAGGATCTTGACAATTTTGTTCCCTCTTCTATGTTGCCTCTTCTCACACACCCAAGACTAAGAATGAGCTTGATGGATCTCAGAAAATTACTAACTTCCAATTAGCCCATAAGTCTAGGAAACAAATTTAAATATGAATTTTACAAGGATCGATGAATCTATTTATAATTTAGAGTGATGGATGGCAATAACATGTGAAGATATAGTCCCTCACAAAACTTTGGCTCTCAATTGATAGTTGATAAACTCAATAAACCGGTTTTCAATTATTCATTGTTGTTTCTAAGATTAACCAATAAAATATAAGGTTTTACTAAAGTAAATGTAGCTAGTGATGAGTACCAATTGTCTCCATGAGTAATAATAATTAATTATAAAATATTGGAATCGAGCGACAGCCAAAACTGAAATTAGTAATTTAATTAAGATGATTTAAGTAGGTTGTAGATAGTGACAATTAGGATTTGCGTGTACCAAGCGAGATTGACGATGAAATGGATATAGCAAGAGGAATGTGCGAGTGAGATGTAAAGAACATGTTGTAGAAGGTGAAGGGCGAGTAAGATAATGATCTAGTGGTTACATAAAAATGATATGACGTGGTTAGAGAGTATATGTACGCAGTGTGATGGTGGGATGTGATGGTAAATCTCACAATGATGTCAAGAAGAACCAATGCAAGGCAATAATACTTATCGTAGATCCTTCTGTTTTTCCAAATGTAACGATACCTTATAAGTGCATGTAAGTTCCCCCTTTTCTATGTTGCCTCTTCCTACACGTCCCTAACACCAAAAACAAGCTTGATGGATCTCAAACGCTCACTAGCTTTGAATCAACCTATATGTGTAGGAGAAAATTTTAAGGATTAATTTGAAAAAGATCCACATCCCTATTTATAGATGGAAATAATGGGTGAGAGATAAAGTGTGCCCCTAGATTTCTGAAGGACATATGTGGCTATCAAGCCAAATCACACCATCATGTTTATTTATGTTCATTGAATAAAATATCATGTTCATTATTATTCCAATGTGATGTTTATAATGAATTCCATGAATATGTGCAATGATTTAGTGAATTATGATGAAATCATAATACGATGACCACTAGTCTTTAAACATGCATTCTAAATATTCATATTCGAACGTGGTTGATCAGGGTCTTCCAACACTTCGCCCTTAAGCTCCGCATGATGAGTTGGATGGTAGGATTTGAAATGTTGCCAAAATATGTTGGTGCTTTTGTCGGATTGCCGCTTTATTGATTTCCTCTTAATGTGCGGGTTCAACTCCGGGCATAGTAAGCATGCATAGTATCCATCTTCCATTCGTTCAAAATAGTCAATGATGATTGAACGATTTGAACGAGAGGGACATCAAATTTTCTGGACAAAATAACACTAATTGATCTTACTTGTGCCATAAGTATAGCTGATCATGTGGCTAATTGTGTGGTGACACTAAGGATAGATAGTGGGTGCTCTTTGGAGAAAGAGTTCATTCAATTGATAAGTTTGAACCCTAAATGGTATTATACTTAAATATCAATCAGGTTGATTCAAGACACAGTTATATAAGTGATCCATTGACTTGAGACAACAAGGACATATCATAGATGGACGACTATATTTTGACTACGACTTACGATCCTCTAATCATGGGATTCAAAAAGTCATAGCTCAGATGTAGTAAGAAGTTCATGGAGATGATTGAGTGATCAAGACGAGATCATCCGCCCTCGATATTAGAGGAAATTGACTCAAGGAAGATGACGCTTAAAATCCTTGGCCATGGTAGTGAGGATAAAGAAGGAATAATGGATACTATGTGGCAGTCAAGCCAATCCCACTAAAATGTTTATTTGAGTTCATTGAATAAAATATTTGCGTTCATTATTATTCCGTGTGATGTTTATAATGAAGTCCATGAATACGTGCAATGACTTAGTGAATTACGATGATATCATAATATAATGCTCACTAAACGTTAAACATGTATTCTAAATATTCCTATTCAATGGATAGTCGAGACGGACATCGAATTTTCCGGATAGAATAGCACTAGCTGATGCTACTTATACAACAACTATAATGGATCATGTAGCTATTAGTATAATGACACTAAGAATAGATAGTGGGTGCTCTGTTTGGATAAAAAGTTTACTGAATTGATCCGTACAAATCCCTGAATGGTATTATACCTAAAAGTCAATCAAGTTGGTTCAAGTCACGGTTGTATAAGTGATCCACTAACCTGAGATACCAAGGACATCTCGTGAGTGGATGACTACGTTTTGAATATGACTTACAAGCCTCTAATCATGGGATTCAAAAAATTTATAAACTGGATGTAGTAAGAAGCTCATGGAGATGATTGAGTGGTCAAGATGGGATCATCTGCCCTCAGTATAGGAGGAGATTGACTCGAGGAAGACGATGCAGAAAAATCCCTGGTCAGAGTAGTGAGGATATTGGAGAAGGCGTTCTCCGATGATCCACGTTATGCATTAGTAATAATCGAACGACGGATTAAGGTTTGACGATAAACCATACCTTAAGTCGTTTGAAAGTTTCACACGGATGATGGATTATACATATACATTAGTCAATGATGGTAAAGGTTCCACGAGAGAGTTGGAGACTACTCGGTATCTTCTAGAGCACAAAGTGTAGCTTGGCACCTCACGGGCTGGAAACTTAACCTATCGACTGGGTTAAATCAATCCTTATTTGATTAATTTATATGTTAATATAGCTAATTAATAAGGTTGGTCAATAAATGTTATTGGGCCATTAAAGTTATTAACTAGAATGATACATGGGCCTAGAGGTTCACACACACATGGTCATAAGGGCATTGGTGAATATATTTTACTTTGGAGGTTTTTGAGAAAAACCTTAAGTGAAATATAAAGAGGGAAAGGGGTCTCATTTTAAGAACCCATGCAAGCCTGATTTGAGAGCCCACTCCTTTCTTCATTCTCTACTTCAACCGAGGAGAGAGTCTCCAAGGAGAGTTGAACAAGAAGAAGTGGAGATCCAAACGCCAAATGATCGTGTGGATACTTCTAGAGGCCGGACGCGTGAACGGCTTTGGAACAATCTCAAAATGAGCATGGACAAACCAATGTTATGTTTCAATGGACAAGCATGGACAAACCAATCTCAAAATAAGGGTGGAATAAGTTCCCCAAAAAGGTAATTTCAATGTTATGTTTGAAAGATAGATTGTGAACCAATCGACACACTTCCGTGTCCATGAAAACGTGTTTTCCATGGACAAACCAAGGCATCGAACCCAACAAGTAGTTCTCCAATGATCCCCGTTATGCATAAGTATTAATCGAATGATGGATCAGGGTTTGATGATCAACCATACCCTAAGTTATTCGAGAGTCTCCCGCGGATGATGGACTATACATATACAGTAATCAACGAGAGAGTTCAAACACAACTCGGTAGCTTCTAGTGCATGAGGTATAGCTTGACACCCACGGGCTGAAAACTTAACCTATCGATTGGGTTAAATTGATACTTAGTTCATTAATCTATATGTTAATATAGTCAATCAATAAGGTTGGACAATAATTGTTATTGGGCTATTGAAGTTATTAACTACACTAATGCATTGGCCTAGAGGGTCACACGCATGAGATGATAAGGGCACTAGTAATATATTTTATTTTATGTGTTTTGAGATAAATTTAATAAAATATAAAGAGGGAAGAGGCATTCATTTCAAGTACCTAGGGCAGCCAAAAATGAGAGCCCCCCCTTTCTCCATTGTACTCTATTATCCCACTCAACCAATGATAATATCTTCATAGTGAGAAGATCTTCAAGATTTTCAAGGAGAGTTGAAGAAGAAGAGGTAGAGATCTAAGCGCCAAGTGATTGTGTGTATATTACTAGAGGTCGGACAGATGAACGGCTTCAGAACGATCTCAACGAGAGTATGTCGAGGGTGGAACAAGTTCCCCACGATGTATGCTTCAATAGATGGATTGAGAATCGATTCACAAGCTTTTACATCATGGAATCATGTCTTCCATGGTTGAACCAAGGCACATAACCCAACAATTCTCTCCCTCTATCTATCTTTCTCTTTATATGGGCGTGATGTGGCCCTCTCCTAGCCGACCGACCACTTGGGTGTGATCGGATGGCCGTGAGAGGCTTGATCCCCCTCAACCTATGTTCTTTAAAGTTGTGTTCTTAATCCTCCAATTTTTTGAATGAAATAGAGTTTCTAGATATTTTTTGGCGGATTTCATGAAGAGGAAGGATGACTGGTGGGAAAAAGCTCACCTGAAGGTGAGTTCCATCCTTCATAGGCTTGAATCACCACTAGTGGCAAGGTTTTTTCCCATGGACGAGGAGGCTTGACCTAGAAGCTTCACAAGGAGGATAACTCTGATTCAATCGTGCATCAAGGTTAATTTTTCACTTCTTAATTGATGCCTAGCTTAATCAAGCTTAATTCCATTCTTTCCATTCGAATTTAGGTTCAAAATCCCAAATTTTCCCTAAATTTCTTGATATGAGATTTTAATTCTGGGGTTGTTCTCCAATTTGTATCCAATTTGAGTAATTTTTTATCTATTGGAGAGCTATTGAGTCTCTCTTCATGAGCTCACCATCAATTCATGCTTCTCACCCTGATTCATTGTTCAATTTCCTAGACTTATTGCTCATACATGTGAATTTAATATAAAAGCCCCTATTACTCCATGGATTCAACCTCGACTCAACACTGTACTTTGTTTTTACTGTTAATTTGATCGAGTGATGTTTATTTTTGTTGACATGCAAATTTGCGTATGAGCGATAACGAAGAAAAGTTGAAGGCATGTAGGGTGCCCCCCTCCATTTAACTGTGTTACACAATGAACGTCCAACTTCCCTAAGACCTTTCTTTGTAAGCTTCTTTTTTTCCTATCTGCATCCGTTTCCTCTCTATATCCATCCCCATTTATCATTGTTTTTAATCATTCATCTCCCTTTATACATTTAGTCTTCACTCTCTTGTAGTCCTTAACTAAACTAATACAAGAGCCTAGAGGGTTGCATATTTTACGACATTGGTGGACATATTCTAAGTTTAAAAACTTTTAATATGTTTAAAGTTCTAGAGACAATAACTTTTATGAAATTTTCACTAATGACTATTATGAAAATTTCAGTAAAAATATAAATAGAAGGGGACACCCTGGAGGGCTTCAACTTCTCTTCATTTTCATATATGCTTCTTCTGATGAGACTATATGGAGACTAGTTTGAGAGAAAGAAGAGGAGATCCAAAGCTCTGAAGATAGTGTGGATAAAAATGATGATATAATTATAAACACAATCAAAATAACTGGGAGAGAGAGAATAAGAGTCATGTAGAGAAATAATGAGTCAGAGAGAGAGAGAGAATAAGAGTCAAGGAGAGGGAGAGAATAAGAGTCAATGAGAGAGAGAGAGAATAAGAGTCAAGAGAGAGAGAGAATAAGAGTCAATGAGAGAGAGAGAATAAGAGTCAAGAGAGAGAGAGAATAAGAGTCAATGAGAGAGAGAGAATAAGAGTCAAGAGAGAGAGAGAATAAGAGTCAATGAGAGAGAGAGAGAGAATAAGAGTCAAGGGAGAGAGAATAAGAGTCAAGGAGGAAGAGAGAATAAGAGTCAAGAAGGAAGAGAGAGAATAAGAGTCAAGAATGAGGAGAGAGAGAGAGGGAATAAGAGTCAAGATGGAGGAGAGAGAGGGAATAAGAGTCAAGGAGGGAGAGAGAATAAGAGTCCAGAAGGGAGAGAGAGAGAGAGAGAATGAGTAAAGGAGAGAGAGAATAAGAGTCAAGAAGGAAGAGAGAATGAAATAATAAGAGTAAAAGAGAGAGAGAATAAGAGTCAAGAAGGAAGAGAGAGAATGAGAGAATAAGAGTAAAGGAGAGAGAATATGAGCCAAGAAGGATGAGAGAGAGAATAAAGGTGAATGAGAGAGAGAATAAGAGTCGAGAAGGAATAGAGAGAGAGAGAATAAAAGTAAGGAGAGAGAATGAATAAGAGTCAATAAGGAAGAGAGAGAGAGAGAAAAAGAGTCAAGAAGGAAGATAGAGAATAAGAGTAAAGGAGAGAGACTAAGAGTCAAGAAGGAAGAGATAGAATAAGAGGAGAGAGAATAAGAGTCAAGAAGGCAGAGATAGAATAAAGGATAGAGAATAAGAGTCAAGAAGGTAGAGAGAGAATAAGAGTAAAGGAGAGAGAGAATAAGAGTCAAGAAGGAAGAGATAATGAGAGTCAAGAAGGAAGAGAGAATAAGAGTAAAGGAGAGAGAAAATAAGAGTCAAGAAGGAAGAGATAATAAGAGTCAAGAAGGAAGAGAAAATAAGAGCAAAGGAGAGAGAGAATAAGTTTCAAGAAGGAAGAGAGAATGATAGTCAAGAAAGAAGAGAAAAATAAGAGTAAAGGAGAGAGAGAATAAGAGTTAAGAAGGAAGAGAGAATGAGAGTCAAGAAGGAAGAGAGCATGAGAGTCAAGAAGGAAGAGAGAATATGAGTCTAAGAAGGAAGAGAGAGAGAAAGAATAAAATTAAAGGAGAGAGAGAGAGAATATGAGTAAAAAAGGAATAGGGATACAGAGAGAATACAAGTAAAGGAGAGAGAGAAGAAGAGTCAAGAAGGACGAGAGAGAATAAGAGTCAAGGAGACAGAATAAAGTAAAGGAGAGAGAGAATATGAGTCAAGAAGGAAGAGAAAGAATAAGAGTCAAGGAGACAGAATAAAGTAAAGGAGAGAGAAAATATGAGTCAAGATGGAATAGAGATAGAATAGAAGTAAAGGAGAGAATGAATAAGAGTCAAGATGATGCAGGATGACTAGGACTGATGTGGGTAGGATAAGCTGACTGGACTAGGGATGGATAAAACAGATCATAAATGGTGGCGACGACATCAACACATCGACAACGGGCGCGTCACCATCGTCATCTGAAGTCAACACGACCGCCGAAGACATGCCGCCATCATCATCGGATCAAGTCAACAAGCCAGCGTCACGCACGTCTCCACGCACGCACGCCTCTTCACGCATCATGACACGTCACCAAAGGTAGATCAACAACTGCCCCTTGACGTGACACGAACCACGTCCCTCGTCTTTAATTTTAGTAACTTGTATTTTCTCTTTCCTCCAGGGCTTATATGTATAGGCCATTGTCTCAAGAAACAGTTAGGCAGTCATTATTCAAGAATTGAGTTTGTTTTCAACTCTTCTTGGAGGACTGCCTAGCCTCCCCTATCCCTTCTCCAACCCTACCGCCGCCGCCTCTGCCGCCGTCGCCACCTCGCGTCATCGGCCGCCTTCCTCCCCTTCCGCTCTCCCCCTCTCCATCTCTCTCTTTCTCTCCTTCCCTCTTGTCTCTCTTCTCTTGTCCTCTTTCTTCCCCTCCTAGGGCCGCCCAAGGCAGTCCACCCTAGGCCGCCCTAGGCCGCCACCCAAGACCGCCCAAGGCAGCCCGCCCTAGGCCGCCCAAGGCTGCCGCCCAGGGCCACCCAAAGCCGCAGCCCTAGGCCGCCCAAGGCTGCCGCCCCAGGCCTCCCAAGACAGCCCGCCCTAGGCCGCCCAAGGCTGCCGCCCAGGGCCGTCCAAGGCCGCCGCCCCAGGCCGCCCAAGGTTGCCGCCCCAGGCCACCCAAGACAGTCCGCCCCAAGCCGCCCAAGGCTGCCACCCCAGGCCGCCCAAGGCTGCCGCTCAGGGTCGCCCAAGGCCGCCGCCCCAGGCCGCCCAAGGCCACCCAAGGCCGCCTCCCCAGGCGGGTACACATATATGTTTCAAAAGGTATTTCAAGGTGGCCCAAGGAAAGGTCATTATGTGCTTAAGAATTTGAAATATGACCATTTTTACCTCAAGAGAGATTCACTTAGTGGAGATTTGAAACTTTAGACTCGATTCACTCATTGGTAGGTGGATGATGGTGGCTCACTCGGCATTCCCCTAAGACGATAGTACTTCAACCCTTTGATTTTCATGTTTGTTCCTCACCCTTCCAGATATCCTAACCATTTGGAAGAAAAACACATGCATCTAGATCATGGTTCATACCATTGAGAGATGTATTTGATCCGCTACACGAGCCTAACTTCTATACTCATGTTGCTAGGACACGGGGTGAGTGCTTCTCCAAGATGGGTATGATTAAATTCATACAATTATCTTCCCCCCAACTTGAAAAGATGTAAGAAATAAAAATATTTTCGGAACCAAAGTCCCCCCCCCACTTAAAATATGCATTGTCCCTAATGCAAGAAAATAAAAACAGAAGGAAGATGATAGTCTAACCATGATTCTTTTGCATCCGATGTCATTGTCTTGCCATGGATCCTTGTGCTTAGTACGGCTGCCTCCACGTAATTTATTCTCCTAAAACCAATATTATCTAGAAGGCGAGTCAATGAGATCATCTTGGCTGTGATAGCCAATTATTTAAAGCAACAAGACAAAAAGTATTCTTTAAAGAAAATTACTATTAGTGATTATTAAATTGAAAATAAAGAAGCTAGAAGCCCCATAAAAACAAAAGTCATCATGACTATGATACCACTAATCTTGCGTATGAGAGTTTCAACAACAATGTGCATAAATATATATTTCAAGGTTCGCTTTGATACTGATTTGGATAACAATGTAATATATGTATGAAACACATAATCCACGCACAAATACAACCTCATAAAAATATTTTCAAAATCCATGAAGTTGTAATACCAATATGTCAAATATATGTTATCCCCATTCAATTCAACCATATGTTCATTCGTACTCCATAAATATTCAAAGAAAATATTTTTCAAATGGATATCAAATATATGATCATGCCAATCGGTGAAAAAGATTTTCTGCAAAGTTATTCTCTCTAGTATTGCTTCCAACCCCTTTTTTAAGGTTACTTATCATCGCTCAATGAAGACTTTAATTTCATGATCATCTATCTCATCAATAAATTCATCAAAAACTTCAAAACTTTTACTTATATTCAGAGGTTTATCACAAGACTGATCAATTGAAGTATCATCTTGATTATCCATAAATAATAGCTGAATATCAAAATTATCATCAGAATTACATGCACTATGTGAATCCACATTTTTATCTTTTCTTGAGCATGTATCTTTCCCATGATATTCATCCTTAGAAATAACATTGTGATCATCAAAAAATAACATCTGAAAATTATAGGTATCACCAAAGGGCACAAAATATTCTCATCAAAATATTCTTTTGTTGAACATATATCATCTTCATAAGTTTTATCCATAGAAGGAACATCTGAAAGTAGAAATTGAACGTTCAAATTTTTAACAAAAGGAGATGAAATAGTTTCATCTTTATGTTCAAAAACTTCCTTTTCTTCATTTGAGATCATATCACTTGTAATAGAAATTTCATTATCAACCACATGATTAGAAATCTCAACACAGTTGCTTGTATTAAATTCAACCAAATCTTCTTCAAAGTAGTCCTCATCTGATTCTTCACAATTATATGAATATGGTCTAGCAAAAAAAATCTCCAATTTTATCTTGTTAAATTTTCTTGTGAAATAAAATACCTAAATGTCACTGCATTCTTCGAACAATCTCGACAATAAAGAATTGACATCTTCTAAAAAGTTAATAATTTTTTCATAGTATTCCCCTTTCTTGCAAATGTCAATTTCAGGAAATATATTTCTAACCATACTATGAAGTACTCTCATTTTGAAAATACATTTATATTTAAATTCCTCATTGTACTTCTTAAAATATTCTATTAAATATTGATCACTTTCATCCGAATCATCAAGTTGTGAAATTCTATTTTGAATCGACGCATACTCATCATACACACTTTTAGAATATCCATGCATTTGGCTATTATGACAAGATTGAAGATGATGACAATAAGAAGTTTCATGGTTTTCAAAATCTCTAGGGACATTAGCAAAATTTTGTCGAGAGGAATGAAAATCAACATGAAATGGTTCACGTAAACGTAGATCCAAATTTCTTTCATATATCCTCTTCTGAAATTTATAAAATTGATTAGGAAGATTTGAAATCATAATATGCTATCAAACACAAAATTCCAAAAAGACATCTAAGAGTTATCTTCAGCATTTGGAAAAAAACTCATACCTCAGAATGATGATTTCCTCGTCCTTTTCATACTTAATAACCCTTAGAAGATATTAGTGTAAAAAAAGTTACTAGAAAGAAAATAAATCCCTAATGGCCACCTTTCCCCAGAAACGGCGCCAATTGATAATCTCAATTTTAGGGTTAAAATTTGTCGTTGGTGATTGAGATTATTCAATAAAATATATTTTACCGTACTTGAAATACTTAGTTAGTGATGAGTACGGATCGTCTCCACAGGGAACGATGATTAAGGAATTACTTTCTTATACTAGTGATGATGGACGAGAGGATCGACGAAAGCAAGATTTGAGGATGTGAGCTAGTGATATCGATAAAAGATATGTAATTATAAGCTAATTTAACTTAAAGAAAAGAGTAAGTGATTGTGATGGATATGATGATGAACGACAATATGAACGAGGATAGTGGTTCGATATGGAGTGGTACGATGGCAATGACGGAGAGATGAGAGAATGGGGACGTAAGTAAGTGAAGTGATAATGAAACATTGATGAAAACCTATGACTATGATAACGATGATGTTGGGAAAGAAACAACATAAGGCGAAGACACTTACCTTAGATCCTTACGTTCCGCCATGATCACGGCGATTTGCGAGTGCCGGTAAGCTCCCCCGCTTCTCTTTTGTCTCTTCCCACACACCCAAGACACCAAGAACACTCTTGATGGATCTCAAAACTCACTCTCTTTCAATCACCCCACAAAAGTGGGAAGCAAGTTCAAGATGATTTTTTACAATGATCCACGCCTCTATTTATAGATGAGAGGGTATGGATAGAAAGAGGAGGGAAAGATCAAAAGTTATGGCTGTTGGAAGTTAAGAAGTCAAAGCACTTGGTATTCCGTGGCTTTTCATATTCTGTGGTTTTTTGTATTCCGTGGCTTTTCATATTCCATGGCTTTTCGTATTCTGTGGCTTTTCGCATTCCGTGGCTTTTCATATTCCATGGCTTTTCGTATTCCATGGATTTTCACATTCCTTGACTTTTCGTATTCCATGGATTTTCACATTCCATGCCACATGTACATGACAAAAGGACAAAAAACAAAGAAAAAATCTCTTTCTCAACGCTGACGTGGCGGCGCATCCGCACGCCACGTCACACTATGCCATAAAAAAAACCAAAATACTTAAAATTTCATATTAAATCAAATAAAAGCCCAAAAAATACGTATAAATATATATTTTGAATCAGAAAAATCATATCTTTCCAAATTTAATATCCAAAAATTTCAAAAAAAATCATATTCTTTCTCAAAAAGTTATATTCTTTTAGAATATACTATTATAAAAATCCTAAAAATATAAAAAATTCAGAAATTTATTCTAAAAATAGATTTAATCATTTTAAGCTTGATAACATGCAAATATGAGTAATTTAATGAATAAAGACACATAAATATAATAATATAAGGCACTAAAAATGCATGTTATCAGTCTCCCTTAGTTGTCATGCATCAATAAATCAATATGATTGACTTGAAACATTTAAATCCGGTGAAAATGTTGACGGGGCATGCCCCATCGGTCGAGGGTGGGAGGACTGTCTCACAACCACCACGGTGAAAACAAAACTCCAAATTCAATATCTCAAATGGTCGATCACGAGATGATTCAAACCTATTCAACTAAGCCCAACGACGGTGGAAAAACACATGAGAAACACTTGACAAGTAATACCGATACCAAAGAGGGAAGAATGGACCTTTGGCACAAGAGTAGTGCAAAGAGGTGTTGTAGAAAATTGTCGATGCTTTGTTGGTGGGGGTGAATGACATGCGCTTCGACAGGGTGTCACGGATCCATCTAGACGCATTGTAAATGGTACACGTAGATGTCGTGCAAGGAGTCTGAAGCATATCGGTGCGGGCGGAGACTCTGCGTAATGGTCACGCAGGCTGCGCGCAGTCGCAACTGGGCGATGAGTGTAACCTTGATCTTCTGAAGGAAGATCGTAAATGCATGCATCATTCTCCCAATCCTGAGCCAACAGGTAGTCCCATCGAGCACTACTATGTGTTCTAACCATCGTCATAGACAAATACTATGTAAAGTGTAGGGGACTCCTATTAAATGATGAGATGATGAGTATATGTGATGTACGAATGCACATGCATTGAATTTCGAGAAATGAATGACTACAAGATGTGAAAAAATGAGAGAATTAAATAAATAGTACTTTTTTATTTTTTTGTAAGGGACTGACGGAGCTAATCATAGAGATTAGCTCGATCGGCTCTAATATCAATATAATTTAACACAACAGACGCTGGGATCGAACGGCACGTGTTACACCACAGTGAAGGTGAGGACTATCATATCATGTAGTGGAGACGACTAACGTGGACATAATGCAAGTAATGATGCAACGGTGAAATCACTGAGAAGTATAAATCCGTCCTCGACGGACACCAACGAACACTAGGCTACGTTAAGTGAGACTTGGGAATGCTACTAGGCTCCCGATGACCCGGATGACGGGTTGAGGGCAGACGGTGCGACTACGACTATTGTCGTTCGTGCGCGCACCGTTCAGGCGCCAACCAAAATCGTACCGATAGAAACCTATTCCCACAGATGTATTCCTAACTATCATTAACCTAACCCCGATGGTGGATAAAATATTTGGAGGCACTAAAGGAAATAATATAACACCGAGAGAGGGATTGATGAGTGCACTAGTAACACTAGGCGCGGCTGTTGTTTGATTCGGCAGTGGTGGAAGGCGAGCAATAGGGGGTGACGGCGTCAGGACACGGAGGTGCAATGGGCATCACGGTTAGCCGAGGCTAGATGCCGGCGGCAGTTGAAGAGTGCTTGTAGAGACGGGCGAGGGGCGACCGCGGAGGCAGCTGAGGGGCGGCCACGAGGCGACCGATGGAGGCGATCGAAGGGGCGGCCATGTGGGCGGCCTAGGCGCAGCTGTGAGGACGGCCGTGGGGGCGTCCAAAGGGAGGTCGTGGGGCGGCCGTGAGCGACCGAGAGAATGGCCGCAGGACGGTCGAGGGGCGGCCTCGAGGAGGGCAGCCTCAGATCGATCGTGGGGTGGCGACCTCCGGTCGGCGGCAGGGTGGCAGCCTCCAGTTAGTGGCGGGGCAGCAGCCTTTGGTCGGGTCGACTGCGGGGCGTGGCGGCCTCAAGTCGGCCACGCTGGATGCAGCCGTAGGTTGATGGACGTGGGCGCTTGCGGTAGCCGTGGGCGGCCTTGGGTGGCCGTGGGTGGCCATTGGCAGACCTGGGCGGCACTGGGCCGCACTAGGTGGCCGCGAGTGGCAGTGGGAACTCCGATGAAAGGTGGCGGCGGTGGTTTTCGGCAAACTCTAGGGTATTTTCTCTCTCGCTCTCTCTATATTTTTGTAGTGGCATTTTCATAAATATAGAAAAACTAAAAAACACTAAAAAAGACAGGAAATCACAAAAGAATCACATTCTTTTTCAAACTTTTTCTCTCCTCTCTTCCTATGGCTGGGCCCCACCTTTTGTAGGGGAAAATATGGGTAGGGTTTGACATTTTGGACTGGGGATCGGTCAGACCAGACCGAATCGGGACCGTCGGTCCACCATTTTGTTGGGTACCAGAGGCCTAGATCTGGATGAACAGAACAAAACGATGCGTAGTAGAAGACTTTTGCAAATCGAACGGCATCGACAAAAACATTAAACAAAGTACCTTTGCACGAATCTCATTCATGATTTCTTCGATCCCAGAGCGAGACGAGTCGAGCTGCTCAAGTGTGCAGCCTTTAGACGTATACACGCGGTCCGCCGCATGTCGGATCTCCTCCTTCTTGTTGACGAGCCTCGTTCTTTCTTCGTCGGCATTGTTACGTGTTCCCGATCACATCAGGGATGGAGAGGGGATGTGGGGAGAGTGGAGAAGAAGGGGAAAGGCCCCTGAACAATTCTGGCCTGGGTGAATTTCGTTTAGGGCCTTCCTCTATTTATACTAAGTAGGTATTTTTCATAAAAACCCCCAAAATTTAAGTATATCTTCCGACGTCGAAAAGATCATTTACATGTGACCCTCTAGGCCCATGTATCAATCTAGTTAATGACTCCAACGACCCAATAACCTTTATTGGCCTTCCAAATTAATTAACTATTTCATCATATAGATTAATTAACGTTGGATCGATTTAACCCAATCGATAGGTCGAGACTCCGACACGCGGGGTGCCAAGCTACACCTCGTTCCTAGAAGATACAAAGGAGTGTGTATCGACTCACTCATGGAACCTGTTCGTCATCAGTTACCATGTATGTATAATCCCTCATCCACTTGACGCTCCTTTGACGACTTAGGGTATGGTCAACTGTCAAACACTACTCGATCATCCGAGTTAGTACTGATGCATTCGGAAATCATTGGAGAACTCTTCTTTGATATTTCACTGCCTTCGCCAAGGACTTCATCACATAATCTTCCTTGAGCTGTTACCTCTTATACCGAGGGTGGACGATCCCATCTTGACCACTCAATCGCCTTCGTGAACTTCTCGATGCACCCAAACTAAGACCATTTAGAATCCTATGATTAGAGACTCGTTGGCCATCACCAAAGTACAACCGTCCGTTCACAAGATGTCTTTGGTGTCTCAGGTCAAAGGACCACTTACACGACTGTGATATGAATCAACTTGATTGACAGTTCGGTATAATACCATTCAGGGATTCGTACAGGTCAATTCAATGAACTCTTTCCACTAAAGAGCACCCACTATCTATCCTTAGTGTCCCCAAACTAATGGCTATGGGACCGGCCATACTCATCATATGAGTGAGGCTAGATAGTGCTATTCTATCTGGATACTTTGATGTCTTTTTCGCGTATCCTTCGAATAGGAATGTTTAGAACACATGCTTAAAGACTAGTGATCTCCGTATTACGATCTCATCATAATTCACTAAGTCAGATCATGTATTCATGGACTTCATTATACACATCACACGTGCACTATAATGAATATGTTCTATTAACGAACATAGAACGAGATGTGAAATGTGTGATTGGCTTGTCGGCCACATATATTTCCATCACATTTTTGGATGAACCGGCCGTTCGGGCCGGATCCGGTTCGATGGTCAAACCGGACCGGGACCGGATCTCTCTCTCTCTCCCGTTCTCTCTCTCTCTCTCGCACGCTCTCTCCCTCTTCCTCTCTCTCTCTCGCACTCTCTCTCTCTCCTGTTCTCTCTCTCTCTCTATCCCATTCTATCTCTCTTTCTCGCGTTCTCTCTCTCTCTCTCTCCCATTTCTCTCTATCCCGTTCTCTCTCTCTAGCACACTCTCTTCTCTCTCTCCCATTCTCTCTTGCGCGCTCGCTCTCTCCCCCTCACGTTATCTCTCTTCCAGTCTTAAGTCCCTCTTTCTTGCTCTCAATCTTGAGAATTTTCCTCTCCTCCAACTCTGTCAAGTTTGTTTCATTGTATTTCAAGCTATGTTAGGTTTCTCCACTCTACACTCTACTCTGTCAAGTTTTCTTCATTTCTTTTTGGCTTCTTCTTTTTATTTTATTTTATCTGTTCTTCTTTTGCTTTCTTTTTCTCCTCATTTTTATTATTCTTTTCTTCTTATTTTATTCTGCTTTCTTCTTCTTTCGATCTTCTTTTCTTCTTATTCTTCTCCTTTTCAAGTCTTCTTTTATTTTTTCTTCTTCGTTACCTTTTTCCTAGAATTTCCTTCTTCCTCTTTCTCCTGATTTTCTAATTTCTAATTATGTTTCTTTACCTTCTTCCTTTTGATCTTCCTTTCTTGTTCTTTAATTCTTCTTTTATTGTTCAATTATTCTTCTTTCAACCTTCTTTTCTTCTTCTATTTTCATTTTATTCTTCTTTTCATTTTTCAAAATGAGCTTCATAAGTGACTTTGAAACAAACTTTCCCTTTGATGAGAAGTCCATACCATTTTTTTTTGTCCTGACTTTTGTTCTTTGACTTTGACTAGTCAACATTATTGGACCCGGATCGGACCGGGACCGGACAAGACCGGACAGGAATCAGACCGATCCTTAGGTAAGGTTTAGGTCCTTGCTAAAGTATGGACCAGACAGGTACCGTCAAACCCTAAATATGGGCTTCCTCCTTAGAAATAAAGGGGAGAAGGCCCAATTAAGAGTAATTAAGGCCCCCTACTAGGAGAGAGAAACCCACTAACACTCACACACACGAGCACACACACGCACAAACTTGTAGGTCCATACAACGGTCTAAACACGTGCGAACAAACAAAAACAAACACATACGCGGTCGACAAAAGGCAAGGAAAAAGATAACATCAAACCTTTATAGCCTATTGACGAGGCCTACTCTAAAGGCTAGGTCTTGCGCGTGAGCCCTTGCTCGGGGAACTGGTTCGACGGGGTCTTTGAAGCTGGATGATCCCCCATCAGCGTGGGATGCAGTGCGCATGGTGGCCGCGCGTGTGTGGCACTGCACGCAATGACGGCGTCGGTGTCGGCAGACACAAATGCGAGGGTGGCGCCTTTAGGTGGAAGATCTCCTCTCGACAGCGGCAACGGTGGCAAGCGACGACAGCGACGACTGCGGTGGTTGTGCAAAGGAGACTAGGGCAAATTTCTCTTGGAAGAAAAATACTTCAATTCCAAAAGAAAATACCAAGTAATTCAGTCAATAATTGGCCTATGTATAGGCCCTGGAGGCAAGAGAAAATTTAAAATAACTGTAAAATTTAAATCTAATTTAAATGATGCTCGAATCCTCGGTGGTACGAAGTTGATGTTGGCGACGTGTCAAGACAGGGGGCGTCTCCTGCAGTATTGGTGTCACATCCGATGATGACGTGTGGTCGTGTGCACCACCACAAGAAGGAAGAGAGAGAGAGAATAAGAGTCAAGGAGAGAAAGAGAGAATAAGACTCAAGGAGAGAGGGAGAGAATAAAAGTCAAGAGGGATGAGAGAGAGAATAAGAGTAAAGGAGAGAGAGAGAATAAGAGTAAAAGAGGGAGAGAGAATAAGAGTAAAGGGGAGAGAGAGAAAAATATTCAAGTAGGAAGAGAGATATTGAGAGAGAGAGAGAGATTAAGAGTAAAGATAGAGAGATTGGGAGAGAGAAAAATATTCAAGTAGGAAGAGAGATATTGAGAGAGAGAGAGATTAAGAGTAAAGATAGAGAGATTGGGAGAGAGAGAATAAGATTCAAGTAGGAAGAGAGAGAGAGATAATAAGAGTAAAGGAGAGAGAGGGATTGAATAAGATTCAAGAAGGAAGAGAGAGAGAGGTAGAATAAGATTAAAGGAAGAGAGAGAGAGGGAGATAGAATAAGATTCAAGAAGGAAGAGAGAGAGAGATAGAATAACATTCAAGAAGGAAGAGAGAGAGAGATAGAATAAGATTCAAGAAGGAAGAGAGAGAGAGATAGAATAAGATTCAAGAAGGAAGAGATAGAGAGATAGAATAAGATTCAAGAAGGAAGAGAGAGAGATAGGATAATATTCCAGAAGGGAGAGAGAGAGAGAAGAGAGAGAGAATAAGATTCAAGAAGGAAGAAAGAGAGAGAATAAGAGTAAAGGAGAGAGAGAGAGAGAAAGGAAAAAAAAGAATTAAGAAACAAGAGAGAGAGAGAGAAAGGAAAAAAAAGAATTAAGAAACAAGAGAGAGAGAGAGTGAGGGCGCATATAAAAAGGAAAAGGCGGGAAAAGAAAGGCTTGTTCATGCTACCTACGTCTTAGTCGGTTTCTTCCTGCGCCGATTTCCGTTCATGGCGAAGATCACTCGGCAAGCGACGCGCAGAAACCCTAGCCGAGGTTCCTCCTTCTCTCCGTTCGTTTCCACTTCAACTCTCACCGCTTCTTTCCGCATTGACGACGAATCTCGTCGTTTTTCTCCGCATTGGCCATGAATCTCGCCGTTTCTTTCTGCTTCGACGATGAATCTCATCGTTTTTTCGACATTTACTTTGAAATCTCACTGTGTTCGCCATTGATGATGAATATTAACTGTTTGTCACGCTTTGACGATGAATGTCACGGTTTGTTCGGCATTGCCGATGAATCTCATTGTTTGTTGGGCATTGACGATGAATGTCACCGTTTGTTCGGCATTGACGATGAATCTTTTTCGGCATTGCCAATAACTCTCTACTGTTTTCTGCATTGCCGATGAATCTCTTTACTTGTCCGGCATTGGCGACGAATCTCTCCGCTTGCTCGGAATTGACGATGAATCTCACCGTGTTTTGGGTTATTTACGATGATATCTCTCCGTATTATCGGCATCGACGAAGAACCTCATCATTTTTTTTGGGGATTGACGATGAATCTCGCCGTGTTGCACTCAGGGAAAAAAGCGCGCTCGTCATCGGACGATGAATACGTGCTTTCCGATGTTGATCCTGCTTCTGAAATCAGCGATGTTGATTTTGTGATCGAAGAACAGAGCAGAAAACGTGGCGGGGGAAGAGTTCTCCGAAGAGCAGGCGCCGTCGCAGATGACGCTTTAGAAGGCGAATTGGCCGAGTCCAGCAATGCTGCTGCTTCGAGGAAGAAATCAAACAAGAAGAAGAAGAAGAAATCAACGGATGATCATCTGTTCTGGAAAGTACTCGAGCGAGAGAACGAGCAATGGCTTGATGAAAGAGAGGGAATTGAAAATCAGGGGATTCAGCACTGTGAAATCAAGCAGGAACCGAAGATCTGCGAGCCTTCTTTGAATATCACTCTTCCTCTTCTTCGATTCCAGAAAGAATGGCTGGCCTGGGCTCTGATGCAAGAGGATTCAAGCACTTGTGGAGGGATCTTAGCCGATGAAATGGGCATGGGGAAGACGATCCAAGGGATTTCACTCGTTCTCAGCGCGCCGTCTTCTGCTTCTTCTGCTTCTTGTTCATCTGCAATCCACAGTACTCTTGTCATTTGCCCAGTGGTTGCAATTCTACAGTGGGTGGGTGAGATTGAGAGGCACACAAAGAAGGGAAGCGCCAGGGTCTTGGTCTATCATGGGTCGAAGAGGGCTACCATGAATAATAACTTTGATGATTATGACTTTGTTCTGACCACTTATTCTACTATTGAGGGGGATTTTAGGAGGTTTGTGATGCCGCCCAAGGAGCCTTGCAAGTTTTGTGGAAAGCTGCTTCAGCCACATAAGATGAAAGTTCATCTAATGTTTTACTGTGGACCTGATGCTCGGAAGACGGAGAAGCAAGCAAAGCAGATGAAGAAAGTGAAGAAGGCGTCCACTTTGGGAAAGAGAAAGAGAGGCCTTGCTATCTCTGAGAACAATGATGGGCCGAATCTGAAGGCAAACGCATCTAGAACGGGTTCTGCTTTGCACAATGTTAAATGGAATCGCATCATTTTGGACGAAGTAAGTAGTCTGTCATCTTGGATCCTCGCAGTTGAAGGTCTCTTAATGTGGCAGTTTCTTCTACATATTGAATCTTTTAGTTTTTATTATTGCTCTTTTTCAGATTTAGCATCTCGGCCATAAGTGGTCTGTCATCTCCCAGATTCCTGTGATTCAAATCCTTGACTTATCATCTCGGACATAACAAGAACTTTGCACAATTAGAATTTCTTTGAGGATTCGATGCATTGTGAACCTCTTTTTTTACCCTGAGAACCCTGCGTTGTCATGGGGACGAAGCAGGGGTTGATAAAAATTTAGGACTGATAAGTCATATGGATCCCCATGAACTCTTTCCGGGTCGTACTTCCTTACTAGGTGTTATTCCTACAGATTCTGGCAAAAAATATACATTTTCGAGATATCTTTGTTTATTTGTTGCAAAGGTATAGCTCAGTCAGTAGAAACAGTTGCTCAGAGCGAGTTGTTGGTTTATTGGACATCACAATACTGAAGTGTCGGTTCCTGTATTCTGCCTACTTTTCTATCCCCTACAATCTAGGACTTCTTTCACAAGTACCCAGGTTCTGTTACTCTGTAGTCTCTGTTAAATATCAACTTTAGTTTCATCTGTCTTTGTGTAAATGGCCGTTAGCCCATCGAGTAATCTCAGTTTACTAGTTGAAACCCAGTTTTTTAGTTCTCCGCAGCCGCAAATGTCATTTTACTTTGGTAAGTTGTTTACTTTTTAGGGGTATTTATAGGGCCATCTCATTTTCTAGCTACAAGTGTGAAGAAGAGAAATAATGTATAAATATAAACTATGAGACAGTGAGGAGATAGTTTTGATGGATTATGCGCTATAAGGTCTGCTCTTAATTTTCCTGCGGCATTAAAACCACTGAGTGAAATCATTAATCAAGTCTTCTCTTGTATGGATACATTTAAACCACAGACACGGTAGGTGTCATTTTTCATTTATAACTAGAATTGAATTATACTGTGAGAAATGATATTTATTCATGGACCATGGATCTTTTCTGTAGGCACATTTTATAAAAGATCGAGGAAGCAGCACAGCAAAGGCAGTTTTTGCTTTGGAGTCTAATTACAAATGGGCTTTGAGTGGCACTCCACTTCAAAATCGTGTTGGAGAGCTTTACTCGCTGGTTTGCTTATCAACCTTATTAATATGTAGTTTAGAATTTCCAATCGGGAAAAAAATGATTATGACTCTTAACCCTGTGCGTCATTTATTTTTATTCTTTTGCACAGGTTCGCTTTTTGCGGATAAACCCGTACTCATATTTCTTCTGTAAAGATTGTGAGTGCAAGAGACTTGAATATTGGTAGGTTTTTTTTCTCATGTTAATTCTCGAATTTCTTGCTTGCTGAGAAAATAATGATCTTTTTTTTCATTCTTAATATGGCGCGCCATATCAGATATGATCATGGCCTCGTCTATATTATTTTCTAAATCATTCAATCCTTGAGTTTAAACAATGCCTCGAATTACAACTCTCTGAGTTGCACAGTGAAATATTTTGGAAGTAAACGAAAACTAAAATATGTTCCTCTTATTTTGCCTCCGGATCCAAGAATGTAAATTTGAGTTTATTCTAATAATACTCTGCATCTCAGAATATTTTTGGTTGTCGGATATGCTTTATGTAATTTCTTCAGCAGTAAAACTCAGAATGTTGTCTGGATATTTCAGTGCGAGTGTTCGCTGCGAGCATTGCCATCATTCTGCATCAAGACATTTTTGTTGGTGGAACAAAGTGAGTTACATTCAGAATATTTCTTCATGACATGATCCCGATAACGTCTAGGAATGTTTAGTGGTTTCAGCCTTCTATGGCCGACCATTTCTTAACCGTTTTCTTCAAGTTCCGTGATGCTTCTAACATGTTTTCTTTTCTCCATAAATCTTCCTCCTTTTCCCCCTTCAGTATATAACCAGGCCAATAAAAACCAAGGGATACATGGCTGAAGGAAAAAGAGCCATGATATTATTGAAGGAGAAGGTATTGAAAAGCATTGTGCTGAGGCGGACCAAGAAGAGCAGAGAAGCCGATCTGATTCTACCCCCAAGAATAGTAAGTGTCAAATGTATACCGCATAATTTGTAAAAACTGTCCCTATTCCAATCCCTCACGCTCTTGTGTTCGAAATGTCTTTTCTGTCTTGTTCAGGTTTTTTTGAGACGAGACACCTTTGATATCAATGAAGAGGAGTTTTATGAGGCCTTGTATACGCAGAGCCAGACGCAGTTTGGCACGTAAATATATCTAACCATTTTCTTTCTTTCTTTTCACGACGTTTTTTCCTTGCTTCAGGTAGATTTAGTTCATAACTCATATTAGTTGAATACTCTCATTGACTTGTGGGGTGTTACATCCATTCCCTATCGTAAGCCCACTAGGGACATTTTTGTCTTTACATTTCCCTTTTAAATATGTAGCCCTCCTCTTTGAAGGGCAGGACATTAAGTTAAAATTTTGTCTTTCCCTTTTGTAAATACCTTCTTACCCGACGATGTCCACTCTGTCGGATATCCACTCTTTCGTAAATATTACAAAAACTATCAGCCCTCATCCTCCTCAGCGTTGCCCATTCTGCCAAAGCCATCCCCTTCTTCTTCCTCAATGATACCTTCCCAGGGGGGAAGGTATCATGGGGTTGATAGTTTTTGAGTGTGCACTCCTCAGTCGGTTCAGTAGGTAGCACAAAAGAGCGCTGGTGGAAAAAGAAAGCCTTAATTCAAGAATGAAAGAAGTACATGGATTTGACCGGTTATATGACTAGTGTTTGTAGATAATGAGGGTAATTGTCATAGTCATTATCAGTCTACAGCTTGAGTGATGATGATCTTGTGATTGTCATCCTGGCCGCAGATAAATGTCCATTACGATTTTATCTTGGATTCTCAGCATCTGAGTGAAGTTAATGGAGTGTGAGTCACTAGAGATGATGGTATTGTTGCTTTCATCGTTTTCATATACCTGGCACTGTTGAATGATGGAAACGATGTCAACTCGTCATCATCCTCTCATCATTGTCATCAGTGATGGCAAATACTAATTCCCGACAGTGATGTTTTGTGTGATTCCCTGACATCAATCCCCTCGGTGGTTCTTCCTTTTCCAGTTTTATTCATTTGGAGGGTCTTATTCGCTAGACCTGATGTATCTTTTTCTTTCCTTCAATTTTCTCTCTTATTTATTACCCGACATGTTATATTGTTAAAAAATAAATTTATTTTGACCCTTTGAAAATTTGATCCTGGTTAAATGTTTATTTTTCAACCTGCTTTTCATCATAACAAAATTCTAACCCCCAAGTTTCCCCAAGGCCTCCGAAAGATCCTTGTAATGCATTTAGTTATCTCACAGCAGGGTACTTATTGGTAGCTTCTTTTTACTTTGACCTATGCTAACATGTTATCTAATCATCTGCTGCATAATAGAATACTTTTGCAAAGATGCATCAAATTTTGATTTCCTTCTTGCAGCTATATCTCTGCTGGAACCTTGATGAACAATTACGCCCATATTTTTGATCTTCTCACAAGACTTCGTCAGGTGAAATGTCCAACTCCTTGAAAGAGGCTTTCTATTTTGGAAGGCATTTAAGTGTCATTTCTTTTTTATTCTTGGGACACGTGATAAATTTTGTTAATACTTTCCAATAATATTACATCTTTTGGCTTTTAATTATTGCTTATTTAGGGTAAATAATTTTTTCTTCAAGCGTACTTCATTCTCTGAGTGTTTTCTTGTTGTTTCCCTCACAGGCGGTTGATCATCCATACCTTGTTGTCTATTCACGGACAAGAGATGAGTTCAATAAAAACAGTGACGGCAACTTCGATGGAAACTGTGGTATTTGTCATGATCTGGCCGAGGATCCAGTGGTTAGATTAATAATTTGTTTACCTCGGGTTCTGAATTTTTAAAGAGGAATGATTTATTTTTCTCTTAAGAATTCTCTCACGCTTTATTTTCATTCCAGGTCACCTCCTGCCATCACTACTTCTGTCGAACTTGCTTATCAGATTATATGCCTGCGGCTAGCATCGTTACGTGCCCATCCTGTTCTAAACCTCTCACTGTTGACTTGAAGTCTCCTTGTTCTAGTCAAAGAAGAATTGATAAAGACAATAATTTAAAGGGGTTCAAGCATTCAAGTATCCTGAACCGCCTCGACATCCGCAAGTTTAAAACTAGCACCAAGATTGATGCGCTGGTAGTACCATTTCATTTATGCTTGACTTATGTTCATTTCCTCTTTTTTTCCCAGTTTGTTGATAGATTTCGTGCAGCATTTACTTGTATGAACTCTTTTTCCTCTTTTTTTATTGTTTTCTTGCCTTATTAACGTGAACGATCATTCCAGTTGATGGGTCGATCAGATCAGATTATTTGGATCAAGTTTGGATTGAAAGATTTAATCAACAATGATTGGATCTATGATCGAAGATCGGATTGGCTGAGTAGATCGCAACATGGCAGGATCATGATTGGACAGAGTTGGTCAATCTAATCAAGATTGGCAGGCGGTTTGATTTGATTGGATGATTCAATATGATCGGCCCATTAAGTAGAACGGTTTTTGTTTCTGAAAAAAGTGGAAGGGTCTCATTGGGGCGCTCCATGTGACAGCTCTGCAACTCCAAGTATTTTTTTCTATGTTTTTCAAATTCTAATCGATGATATTTTCATTTATTGATGAATCATGATAAATCAAAATCCTTATAGATCAATCAGACCGTTCAGGTCTGATTGCTGATTGACCGATCCTTTCGAATCGACTGTCTATTTTCGCTCTGAGTCTGAATTGTTTGTAGAAACCACTGCTCTAAATAAATGATCCCTCCTCTCAATTTGGGTAGAAAGAGGAGATCAGGCACATGATTGAAGCCGATGGAGCTGCAAAAGGAATAGTCTTTAGCCAGTTCACGTCTTTCTTGGATCTCATCAAGTATTCCCTGGAGATGGTATCTTCTTACTTTACGACCCTACTGCTTTTTGGTGCTATTTTTTCTATTAATCTATTTTTTGTGCTTCTTTTTCTTCCTTAATCTCCAGTCTGGGGTGAAGTGCGTTCAATTGGTGGGGAGCATGAGTCTTGTAGAGAGGGAGAGAGCGATTAGTTGCTTCACTGATGATGCCCACTGCAAGATTTTCCTCATGAGTCTGAAGGCGGGTGGTGTTGCCCTCAATCTCACCGTTGCATCCCATGTCAGTTTCTTCTTCTTAATTAACTCTCTATTCACATCGATATTCACTCATCTATCTCTCTTCTCTCTATTCATAGATCACATTTTCTTTCTCTGTTTTCTCTCCATTCATCTGCGTCATCATCTCTCTCTCTCCATCCACTGGTCAATACCCTCTTTCTTGTTTCTCTCTCTCTCTCTCTCTCTCTCTTCATCTATCCGCTCTCTCTCTCTCTTTCTCATCAAAATCCCCTTTCCTAGATATCTCTCTCTTTCTCATCAAAATCCCCTTTCCTAGATTTCTCTCTTTCTCATCAAAATCCCCTTTCCTCTCTCTCTCTCTCTCTCTATTCATCCATTCATCAGTCCATCCATCTCTCTTTCTCTTTGCATTCGTCTGTGTCTGGTTTCCTTGATTTCACTCTCTATTCATGCACACAGCTATCTGTATTTCTGTATATCCATTCATCATATCCGCCTGCATATCATTTTCTTTCTATCCACCATTCAATGTCTCTTTTCCTTTGTTTCACTCTCTATTCGTTCATCATATCCATCTTCCTTGATATCTCCCTCTATTCATTTCATATATTCATCTTTATTTCTCTCTAACCATTCATCTTTATCTATCCTGATCTCTCTTGTTCTATTCATCCATTCATCCATGGCCCTCTTCATAGATCTCTCTCTCCATCTGTCCATGTCACTCGCCATTCATCCACATTGCTCTCTATATTTCTCTCTATTCATTCATCATATATTTCATGACATCTCATTTTCACTCTATTCATTCATCATATATTTCGTGACATCTCATTTTCTCTCTATTTCAATGTCCCTTCACCTACATTTCTCTCCTTATTCGTTCATAATTTACATCATTCTTGATTTCTCTCTCCATTCATTCCATACATCCATCTCTATATCTCTGTAACCATTCGCCAACGTTCCCTTGATCTCACTTGTTCTATTCATACATTCTTCCATGTTGCTCTTTCTTGATTTCTCTCTCCATTCATCCATGTATGTCTCTCTCTTGCTCTCTATCTGTTCATCTATGTCTCTTCTCCTCGATTTATCCCTCTATTTGTCCACATATTCATTTCTCTCTCTCTATCCATTCTTCAACGTGCCCTTTCCCCTATTTCTCTCTCTTGATTCATCCATACATCTATCTCTCTTTCCCTTTATCCATTTATTTATCTATCTCTCCATTCATCCTTGTTTTCATTCTGCTTCTTTCTGTGGATTCATCTATGTCCCCATATCCCCGTTCTCTCTTCTAAACAACCATATACTCATCTTTCTCTCCTCATCCATTCATCATTGTACACCTTGCTCGATTTCTCTCCATGTTCATCTCTCTCTCTCTTCCGAGGATTTATATATATACTTCTCTCTGATATGTATCTCTGGGTTCATTACTTCTCTCTATCAGGTGTTTCTGATGGATCCATGGTGGAACCCTGCAGTGGAGCGGCAGGCCCAAGACAGGATACACAGGATTGGGCAGTATAAGCCGATCAGGACGGTCAGATTTGTAATTGAGGGCACGATCGAAGAGAGGATCCTGCAGCTACAGAAAAAGAAGGAAATGGTCTTCGAAGGGTCAGTGGTCTCTTCAATACCATACAAACTCTCTCTATTTCTCTCTCTCTCTCTATCTCTATGTTTCTCTATGTATATATCTCTCTATATCTATCTCTATCTTTCTCTATGTATATATATCTCTCTCTCTATCTCTCTGTATCTATATCTATCTCTATTTCTCTCTATCTATATCTATCTGTATCTCTTTCTCTCTATATATATCTATCTCTTTCTCTTTCTCTATATCTATATCTATCGGTATCTCTTTCTCTCTCTCTATATCTCTCTTTCTCTCTATCTATATCTATCTCTATCTCTTTCTCTATATCTATATCTATCGGTATCTCTTTCTCTCTCTCTACATCTCTCTTTCTCTTTCTCTCTATCTACATCTATCTCTATCTCTTTCTCTTATCTCTATCTTTATCTCTATCTCTATCTCTATCTCTATCTCTATCTCTATCTCTATCTCTATCTCTATCTCTATCTCTATCTCTATCTCTATCTCTATCTCTCTCTCTCTATCTCTATCTCTATCTCTATCTCTATCTCTATCTCTATCTCTATCTCTATCTCTATCTCTATCTCTATCTCTATCTCTATCTCTATCTCTATCTCTATCTCTATCTCTATCTCTATCTCTATCTCTATCTCTATCTCTATATCTCTCTTTCTCTCTATCTATATCTATCTCTATCTCTTTCTCTATATCTATATCTATCGGTATCTCTTTCTCTCTCTCTACATCTCTCTTTCTCTTTCTCTCTATCTACATCTATCTCTATCTCTTTCTCTTATCTCTATCTTTATCTCTATCTCTATCTCTATCGCTATCTCTATCTCTATCTCTATCTCTATCTCTATCTCTATCTCTATCTCTATCTCTATCTCTATCTCTATCTCTATCTCTATCTCTATCTCTATCTCTATCTCTATCTCTATCTCTATCTCTATCTCTATCTCTATCTCTATCTCTATCTCTATCTCTATCTCTATCTCTATCTCTATCTCTATCTCTATCTCTATCTCTATCTCTATCTCTATCTCTATCTCTATCTATATTTCTATCTCTATATCTATCTATATCTATATCTCAATCTCAATGTTTATCTCTATCTCAATCTCAAGGTGAATCTCAATCTCAATCTCTATCTCTATCTCTATCTCTATCTTTATCTGTATTTCTATCTCTCACTATCTCTATCTCTATCTCTATCTCTATCTCTATCTCTATCTCTATCTCTATCTCTATCTCTATCTCAATCTCAATCTCAATCTCAATCTCAATCTCAATCTCAATCTCTATCTCTATCTCTATCTCTATCTCTATCTCTATCTCTATCTCTATCTCTATCTCAATCTCAATCTCAATCTCAATCTCAATCTCAATCTCAATCTCAATCTCAATCTCAATCTCAATCTCAATCTCTATCTCTATCTCTATCTCTATCTCTATCTCTATCTCTATCTCTATCTCTATCTCTATCTCTATCTCTATCTCTATCTCTATCTCTATCTCTATCTCTATCTCTATCTCTATCTCTATCTCTATCTCAATCTCAATCTCAATCTCAATCTCAATCTCAATCTCAATCTCAATCTCAATCTCAATCTCAATCTCAATCTCAATCTCAATCTCAATCTCAATCTCAATCTCTATCTCTATCTCTATCTCTATCTCTATCTCTATCTCTATCTCTATCTCTATCTCTATCTCTATCTCTATCTCTATCTCTATCTCTATCTCTATCTCTATCTCTATCTCTATCTCTATCTCTATCTCTATCTCTATCTCTATCTCTATCTCTATCTCTATCTCTATCTCTATCTCTATCTCTATCTCTATCCTATCTCTATCCTATCTCTATCTCTATCCTATCTCTATCTCTATCTCTATCACTATCTCTATCTCTATCTCTATCTCCCTCTCTATCGCTATCTCCCTCTCTATCTCAATCTGGCTCTATCTCTATCTCTATCTCTCTCTCTATCGCTATCTCCCTCTCTATCTCTATCTGGCTCTATCTCTATCTCTATCTCCCTCTTTATCTCAATCTGGCTCTATCTCTATCTCGATCTCCCTCTCTATCTTTATCTGGCTCTATCTCTCTCCCTCTCTATCTCTATCTGGCTCTATCTCTCTCCCTCTCTATCTCTATCTGGCTCTATCTCTATCTCTATCTCCCTCTCTATCTCTATCTGGCTCTATCTCTATCTCTCTCCCTCTCTATCTCTATCTGGCTCTATCTCTATCTGGCTCTATCTCTATCTGGCTCTATCTCTATCTCTATCTCCCTCTCTATCTTTATCTGGCTCTATCTCTATCTCTATCTCCCTCTCTATCGTTATCTGGCTCTATCTCTATCTCTATCTCCCTCTCTATCGTTATCTGGCTCTATCTCTATCTCTATGTATATCTGAAGCTCTCTTTGTATCTACGTCTCTCTCTATCTCCATCGCTGTCTTTATCTCTTTCTGTATCTCTCTCAGGATCTGCATCTGTAGCTGTAACTGTATCTGTATATATATATATGTCTGACTGTATCTATATATTATTCTCTGTCTCTGTTATTGTCTCTTTTTCTCAATTTTATCTCTATTTCTACCTTTATCTATCTCCATCTTTATTTCTATCTCTATTTGAAGCTTTCTTTGTAGCTCAATCTCTATCTCTATCTCTATCTGAAGCTTTCTTTGTAGCTCCGTTTCCATCTCCATCAAGTCCATCTCCATCTCTATCTCTATCCCTATCTCTATCCCTATCTCCATCCCTATCTCCATCTCTATCTCCATCTCCATCTCTATCCCTATCTCTATCTCCATCTCCATCTCTATCCCTATCTCCATCTCTATCTTTATTTTTTAAGCATGTGCTTTGGATAGAGAGATAAGATTGACCTGTGTTGATCTTTTTGCCAGGACTGTGGGTGATTCATCTGACGCCATGTCTAAGCTGACTGAGGAGGACCTAAGGTTTCTCTTCCAGAACTGATAACCCCCCTGGTAAGTAAATATACTATATATAATACCATTAAAAATATAATATAACATTGTCATATACATAATAAGTAACCACCTCATGTCCAACCCCTTGAAATTACAAATCTCCGTGGGCCATCTATTTTTTGCGCCTTGCTTTGATATACTCTTGATCATTTAGTGCGAGTATCTTATCTTGCATTCCTCCCTGCTGTGTCTCCAATTGAGGGCCTCTTTTTTTTTTGAACAAGTAAAGTATTTTAAAAATTACGTGTTAAAGTATATGGTCAACTGTTGATTATCTGGAGATGGTGTAATCCTAATTTGTGATTTTTGGAATTTTGTCCTTCAAAGTTGAAGAAAAATATTCTAAATATACCATGGCTTATACTGGTTGAAAAATAGGGTCCAATTTCTTTATCTAGAATTGGATGTAATGAATCACATTATGTTGAATTAGTCTGGAGAGCAAGGTGAGGAATGGCTGAGGTACTTAGTCTGACGTTTCAAATTATGAGGCATGAGAGTTAGTTGTATGATATATTGATTGTTCTTCTGGAAAATCTTATTACGAGGGAATGTTTAAGTTTATCGAGATTATTATAAGATTTGCAAGTGTCATTTTTTATGGAATGCCTTTACATGGATTCAATCTTAACTATGTATGTTATAGTGCTCTGTAAAATGCTTCAAATTTCAAGTTTTTGTTGATCTCGTTTAAATAACAATAATTTGTGTGATAATACATTTTTCATCTGGAAATGCATGAATTTTAGTGCAAGTGACTCTGAATTCATGATTCAAATTCACATCATTAGGAAAATAAAATTTCGGATGAGAAATACTCAAATTAAGTTCAAGTCGTTCCAAATTTAAATTTTGTTATTCTTGAGTTCTCAAAAAGTTAGAAAGATGTATAATTCCTACTTGAGGCCTTGGATTCACTGCAAGAAGAAATTTCTTGCTGTTGACTTAGTGATTTCTTGGATGCCACACAAGAAATAAGTCATCCCCTTGACCTTTAGAAACTTAGACTGTTCAATATCTTATCCTGGCTGTGTTTGGAGTATATGGATATCTTATCCTGCTACATTAGAGAAGGTGGAGACTTAGGGCTCAAGGTCTTATCCTGGCCCTATTAGAGTATGGATATAGAATCCCCCTAACTAGAGACCATAGCTGGCAAGATGATCAGTTGAGAGGAGGCTGCGCTTCTAAACCCTAAACCCTAAACCCTAAACCCTACACATGAAGCAATGATTTTAGAACAATATATTGCATCCAGTATTTATATAATAGTAAAACATATTGATGTGTAATAAATTTGGTAACGACTGCTTAACAACTCATGTTATTTTCATGACATCATAAAACTTTCCGCTAAAATCTTAAAATGCTTTACAAAGGTTAGAATTCATGTTGAATTTGTGCGTTGATAAAATAATTCATATTTTGTTATGATAACATCGTTTATAATGTAACTAGTCAAAGATAATTATCAATATTCACATATGTGACTAATTGTAAAATGGATGCCAAGTCAATCGTCTAAATATGTATGGATGGTATTGGTTAAAAGTATTTGTAAATCATTATATGAAGATGGACGTAGTTAAATGATAATGTGGATTAATTAGAGGAAACTATTCCATTATCTAGTAAAATTCACATAAATTTTATTTATATAATTATTAATTTTTTTATTTTGATTTGATGAATACATTGGAAAGGTATGAAAATAATGCATATACTTTGTTTATAATTGATAAATACAAAGTTCTAATATACAGATACTACACTCTTTTTACTCTAAAGTGGTGTAATCATTTTATATTTTTGAGTATTATTGTAATTTAACTACACTATTTAGTCTGCTCACTCTTATGATTTTCAAATCAAAGAGTCTTATATAAGGGCTTGATTAGGTCTTTTAGAGTATTTTTGAATTAAACACGAATAAAATAATGTTATCTCACAACTGAATATTATCTTTTGTCTAAAAATATAAGAATGCATATTATTGGTAATCTTGAGAAAACTTGAGAAAACTATGCATCATACATTAAGGTACATTATTGGTAAATGCGTGTAAATTATTCACGTCCATAAAATATTTTGATATTATACTAAGGATATAAATGGAGGAAAGATAAGGGAAATATGACTGTCTGAACTCCATGAGATAGGCTATAATTTCTTGCGTTTTTTATTGAAATGAAAAATTTGACCCATATTTAATAATAATTGAGAATGGAAGTGACATTAACTTAAGATACCAAATCCCTATGAAGGTCTATGTGGGAAAGATTATCAGCTATCTCCTCTCTGACAAGATGCACGAGAGAATACAAAATATCCATTCATTATCACAATGGCAATAAAATATGGAAGATAAAGTGTTTATTGCATTGAATTGTGAGAATGTGTTTTTAGTTTAATGAGACGTGCTTGACTTTATCGACAACACGCTCACTTGCATGTGGAATTGCTGAGTGAAAACACATTTTAGTAGGTTGATATGACCATATTTACATGTTTATTTGCATTAAATTGATTATATGTGTGCTATAAACCCTTAAATGATTAAATTTATTTTAGAATGATAATTTAAATTTTATGATTTTTAAAGTATTTTTAATGAATTTTCTCACATCAAATTATGAAAGAGCATAATTGTTTGAGTTTGTTCATATTTTACATAACTTTTGGCATTATATTTGGAGAGATTTCATTTTTTAATGTAATATATATTTTGTTATAAATTAATTTTTTGGGAATTATTTAATGGCTCTTTGTCTTTTTTGAAATCGAAGGAGAGAGAAAATAGGAAAGTTGAGAATGATCAAATTCAAATTCCAACACCTGATAATTCACAAGTATTTTGGGCTGAAATTTGAGCAGAGCTTCCTTTTTCCCACCAATTTCCATCCATATGGTTGGATCTATCAATAGAGCATAAGATTTTTGTAAAGACTATATTTTAACTCACTACCTTCTAGAGACGATGATTGGAAGAGGGTGAGAGTTTTGAAGGTCCATCAAGGTGTTCTTGGTATCTTAAGTGGTTGGGGAAGATCAACAGAGAAGTAGAAAGACTGATCTGCACTTGGAAAACACGTTGGTCCGGGGAAAACATAGGGATATAAGGTTAGTCTTTTGCCTCAAATTGGTTTCTCTCCTCCACATCCCTTTAGTTAGATCTGCATCCTCTTCTCCATCTCACAACCATCTATCTATTCTTCCATCATATCCATTGGTTAGGTCTTATCATTTCTTCTTATGCCATTCTATTTCACCATCATCCATCCACATACATTCACCCATTTCATCATCATATTCTCTCACTCATCTTTGACATCTATCATCACTTCACATCTTCCTCTATCTCACGCTCTCCTTCCATTTTATCTATCCACGTCCTCCTACCTATTCATCATTTTTATTAGTCTTATCATCCTTATAATATAATAACTATCTTCCTCTCACCTCCTTGTACTTCTCACATCACAATCCCCTATTTTATATGTATCTCAGATCATCCCTCGTGAACCATCATTTAAAGGATATTTAAACCCTAATATCAGTTCCCTGTGGAGATGACCCTTGCTTATCACTAACTAGTCAAATTATTTTATGATTAAAGGCTGATAAATTATTAGTGATTAGCTCAAATACCAATGAAAAATTAACACCCTAAATTTGAGTTCATCTCTGAGAAATAAAGGAATCCATCTGTCCAACGATGAAATCAATAACTCTATTTATTATATGTAGGGAAAATATTCATTCTCAAGAAAAATAATAAGTATAAGAATATTATTGAACCAAAGTATAAGAATAATTAGAATAAATATTTAAAATCAAATAAACATTAATATCTTTTTGTTACAATCTGTTTTATAATAACTTCATGGATTTGAATAGTTGGTCATTTTTTTCATTTGATTTCTAATGATTTGTTACAATAAGTGTTGGTAATTGAAGAAAAGGAATCAGAGGTAATATTTTTAATGCAGGTTCACACTGATCCGTTAGAAAATCATTTGAAGAGGTATCATATTGTTACAACCTGTCATATATCTTTATGTACTATAAGTGTTGGGGATTGAAGAAAAAGAATCATAGGTGATATTTTAATGCAGGTTCACAATGCTCCTTTAGACAATCATTTCAAGAGTTATCATTTTGTGTTATATTCTCATCAAAAAAATAATCAACCACCATGTGACATTTTAGTACTTCATTTATAAAAACTAATAGTTTCCTAAATTGCTAAGTGGTGTCATCTTGGTATCGTACCTTATATTAAATTTTAAAACTTGATATCACTTTAAATGTAACAAAGTTTCCATATGATAAATCGAGCTTATATTAAAATTTTTTTTTGGAAAATGCCATACATTGAGGGTGATGACCAAATTGCAAACCAATATCAAATTAGCCAATTGAAGGTCTTTTAATCACCTGAAATTTCAAGAAACTCATAATAATACAAATGTAAAACTTTTGAGAAATATATACTAATATAAGATATTTCAACGATATTATAGTTTCAAATTTATCTTAAATCAAAGGATTCTCATTGTCTAACCTCGTTACCCGCTGGATTTATCACATATGTGCAAAAGTGGCAGTTTATATGTCTGAATCCAGTCATCATACTCTGGCATCAATTTCTCCATGATATTGTGTCCACTATATTCATCTGGAACTCAGCTTTCCAACAAATATAAGAACATGTTTTTTCATTTTCTGAATGAGCTAATATTATTTAATTATCTTAAAATCTATAGAAATCATAATAAATCAGGGAAATTTCACAATACTTTGGGCTTTATTTTTCATGGATAATGATATCATTTAATTATCTTAAAATGATATATAATTAATGACCATTATGTTTTTATGAATAACGAGGATCTATAAATAAACGATAAAAAATATTTGATTAACTAAACTGCAAAAAAGTATGATAATGACACAGATGCATAGAAGATGTGCTTATTTTAATGTAAAACCATTTTGTTTAAGAGATAATGTACAAATCATGACTAATCTTTATATATCACAAAGGAGCAGTATTATATGCCGCCATACATAGGCAATAAAATTGGACCTGTTGAGGCTTCATGTTCAAGCTCAATAATTTCATTTCATTCTTTTGTAGTGTTATAAATTTATTAATAATTTTTTTCACATGAATAATAATAAAATGTAAAAAATAAATGTGAACATGCATTATTTCATTGTTTCATATGCATAAAATGATGATAATGACATATAAGTGTGTGATAAGTACGCATGTTATCACATACAAATTCTAGATAGTTTTTTTGTATCACAAAGTAAAAGCACTATATGTGGACAGACACATACACACGCGAACTCGCAAAAACTAGAAAACTTGACATTTGAATGTGTCTTCCTCCTGACATCTTTAATGTTCACACCTCATACATCAAAATTTAAATTAATTAGATCTTGATCATGAAATAAAAAGTATACTGTACTGCCAAATTTTTTTTTTGGGAGTGTGAGTATTTTAAATAAAAATTTTGTGACTCAAATAATACTTGGTATCACCCATAAAGACAAAAATATCCATTCGTATTCGCTTATTTCTCAAAGCGCCACTCTTCTAAATCCTCAAGTATATTTTACAACATTAATGTTAAAATGTGATCGATTGTTCTTTAAAATATATGAAACTTCTAGTAGAACTTATAATGTGTCTTCAAAAATTTTATCCAAAGAAGAATCATCCCACGAAAGACACTTGAATGAAAAAACTAGGAATCAATATTTATTTATGAACCTTCCATGTAGTTTTCTGATTTATGTTTGGTAAAAAAATAATGTTTTATGAACTTATTTTATCTCTATCTCTGATAAACCAGAATTTGGGTTAAATAAGTCATTTGAGGCTCTAATTTGTGCAAAAATGTTTATAAAATTTTCCTTGGAATAGGATAAGTAAGGGTCGAATCCTCAAGGAACAGGTAATGAGAGAGTAAATTTTAATTCAAATATATTTTGAAATAACTTTGTTTGCTGATTATATATATAAATATATGTTGACTTTTAACTATTTTCTAAAGATAAAATCAACAAGAGGATAGAAAACTAGTCAAAACTATTTTATATAAAATATAAGTTTTTATTTTTTTAGTATAAATTATAATAATTTATTATGATTTTTAAAAACTTTAAAGATAAATAGAACCTTAGGCAGCATTTCCAGCGGTGAAATTGCGGCACAAATGAGTAGGGGACGAAAATTGATGTAACTTTTGCTACATGAGGAATTATTTAGTGCTGTTTTATGCGTTGGAAAGGCTGAAGTCTAGGATATCCTCTGGAATATTTATCTATAAAAAATGGTGATAAAATTAAAATAAAACTTTCAGAAGATCACACAAGCCTTGTTATCACATCCCCAAAGGGCCAAGTGGTGCTCTTTCTCCAAGAATCTTGATCATCCTGGAACTCTCTCTCCTACACTTTTTTAGAGCAAGAACGGATCAAAGAAATATGATTCACTAGGCCTCCAACAACAAGTTGGGAGCAGAAATCCAAGATAAGGTACAAAGAGAGGGGAGAAGAAAATAAATAGAAGTGGTCTAACTCTTCCAGCTAATGGATTTAATTCCAAAGGATTGGAGGGCTAGAATTTCTTGATTTTTATCCTGGATCCACCTGCCCTCCTCAGATTTGAAAAAAGACCATTCAAATTCAAATTGTGGGTTAGTTCCACAATTCTTCCATTTAGTTGTCCTGATCTTAAAGGAGGTTTGAATGGACTTCTAGAATGGGCTTCTTGTGAATCGTGCCTCCTCTCATCATCCATTTTATTTCTAATTTCCTCCCATTTGTATTTGCAAATTCTCCATTATATTTAACTAAGTCTTGTTTTTCAAGTAAAACTCCAAGAAGATGTGAGAAATACACTTGACTCTAAAGAGTCAAGTGGGGTTAGTCTCAGAAAATAATAAAATCTATAAAAATAGAACTTAGGAAAATAAATCATAAATCTATAATTTTATCCATAAATGGTAAAAAATTCTAGTGCCAATATAAAAATATGAGGTAAAAATTAAGTATAAAACCATTGTTTTACTGATATAATTTGACGTTATCAATCTTTCAATGTTGTTTTCCTAGTATTCATGGTTCTCTCCAAAATAAGCACTCATAAATAGTGATAGAGTAATACTAATGTAGTAATTTCAAGTGAAATGTTAGAAAAATATAAAAAATAGAAAATTTAAAAACATAGGGGTGAATTTTGTGCAATTTTAGACCCTTGTCGTTGTCAATTTTAGCTTATACAATAAAATTTATAAAAACTCTACTTAGGATGCGTAGTGGTAAGTACGAGTATAGTCCAAGGGAAGCGTGTAAGGAATCAAATTGATGTTCTTCTTGAATAATTTGAACCTAATTGGGGTTAATTTAATCTTCAACAGAGATCAAATTTGAATTGGATGAGAAATGTAGAAAGGGGGGTAGAAGAGATGAGATGAATAGAAGAAATAAGGGGCTCTAATTTGAATTAATTGATCCAATTGAAGGGATCAAAGAGTTAAATTAGAGAGATTGAGAAGAAGATTTAGATTTGTTTTGTTTGATTCTGTAGATTTGATAATTCAGGAAAAAAAAACTACTCTACTGACTATTGAAATGGGAAATTTAATCTCCTAGAAAGTTAACCCTTTTCATGTTGTTTTTTTATAGCTTTCTTGAAATGCACTTGAATACCAAGTTAAATCTCTCAATTAATCCTCTCAATTCTAATCAGGGCTTGTACATGCCGCTCAAGGCAAGCGATTTAGAAGTTCAGACAGAAATTAAGAAGAACGATTAAGAGATTCAACTAATAACATCCAAAATACACCAAAAGATTCAAATACAATGAAGGAAAAGGTACCAAACAAGTTGATCCAGGCTGGAGCTCCTCTCTGTCTTGAAGTTGTGATAGAGAACCATCAAGAATGACCCTCTCCTCTCCAAATTCGGCCTTTATACTTAGGTTAAGTGGTAAAAATTACCATTTTACCCCCATTTAGTAATTAATTTTTATCTACCAATGGAGGCTTGATCTGAATGATCCAACTATACAGATAGAAAGAGGGAATCAAGACGAGCAAATCCAAACAAAAATCATCTCGATCGGACTTCAGGATCAAAAGTTATTAATAAATGAAAATTGACCAGTCATAGCCATTGGATCAATTTTCATTTATTTAATTTAAATTTTCTTTAGCATGGCATGATGTGTCGATCACTGATTGGCTGAGGCATTTTAAATTTTGTTTTTCGGGTTTGATCTCCGAGCGCCACGTACCTCCAATAAATTGCCTCCACGTCACCGCCCGTGCATTTGCTTTGCATGTGCATCGCGGGTGGTGACCTTACTGCCCGGTGGTCGCGATCACCAAGCGCTGTTGGATTCTCATCCGACGGCTGGAATGAGGCCATGTCGGCCCCCGAAAAACTGCCTGGCTTATTTGCATGAAAACCCATTCTAAAAGACAACATTATTGTTGAACGCCGCCCAAAAGTATTTGCATACATACCCCTTGCGCATTCTCTCTCCTCCGATTTCTAATAAAAACCATTAAAAAAATAATAAGTGATTGCAAAAAAACCCTGTAAATGTTTAAATAACAGCTTTATGCCTGCATACATGACCGAGAGCTGTTTTTGAGGGCATAATTGCAACTCAATTTTACGAAAAGCCCCTCAAAGTTTAAAAATAGCTTTAATACTCATTCTTGCCTTGTAAATATATCCTTTTCTTAATAAAAAATGCAGTTCTTCCTCAAAAAAATCTCAGAAAAATCCAGTAACATCCTAAAAAAATTCTAGAAAATTCCAGAAATTCTAGAAAAATTGAGAAAATTCAGTATTTCATACCCATAATAATTAACCTCAAAATTAAAACTGCCATTTTTATTTAATAATTATTATTTAAAGCTAAAATAAATCCCATAAAATTCATATAATTAACAGAAAATTAGGGAAAATTCATAAGTCACTTGGAAACAATAAATTTATGTAAATATATGATGACAACCCCATTTTAAGCTTTTTAGATGCATAAAATTGTGCTAATAGCATGAAATAAAGACCGAATTTAGGGTGTTATCAGGGGGACTGGTTGATCTAAGAGGGTCAGGTATGATCGAAGAGGGGGGACCAGGTTCTTCATTCTGATTAAGTTAACCATGTGAAATTTGGTATGATATCTAGAAAGCAATATAGACGATCTAGATAAAATTCAAAATAAATATGGTCTACCTATGTTTAAGTTTAAGTGTATCCTAGTAGACTTTGGGGTTTAACTAGGATAAAGCTTTGGGAGCTCCGTGAAAGACCTTGGGGGTTGAGGATGACCAAGCTTCATCTACATTTATTTTCTTGGTACCCTTTTACTTACTATTTTTACAAGTGTTTGCATGAGGGGCCTTCACACAAACTTGGTTAGGGTTCATCATCACCTTGAGCCAGATGCCCCATCACAACATTAATAACTATCCTATGCTGTATTTAGAAGGAAAAATGTGTTATACTTATCCTAGTTTGTATACCTAGTTAATACAAATATTCATAGATATGCTGTTAATTTCAACAAATTATATTTTCAAGGATATTTAATAAGAAATATCAACTGAATATATTTCAATCATAAATACTTTGAATATTCAATCAAGTATGATAATATTTTTCAATATACCTTCTCATCTTATCTTCTTGTCATTCTTTCCTCCTCGTTGATTTTCATGTAGATTAAATATTTCTCATGATCAATTTCACCACCAGTTGAGAGGTGAGGAAATAAAGAATTTTCATCTGAAGTCATGATGAAATGATTTTTGAATGTAACTTTCAAAAGAATACACACAAGATTATGACAAACTGAACAACATGAAATAATCAAAGATGATTTTTTTAATGGATCTCCCCTAAGTCCTGTTACAAGTTGGTTATTTCCTTTTCTCCACTAATTTCCAATATTTTATTTTGTTTCCTTATGACCTCTTCAATTCTGCGGGAAATGGGAAAAAATTACATGACAAGGATCGATATGAATGTTATAAATAATATTATTTTAATAAAAAGAATAATAATCAACAAAAACCCAATGATGACCTTCATACTAAGGTTGTTGGCGATGTGAATCTTGGGTTGGGATATTATCATCATTATATTTATTTATTGTAGATATTATGGGTCTTATCAATGTTAAATAACATCTATTACATTAAAAACTAAAAAATGAAAAGCGAAAATATCCAAATGATTAAATTTAGAGCAAGGTCCCTGACGGTTTCAATCATGGGGAAATATCTTGCTATCCTTGAAACTTCTTCAAAATTGCATAAAAAATAACATTTTAAAACCTATGTATATAGGAAGATGTAAGAAAAGTTTAATGTTTAAAGTTTTTCAAAAACAGCCAGTAAGGTTTAAGAAAAAGCCAGATCTGATTCTTACCATTTGTAGTGTGATTTTTAATCTAGAGGAGACAGAAGAAGATAGTCTGAAATTTGGGCTAGATATGCCTGTGGGATTATAAAGTTAAATGGGAAAGTATATTATTTTAAAAATCCCAAAATTCAAATGCATTTAATTTTTGGGTGAAAAATAAGAAAAATAATAACTTCACTTTTGAATTGGCATAGTTACAACTTTGTCATCCCTTCATAAGCCATAAAACTTAAAACCAATAATCGTATTTCCTCCATGATTTTAGCATTGAAACATTCCTATAATATTATTTTGGATATCTTAAATCAAATCCTTCATACGAAGTCATAATTTGAATCATATGAAGTCAGTTATCTTCGTATGCATAATTCATGATATCAATAGGAATTCATGAACTAGTCTAAACCCATTTGATAAAGGTTGAATTGGCATAATCCACTTTTAACAATTCATCAAAACACAAAATTATTCATTTTAATAAAATGCACTAAGTCTCAATCTTCAATAATTATAAAATAAGATAAATAAATGATAAATATGCTTATGAATTAACATAAATCTAGTAGGATTAATGGTAATATGATGAAGATATTAAAATAATATCAATATTAACATGGAACCTTCAATTTTCAGAGATAGATATGATAATGAATTATAGCTTACAACATGTATAGGAGATGTGAAGAAATCATGAAGGGAAAAGAACATTATAAAGTTTTTAAGAAAGCTTTGGGTGAAAAAAGACATAGGAGATTCGAGACTTGCTTTAAGATATCTGAAAAATGGAATAGACTTGGACCAAAAAAATTAAATCGAACCTGATGACCGAAAGGGGATCAAATCAGTAATCCAAAAGAAATTGAGGAAGAATAGATGTACCAAAAAGGTATGGTAGGAGGTAAAAAACGTGTGATTTTCATAAAATCTCTTTAGAATAAGAGAGGTCGTGAAACAAGCATAGGATCGTAGGAAAGATAAAGGAAATTAAAAAAAAGGCAATAAAATATTATATTAGAGAGGGATTTCTTTGGTGATGGATCAATTATAGTAGAAGAGTGACACTTGGAAAGAGCATTCTACTTTGAATAGAAACTTTATGTATTTCATGTGCTTATTTTCATTGAAATGATGATAAATGTATGTTATTAAAGACTATGATGATTTATTACATATTTTAAATGAATATCTCATTGTTCTCAATCGTTTTCTATTTCAACAGAATTGTATGACATTAATTTCATGAAGAAAAATATTAAAAAGTCAGAGAATACATTTTTTGGATTTATTATATTTTCTAGATTCATGATTTTCATGAATTTATGGCTGAAATTTCGAGGATAGTTCCATCTTTATCCCTTTATCCATTTAGAGATTCTGTTTTATAAATAGAACTCCCATCATTGTAAAAATATGCCTTTGTATTATGTTCATAATTTCAACTTGCAATGTTTTGGGTCATTCAAATACATTTTTTTGTTCCATTCTCTTATTTGAGGGTGAAGGATCAAATGAGTGACCATATGATTAAGACATGTGAAGAAAAAAACACCACTATGTCCTCAGGGCACATGATGACGTGGTTAGTGTGATATTTGTCTTGTTGGGAATCACATCTTCAGTGTTGATCAGTCTATATTCTCACTATCATGCACACCAACACTGAATACTCTACTTCCAAACACATATTTGACTCTGTATTGGTCAATGCATTGAGAATAAATATGCTCTGCCACACCAGCACATACCCACAACCTTCTCCATTACTATCCATGATGGTCAAAGTTATATGGTTATTCCATCCATGCCACCACCCTCAACCATCAATTGTCACTACTGAGGCGCAAATTAAAGTATTTATTTAGAATTAATTATTATGATGTCTACTTCTAAGTTTCAATAAATCCCCAGAATATTTTATAAAATTTAAATAATTTATGTCCATTACGAAGATATTTCTCACCATTTTGGAATTGTTTTAGATCCATTATCAGTATTTTATTTTATTCTGGCGTTGTGCTTGTAAGAAAAAATATAGACATTGTTGTTTACATCAGAAGCCTTAAATGACATAATTAATCATGATTTTTTTATATTTATTTTCAATAAACTAAATATATATGTGAGTTATAAGGCTTAAAATAATTAAAATTATGTTTTGAATAAATTTTTTTATTTTTATTAAATTTGGATATTTTATGGAGTTTTTAACATCATATCATTATAGAAAATAATTTTATGAGTCAGAATACATATTTTTAGAATTTTTAGGACATTAAATTACCGAAGAAAATAACACATTTTAAGTCGGAACACATATTTTAAATATTTTTATGAGTTAACATATATTTTATATAATTATTTAAAGAGATTTTATATTATTTTATTTTATTCATCTTTTGTCACTTTTTAAAATCCTACATATTTAGAATGCTACTAATTATTAACCATAGCCAATGATTGGCACATAGATTTTCATAAAAACTACTCATTATGATGTCTTGAATTGTGGTGTCTTAACAACCCATTATTTCTGAAAACTTATTTTATTTTTTATTCTGCATGACAACACGGCCCAACAAAAAAGTTACTCGATTTAAATTGTAATAAATTAAAGTTTGAATCTTTTCAATGGAGGAGAAGTGGAACAATTGAAAAACAAAGGGGTTTAAATTGCAATCAATGCAACTTTGGAGATTGAGAGACCACATGTTTAGCACTTTTGACTTGAGAAGAAGAAATAATGCAGATTACGAGGTAGAAAAATCAAGGGACACTTTTTTTTCTGTGCCACCCAATCAATTCATAATCTTTAGATTTATGAATATTTTTTGCCACGCTTGCAATCTGACCCATAGGAGAGAGAAAATAAAAGCTGTGAATGACAACTTCAAATCAAAATAATTAAGGATTCAGGAGCTTTGTGCTGAAATTTTGTGGGCGATTTCGTCTCTCTATACTCTATCCATCCATACCCTGTTATATATATGTATATATATAGACCCCTCTATTAATGTAAAAACCTCTTGGAATTTCTCATACTTTGGATGTCCAAATGAAATTAAGTGAATTTGAGATCCCCTCAAGTTTTCTTGGTGCCTGCCATTGCTGGAAGTTAGAAGATGAAAGGGAAGTGGATGGGCTTCCCCATTGTCACAAATCCTCTTGACCCAAGCTTAATATAGAGGTATATATTGAGTCTCCTTCCACTTATGTCATAGCCACCTTCTCAAGATCTATCCATTAATCCATTCATATTCATTAACCCACGTCCATCCTTCTTCATCCACTGATCCTTCTCTATCCATCATTTATCATTGTCCACATACCCCCTTGCTCCATACATAACAATACCCCCATTATCATATTTTCATCTTAACATATTCTTAATTTCTGTGCATCTCCTCTCATCCGCTAATAACCATTCCTTGTGGAAATTAAGGTTTTGAAAGACATGTAAACCCTACTTTTCATTCCTTGTGGGGATGACATTTGCTCATAACTAAGCAGTCAAATAATTTACAGTCAACATTTACTGATTAACTCAAATAACAATGCCAATTATTTGAATTCATCAATTGGACAACAATGCTTCTTTTTTAATTTATAATTTTTATAAAACCTTAAAATCAAAATCCTTTTTGATGGCCCCAAAACCAAATGAACTGGCATCTAAAGTTTTTTGAATAGTCAGGAAATTTTGTTTTCCTCCGAGGAAGTCCAAAGCAAGCAAAACCTGTGGACTGGATGGACGAGGTACCTTAAGTGTATAAACATGAGAGATGAGATAACATGTACATGGAGACATCAAAATAAATAAATCAAATATGAAAATGTATTTTGATAATCAGAGACTTTCTCAAGGAGAATCACATAATTTTAAATGCACTAATGTAAAAGTTTGTTTACAGTTATAGTTTTACATGATGCATTTACACTAGACAGCCATGTTAGTGCCTTTTTCTTCCCTTTTTCATCTCCTCGCTTATAGATATGTGAAAAATACGTCTTCAATCTTATTGACTTCTCACCTTATCTACTTTTGATCTCAAGGGAATCATTAAGACCTTTTTTGTTGCTGAAAACAACTTTATCGACAAATTTCGTCTATCATCTTTATTTTTATATATGGTATAAGGTGCGATTTATTTCAGTAATTTTGCATCGAAAGGTGAGCATGAGAATAATATTTGTATATTCATAAAAAATGATAATTACCTATCAATCCATCCACCATTCTCTTTATGTGTCAGTCACCCTATCCGTCTCTCTGTTCATCAATTCACCTTTGTTTTTTATTTCTCTCTACATTATTATTTCTCGCATACTCTTAGCTCTATAAAGCAAAATGATGATATGTTACATGTTTTTTCACATCATAAATGGGAAAATCAGGGAATGATTCCTTAAATGTAAAAACTCCATTTTATGATCCAAACAGTCATTGAAGATGCAGTCAGCTTACTCCAGATGGAATTTCAAAGGACAACTTCTGAACTTATACCCTGAACTTCAGTCACATGGTCCACTATTATTTGAATACATCCAAGAATGAACATACCAATGTGCATGTCATCTAACTTTGGTCCCCAATTTAATGACTTTATTGGTGGTAGATGAAAATCCGCTTCCCCCGTTAGAATGTTACAAGATTCATAAATGTGCCCAAAACAGATGATTTGACAAAAATATTAGTTCGTATTATTGGTGTTCGGATAATGAGAGAGAAGTACCACGTGCATATTCATACACAAATAGTGAAGATATAAAAAAAAGAAAGAGTCTCTGACTGATCTGGTTAAAGATATGGGAGAGAAGATGGATTCAGATGCATATATATTTGGACATATAGATCTGAGATGGAGAGATGTAGAAATATATGTAGATGGGAAGATAGAGGGAGAGAGATAGACATATTGATAGAGAAATAGATAGATAGAGAGAGAGGGGAGGGAGAAAGGGAGATAGAGAGAGATATAAAGATGGAGAAAGAGGAGAGGGAGAAAGGGAGATAGAGATTGGGAGAGAGATAGAGATAGAGAGAGGGAGAGGGAGAGAGAGATAGAGATAGAGAGAGGGAGAGAGATATACAGAGTTAGGGAGAGAAAGAGAGATACATAGTTAGTGATAGAGAGATAGACATAGAGGTAGAGGTAGGGAGAGATACATAGAGAGAGATATATATATATAGAGGTAGAGGTAGGAGATATATATATATATATAGATAAATATATATATATATAGATAGAGAGATATATAGAGATAGAGGTAGAGGGAGGGAGAGAGAGAGAGATAGATATAGAGATAGAGATAGAGATAGGGAGATATATATAGATATATATATATATATATATATATATAGATATATATATATATATATATATATATATATATATATATATATATATAGATAGAGGTAGAGGTAGGGAGAGAGATAGAGATATATATAGAGATAGAGGTAGAGGTAGGGAGAGAGATAGAGATAGAGATAGAGAGAGATTAGATATACATGTAGATTTGTAGGGAGGAGAATATGAATAGATCTATGGTCATAGAGCTAGTTACAAATAAATCCAGTTATAGATGAGTAGAGATATAGATCCATCAGGAGATAGAGATACGAACACATCTGGAGGTTGTGAGGTGGATAGGGATCTAAATACACAGATATAAATAGACTTGGAAACAGAAATAAAAAATAATAAAAAGATAGATTATGTGGTAAGTACACGCATAGACATATATAAAAGGAAGACATACAATTGAGATTATATCCGAGATGTTTCTATTCTTTCTAGCGCTAACTTTATTATCAAAATTTACTTACATTATTTCATATTTCCCCCTCTTTCTTTAAGAGACTACAAAGGCAACCAGCTAAAATAAAATTCCTGTCAGGGTGTACATTTATGCAAAAACCCCTGTCGGCGCATTAATTACATTTGCATTATTTGGCGCCAAAATTTTACCGAAGCGCGTTTTGTGACGTCATAAACGTGTTTTGTGACGTCAGTAAAAATGTTCACGTGCCTGTTTGCTATAAAAATACTATATTTGCGAAAATAATTAAGAGAGAGAAAGCGAGGTAGGAGAGAGAGATAAAAATAAAACACTCGCTGCAAGGTTAACTTTATAAAATATTGATTTTAATAATGTCTCTGCAGTGTGAAGACATTATTAAAGGACCTTGTCATTTGCCAACTCCATGACTGCTGTCACTGATGTTAAGTCTACGCATGTCTCTCTCTCGGTTATTTATAAAATAGTTATCTCTCTCTCTTCATTAACTTTCTCTCTCTAGTAGTCTTAGCTGGAATTTTGACGTATCAGGGAATCTGGGCAATGCCGAAAAGACCGGTCAACAGATGGATTAATTTTTCTCTTTCTCTCTCTTATTCATCCCTTTCTCTCTCTCTCTCTTTCTCACTTCTCTCCTCTTTCTCTCTCGCTCTAGCACTGTTACTCTTTCTCTCTTACTTGTCTCTCAATTCCCTTTCCTCTCTTTGTCGCTTAGTTAGAGTCTTAACGAATCTCTCAGTCCCTCTTTTTTCTCTTCACCTTTCACTCTCTCTCTAACTCATCTCTCAATCTCTGTTTCTCTCTCCACCTCAGTCTCGCACCCATTTCTCACGCTCTATAACCCTCTCCACCTCTCTCTCTTACCCATCTCTTAATACCACTTTCTCTCTCTCTTACCCATCTCTTAATCCCTCTTTCTCTCTCTCTCTCTCTCTCTCTTACCCATCTCTTAATCCCTCTTTCTCTCTCTCTTCCCATCTTTTAATCCCTCTTTCTCTCTCTTTTACCCATCTCTTAATCCCTCTTTCTCTCTCTTTTACCCATCTCTTAATCCCTCTTTCTCTCTCTCTCTCTTACCCATCTCCTAATCCCTCATTCTCTCTCTCTTACCTATCTCTTAATCCATTTCTCTCTCTCTCTCTCTCTCTCTCTTACCCATCTCTTAATCCCTCTCTCTTACCCATCTCTTAATCTCTCTTTCTCTCTCTCTCTTCCCATCTCTTAATCCCTCTTTCTCTCTCTTTTACCCATCTCTTAATCCCTCTCTCTCTCTCTCACCCATCTCCTAATCCCTCATTCTCTCTCTCTTACCCATCTCTTAATCCATTTCTCTCTCTCTCTCTAACCCATCTCTTAATCCCTCATTCTCTCTCTTACCCATCTCTTAATCCATTTTTCTCTCTCTCTAACCCATCTCTTAATCCCTCATTCTCTCTCTCTCTTAACCATCTCTTAAACCCTCTTTCTCTCTCTCTTACCCATCTCTTAAACCCTCTTTCTCTCTCTTACCCATCTCCTAATCCTTCATTCTCTCTATCTAACCCACCTCTTAACCTCTCTTTCTCTCTCTCTCTCTTACCCATCTCTTAATCCCTCTTTCTCTCTCTCTTACCTCTCTCTCACTCACTCTTTCTCTCTCCGTCTCCGACTCTCTCTTTCTTTCTCATCCCTCAATCCCTCTCTATCCACCTCTCCCTCTCGCACTGTTTCTCTCTCAATCTCTCTCTCATTCCGTCTTTCATTCTCTCTCTAACGCATCTCTCAAACTTTCTTTCTCTCTCCCTCTCGTTCTCTCTCTAACCCATCTCTCAAACCCTCTTTCTCTCTCCCTCTCATTTTCTCTCTAAAGTATCTCTCAATTCTCAAACCCTCTTTCTCTCTCATTCTCTCATTCTCTATCTTACCCTTGTCTTTCACTTCTCTTTCTCTCTCTGCCTTCTTCCTTTCTTACTCTCTTTCTCTCTCTCACCCTTCCTGCGCCTCACTCCTTCCCTCTAGTCTCCCCCTCTCACTTATCTACTCCAGTTTTTACCTCTTTCTCTCTCTACCCTTCTTTCTCCTTTCCCTCTCTCACGCTAACTGCGTCTCTTATCCTCTCTCTAACCTTCTCTCTCTAACCCTAACCACCTTCTATATCTGTTTCTCTCTCTAGTTTTCTCTCTTGTTCTCTCTCATCCATTATAGCGCCGACACTTTCGGGGGAGACTATATTCACAATATAAATTCCTACGAGGTTTGAAAAGTGAATAAACCCATCCAAAATTTTAAAAATATATTTCTCTATGAACATTAAAACCCTAATAATTATTGGGATTTTGTTTCTTTTGTTGTTTAGATTAAAAATTGAAATAATTCTTGAGAACACCTATGCATGCATTTTATGATTTCATATATGATTTTTAAAATATATATAGTGGAATTTTTTCGACGAAAACATAAAGATTAACGCTGTGGGGTTTCAAATTACATTTTCGCCCTTTCTTTGTTGAAATCATGACTGACCTCATTGATTCAAAAAAGTCCGTCTTCCATTTTTCACAAATGTCTTATATTTTAAATTTAGATTACTGTTATTATATCTAATTATAGCAATAATTAACTAATTAACTAAAAAGAATAAAGCATAATAATTCCATAAAAAATGCACTGACTTTATCTATTTATGCCACTGACTATTCTAAATCACTGAACTAGTCACTTCTCCTACTTTAAAAACCCAAAAAATTCAGAGAATATACACATATTATACAATATATGCAAATTTAAAAGATGCATGCCATAAATTTATTCCCATAACTTCCACAACAAAATCATATTTAATATTTTCAAATTATCCATGATTGAACGTCCAATATTTACATTCTAAATATATAATCTTCCAAAACACCAAATAAAATCAGTTCATAAAATTTGATATCCATAAATTCCGCGGTAATGCATATAATTTTTTTCGACATTATGCACAATTCAAAAAAAATAATTATATTATAGAAAGGTTAACATTCTAATTTGACCTTTTTGAAAGGTTATAATTCCCAGAGTATAACCTTTAGCTGTCTGCATAAATTCATTCTTTTGAAGGGGTTTTATATAAATGTACACGTTCGTGCCGGCAACTTCCCGCACGATCTCTCTTTCTCTCTCTATCTCTATCTCTCTTTCTCTCTACATTCTCTCTCTAACAGTAACCACTATAAATATGACTGATCAGTGACCGGAGAGAATAGTTCAAAGACAGAGCAAGGAAGAGAGAGAGCGATAGATCGAGGAAGAAGGTAGAGCAGCCGTGGCTCAGATTTCGCCTAAATCTGAGCTGAATCTCTGGCAATGGCGGCGGATTCAATCTTTTGGAGCGTTATCATAGCCGCATTCTTCGTCTCAATCGCCATTGCCGACGATCCATACAGATTCTTCACCTGGAACGTCACCTACGGCGATATCTGGCCTCTAGGCGTGAAACAACAGGTTTCGATTCGAGGCCACAACCCTACCTGATGTTGTTCTTCGATTTGAATCTAATTACGGTTTTTTTTGTGCGATTTTACAGGGGATTTTGATCAATGGACAGTTCCCTGGGCCGCAGATTGAGGCGGTCACCAATGATAACCTCATCATCAACGTGTTCAACAGCCTCGACGAGCCTTTCCTAATTTCCTGGTCTGTTTAATCTCTCTCACTCTCTCTATCTTTCTTAGGTAGATTTGTTTATTTTGTTCGAGTTCTTCGGGATCTGGTTTCGGCGAGCTCGTTGCTTTATCGCTTTTGGCGGAATAAATAATGGTCAGTTATTGGTGGTGGTGTCCGGTAAATTAGGTCAATCAGTCAAGTGTTAGTCTTAATCAGGTTTGTCGATTTGCGCCTCGTTTCAGGAAAAAAACGTATTTTCTTAGTTCTCCAGGATTTTATTTTTTCTAGTATTCTCTACGCAATAAATGCAGATTTCCGGTTAATTAAGCGTGAAACTATTAAATTTTCGCTTGCAATCTTTACGATTTGCGCGGTCTATCGAACCAAAATTATTTCTCTGGGATAGTCTTTTAAAATCCATATTCCGCGAGATGCAAGCTGTCTGTGAACAGTGTCTTTCGAAGAATCCTTCGGTTTACCAGTTCATCCTCCCTCTTCTATAACACAAAAACAAATTAAGAAATCTAGAAAACTCCAAACCTGTTCTTTTCGCCGCCATCATTACGAGCCGGAGTCACATGCGGATCTGTCCCATCCCAACCGTCCAATCTAGATCCGACAGTTCGTAGCCTCATCGCATGTGCTCTTGGTTGATATCCTTGGGCAATCAGTACCGCTATTGTCGGTTAGCAGAGACCCGACGGTGGGGACCGAACTATTTCTGTGACGATCCTAGAATTTTTATTTCGATCATGCGAGTCAAACTGAAGAGAAATTCGATATGGAATGGTCAAAATTATCTTAAATTACTGACCAAGAATTTAGATCCCCATCTTCTTGACTTTGAAAAAAAATATACAATCGTTTTCAGATGGTGATCTTGGTTCTTAGATTATAGTGGTGCGGATTGACGATCCAAACAATCGTTTCTGGTCCTCTGGCAACTCCATTGTATCAATGTAGATAGCCGATCTCTGGCACAATTAGGAACCGGCGCTGGATCAATGGAAACTTTTAATCAAATTCAACTCAATCCCATCTGATCTGATGACTGATCATCATAATTTAAAAGAAATTGGATCACTCTTGGATTAAAATAGTCATGAATTACAGATAAAAACAATTGATTTCAGGAATGGTATTCAACAGAGGAAGACATCGTGGCAGGATGGGATGTGGGGGACGAACTGCCCAATCCCACCTGGGCGGAACTTTACATACGCTCTTCAGATGAAGGACCAGATTGGGAGCTACTTCTACTTTCCCTCTCTAGCATTCCACAAGGCTGCAGGTGGGTTTGGTGGAATAAGAATCCTCAGCCGGCCGGCTATCCCGGTGCCTTTCGCACCCCCTGACGGTGACTTCACCATCCTGACCGGCGACTGGTTCAAGGCCAACCACACGGTCAGTCTCGTCGTCCTCATTGCTTCTGTTCTACTTATCTGGTTACTTCTTCAATCTCTTGGCCAGTTAGCCTACCTTCTCTTTGTTCTTCTTCTTATTATAATCATTAATATACTTGCATAATTATGTTAATTATGTATACTTGTATAATTATTTTTCAACGTCTTCATTGACCTGATTCGGTGGCTGTAATTCAATCACACAGCTTAGTATTATAATGTCAATTAGTTTTGTATTCGTTTTTTCTTTTCAACCACTTGGTCAGGTACCCTATCCTCACTCATCACACATCACTCATCACCACTTGGCCAGGTAACCACTTGGCCAAGTGAATAATATCTTTCTTTTTTATATTTATATTTATATTTGCCTTATTTGTTGTGCAATCAATGTTCAGATAAGCTGCGTCTCAATCGTACGTCTCTTCTTATATATTTTTTATTTGTCTTATGTTTCTTCAATCACTCTGTTAAGCACTCAGTCAATCAGTAGAACAATCATTATTGATAGTACATCGATATTATTCACTATGTTATAACACTTGAATCTTTTGATCTGGTGCCATACCACTCAATCACATTATTTTCGTCTCCTACTGCTCACTCATGCTATTATCTTTATACTTTTCTTTTGCACTTGGTTAGCTACTCCGACCACTGAATCACACACATTTTTCCGTCCTCTTATTATATTATTGATATTATTTTATTTGTTGTTTTTCTTAAATCATTCAATCACCCGCCTTTCTTTTTCTTCTTCTTTGTAATAATTATAAGTCAGTTACCCGTTCCAATCAGTCGGCCACCTTTTTTTCCCTCGTCTCTATATTATCATATTCATTTCTTCTTCTTCTTCATCAGTCGCCTTGTCCGGAACCTAACCACTCAATCAGACACATTTCTTTTCTTTTTTATCATTATTCTTATTTGTTAAATTATTACTCTTATTCTTTTGACTTATTTTCCTTTTTTGTTCATTATTATTATCATTAAAATTATTGTCATCTTTATCTTATTCTTCTTCGCCCCTTTCGCGCTTGTCATATGGTTACTTATCTGTGTTATTTTTCATCAACTTATTGATACCAACTTCGATATTTTATCTCTTCTTAATCATATGATTAGGGTTATTCTTTTTTCCCCACCTTCATATAAATGTTAATTATTTGTTATCATCTTTATTATATTATGATTATTGTCTTCCTCCTCTTCAATCATATTGTCACTCGACCTACCTCTTAACCTCAATCCACACTTTATTATCCTTATTATATTTGTGTTCTTTATTTCCATGGTTATTCTTGTAGTTTTGTTATTTTTCTTACCGTGTTATTATCATTATTATCGCTATTTATCCTGATTCTTCCAATTATCAATCTCGTTACCATGATTACTCAAGGTCACTCTTTGGTTGACCGGCAGGGCCTAAGGGCTATCCTGGACAACGGTCAGGATCTTCCCTTTCCAGACGCACTCCTTATCAACGGTCAAGGACCAGCTGGGGTCTCCTTCACTGTTGACCAAGGTCAGCCTAGTCTCTTCCAGCCCCAAATTCTTCTTATTTTCTCAATTCATTTATTATCTTTTCTCTTAAACGGTTATAGGAAAGACATACCGGTTTAGAATATCGAACGTGGGGTTGACCCAGTCAATCAACATACGATTCGAGGGGCACACGATGAAGCTGGTAGAAGTGGAGGGGTCCCACACCCTGCAGTCCTCGTACTCCAATCTGGACATCCACGTGGGACAATCCTATTCGGTGCTGGTTACAGCGGACCAGCCTCCACGCGACTACCACATCGCCATCTCCTCCCGCTTCACCACCCCGGTTCTCTCCACGACCGCCATTCTCCGCTACAGCAACGGCGGAGGCGGCGGGCCTCCCGGGCCACCCCCCGGCGGGCCTACCATCCAGATCGACTACTCCCTCAACCAGGCCCGCTCCATCAGGTACCTCATCGTTTGATATTTAAATAATTAAATGGAGAATAAAAGAATTTGAAGGTACATTGTCTCCACTAGTGTTTGTAGATCATGACAAAAAACGTCATCGTCTCTTGTCATAAGCATAGTTCCGGATTGTCCTGGACGTGGACGATGGACGGGTCGGGACGAATTTTGTTCCATCCGACGGTACGAAAACTGTCCCGTCCAGTCCTCCCGGGATGAATTTTCGTACCGTCCGGGAAGAAAACTGTCCCGTCCCTCGTCCTGGACGGAAAAAAACCTGTTTTATATTTTTAATATATTATTATAGATTTTTCTAAGTTTTTTAGGGAAATATGGAGGAGAGAGAATGTGAAGGGACATATGTACAATTATTTCTCAACCGTCGATGTGAATCCGGCGGTTTTTCGTCCAGATTCGTCCGTCCATTGTTCGAGACCTCGGGACGGATGGTTTTTTCGTCCCACGGGACGAAAACCGTCTCTTCTAGTGGGTCCTGGGACGAATTTTCGTCCCGAATTTGGTCCATACCCTTGGACGTGACGATTTTTTCGTCCGGGGACAAAAAATCGTCCCGTCCGCTTCCCTGCACTATCACTCATTAGAGGGACAATGGCGATGACGGGTTTGTCCTTGTTGGAGAGAGAAATGAGATGGAGATGATGGCAGGTGGAACTTGACGGCGAGCGCCGCGCGGCCGAACCCTCAGGGGTCGTACCATTACGGGATGATCACCCCGTCGAGGACAATTGTGCTGGCAAACTCGGCAGTGTTGGTCAACGGGAAGCGGCGGTACGCGGTCAACGGGGTGTCCTTTGTGCAGGCAGACACGCCTTTCAAGGTGGCGGACTTTTTCAACATCCCTGGCGTGTTCAGTGTGGGTAGCATCCCCGATAGCCCCCCTGGCGGTGATGGCGCCGCCCTCCGCCCCGCCGTCATGGGCGCCAACTTCCGCGACTTTGTCGAGATTGTCTTCCAGAACTACGAGGACACCGTTCAGTCCTGGCACCTTAACGGCTTCGCCTTCTTCGTTGTCGGGTACGTTTCATTTCTTCTTTCTTGATTTATCGTTACGTATTTCTCTCTTGTCTTCCTCGAATTCTGCCTTCTCTGTTAGTTTCTCTCTTCTTGATTCTATCTTTTCTCTCTGTTTCTCTCTCTCCCCTTCTCAGTGCTTTTCTGTCTTCATCTCTATCTCCCTCATTTATCATTCTCTCTGCCTTCCTTTCCATGTCCATCACTCTTTCTCCATACTTCTCTGCAGCCATCATTCCACATCTCTCTCTCTCTCTGCATCAATGATTAGCTCCATCTCTCTCTCTAAGCCCCTCCTCATCCATTGTTCCGCATCAACGGTTAGCTATCTTCTTAACTGGTCAATCTCTCTCTAAGCTTCTCCACATCCATCATTCCCCATATCTCTCTCTCTCTGACATCTATAAGTAGCGGTATCGTCCTCATCGTCTCTATCTCTCTCTCTATAACTCCCCACTTGCATTGTGCCACATCTCTCTCTCTCTCTCTCTCTATCACTAAAACATTAACGCCCATGTCAGAATGGACGGGGGGCAGTGGACATCCGCAAGCCGGCTGGGCTACAACCTGAGGGACGGAGTCTCTCGTTGCACAGTCCAGGTATGTCAAAGCAACCCTTGAATTACTGAAAAACCCCTCGTAAAAATTGGAATTACAGGTGTACCCGAAGTCGTGGACCGCGATCTACGTGCCGTTGGACAACGTGGGAATGTGGAACTTGCGGTCGGAGAACTGGGCCAGGCAGTATTTGGGCCAGCAGTTCTATCTCCGTGTCTACTCCCCATCCAATTCCTTCCGAGACGAGTACCCCATTCCTAGAAACGCCCTCCTATGCGGTCGCGCCTCTGGCCGCCATACTCGCCCCCTCTAATACTGCTCGTCGCCACCCACGTCACGACCGGGTGACGTCATCATCATCATCATCATCATCATCATCATCATCATCATCGTCGTCATATCTTTTCCCACCCTCTTGATAGGGGTTATTTATCTGTTTCTTGATTTGCAAGTGAATTGTGCAGCCTTAGAAGGATGAGGCTGCAGATGCCCAATTTTATGTGGACTTATATATTTAAATTGTTGTTGTCTCTCTCCCCACTGGCAACGTTGGGAGGATTGGTTGCATATCTAGCATCTATGTTGTTCGTCTATCTGGAGTATCGTAATCATTGGTATAGTGCAGGGACGTGGACGGGTCGGTTCTTTCGTCCTAGGATGAAAAATTGTCCTGCCCGCAAGGCTAGACGAAAACTGGGATGGAAATTTGTCTCGAGATGAACGGACTCTTCGAATTTCATCCACTTGGACAAAAAATCCGTCCCATCCGCGTCCCTGGACTGATTCCAGATGTCGGGCGCAGGGATCTTCGTCATGTCTTGTCCATTGTCCACATTCCGGACGATCCGGAACTATAATCATCGGTGTCAATGTTATTGGAATCATCATTATCTACCCATCTTATTCGACATTTTACCGAACCTCATTATAATGAAGAAGGGCAGCATTTTATGTTATCTTTACTGTCTGTCTGTCCACCTTTAGTATCATCATTATCATCATGGGTCAATTTGAAAGTTTCTGTAGTATTTTATTTTTAACAGTGTAGTTCTACAAGAAAATATAAACCAGATTAAATTTATTTCTTGTAGTTCTACAAGAAAATACAACGCAGTTCCCCGATTTTATGTTATCTTTACTGTCTGTCTGTCCACCTTTAGTACCATCATTATCATCATGGGTCAATTTGAAAGTTTCTGTTGTATTTTATTTTTAACAGTGTAGTTCTACAAGAAAATATAAACCAGATTATTAGACTTGTAAATATTTTGGAGAATGGTGAGATTTGTAAATCAGAAGAAAAAAAACAGAAAAATCTTATCGAGTAGCAATTTTTTCCTGGCACTTTAATCATTTCCTGATCATCATATTGTTTGAATCAGATGCTCAAGGATTTCTTTAATGGCAGGAGTATGCTAGGATACTTGGACACATAAAAGCAGGGGGTATTTTAAATAATATCCAACCAAATGAACTGGTTATTAGTCAAATACTCACAGATACTATTCCTATTTTGATAGATCATTGAAAATGATTTGAGTCCTTTAAGCTTACATGAGAATAGGATAATTTTCAGAGTTCTCTGAGAGAATGTTAGAAGCATTGATACAGATATTTTTAGGGTCAATCACAAGCCTCAGTTAGAACATAAATTCTTAGTGTCTTTGATCCGACGAGCTATTCGGAAAGAAGAATATGTTTTATTAAATTATTTACAGATACATTATCCCTTATACATAAATACATCTACATGAACCTTGCATGTTTACATGCCAACAAGAGGGAAGGAAACGAACCAATTTCAGAATCAACTGCGGTCGGATAACCGATATCCGATATTCAGATGGAATTGAGGCAATTTCAAATACCATATATTGAATATCTGACATATATCAAATATCCACGCAGTACCAGATATCAGGGCCAATATCGTAGGGGTCAGTTTATGACGGGTGTTGGTATCTTATGTAAGATATCAAATTCTGTACCAAAAGTTGGTATCCAGATATTGATATCTGGATATCAGTTTAAAATATGACCCATAGTCCCAAATGGAAAAAATAGTAGGAAAAACTCTAAATTATGTCAAAGATGTATTGAAAAAAAAACTACGCCTTTTGCATCATTTGTTTGCAGAACAGATCCCATTCCAGGCCAGGCCGGGCTAATTAATATCTAATTGAAGTTAAAAATATGATTTCAACAATTCTAACTTAATTGAATATTGATTAAATTCATTTAACAAAGATTACTAATTCACGCAGAACAGAGATATCTCCTATGCTCAATCACATATTTATATGTTTCTTAGTAAAATGATAAAATTTTCAATTATATTTCAATTTATACGTTGGATATTGAAAAGATAGTTATTTGACACTGATATCCGATATCATCATTAATCTGTGAAATGAAAATTTCATTAGTGCACCAAATACTGACTTGCTTTTATATGCTTACTCTCTCGCAATCTCTTTCTCTAGCTTTCAAATCACACATATTGGATATCTCAACAGTGAATTTCAGCACATATACTTATTTTCTTGACCTTTTTATTCTATCTAATTTTTTGGCTTTTTAACAAAAAATAGGGCGTTTGGCCATGGAATAGCCAATTTAATTCTTCCTTCTCCTCTTCAGTGTGATTCTCTCAAAGACTGCGACATAAAGGATTGCCCTCTTGTTGGAGGCCGTCTATCATAGCTAAAACTGCATCAACCTTCACTAAATGATATTCTTATAGCCCGGGAGGAGAATGAATCAAAACTTCAAATTTTGCATGATAATAAACCCTCCCATTCTTATAACTCTATTTGTTGCCAAATGGGAACATCAACTTGTGAAGTTGAATAGAGGTCAGAGATTAGTAATCATTAATAAAATGTTTTTATTTTTATTTTTCATGGAGACTCTCGTGGAGACCTAGTCTCTTTCTGGTCCAACTGCGACGTTAAGGCTTGCCCTCCTGTCGGAGGCCGTCTATCATAGCTCATGCTGCATCAACCTTCAGTAACTGATATTCTTATAGCCCAAGAGGAGAAAAAATCAAAACTTCAATTTTTACATGATCAGAACCCTTCCCATTCTTATAACTCCCTTTGTTGCCAAATGGGTACATCAACTTGTGAAGTTGAATAGAGATCAGAGATTAGGAATCATTAAGAAAATTTTGTTTTTTATTTTTTGTCTGTATCATCTGAGCTGTCCCCTCTTGCTAGCTCATCCTGCTGACGCAGATCTTTTGCCACCATCTCGGCCACAACGAAGTTGGATACCCAGTACAATCCGAAAAGCAGACCACTGCACAAGTGAAAAACCATAAGTCCTAAATATTAAAGTAAACTATAGACCCGAAATATTGACCTCTCTCACTTCAATACAGAAGTAAAGTTCGGACCTCAAAGGTTAAATTCTCTCTCTCTCCCTAGGTATCTCTCTCTTCTAGACTGAAGTAAAGTTCCGACCTCTAATGTTAAATTCTCTCTTCTCTCTCTCAAGGTATCTCTCTCTTCTAGGCTGAAGTATAGTTCTGACCTCAAATGTAAAATGCTCTATTCTCTCTCTCTAGGTATCTCTCTCTTCTAGGCTGAAGTATAGTTCAGACCTCAAATGTTAAATTCACGCTTCTCTCTCTCTAGGTATCTCTCTCTTCTAGACTGAAGTAAAGTTCAGACCTGGAATGTTAATTCTCTCTCCTCCCTTTCTCTCTCTCGCTCCATCCTAGACTGAACTAGAGTTCAGAGCCCAAATTTCAACTTTTCTCTCTATTCTAGCTCAAATAGAGTTCTGACCCCAAATGTCAACTTCTCTCTCTCTCTCTCTCTATATATATATATATATCCTAGACTGAAGTAGAGTTCCGACCCCAAATGTCAACTTCATCTCAATAATTTCCCTCTCCCACCCTCATTGTCTGACATCCTTCAGATAACAAGAAACCCACAAAACCCCTCAAGGATATATATCTTTCTCTCTCTAGCTCCATTAAACGTGAAACCCCATAAAGCACACAGAAGAGTTTGCTGTTCCTTAAGAGTTTCTCTATGGTCACTAAAATAATTGTCTTCTCTCTTAACGAATGGTCACTAAAATATAATTGTCTTCTACACTTATATCTCCTCTATTTTCCACATCTCTCTCTCTAAATCTCTCTATATCTCTCCATCTCTAAGGGTAAGAACATTCTTAGGTATCCCACGCTCCACTTGATCTCTCTCTCTCTATCTATTTATCTATCTATCTCTTTCAGTGTAGAGCACGTTTAAACCTCCCCAGGATCTCCTCTCTCTCCCTCTCTTGCATGCTCAATTAACTTCTCTCTCCAGAATTTTCTAATAAAAGCAACATTTCCTATAACCTACTGTTTCTCTCTCTCTCTCTCTCTCTTGCACTCTCAAAGAAATTCTCTCTCCAGAGATTTCTCATCAAAGGAACACTTTCTATGACCTCCTGATTTCTCTCTCTCTCTCTCTCTAATACTAACTCTCTCATACCCATTTCCTGAACTGAGCAAACAACGAAAACCAAAGCCGGAAAAATCCACTAAATTTCTTCCCAGAAACGAATTAAACTATTTTACTTCTTCAAATCAGAGCGAAAATGCCAAATAATGAACTTACCCGATGGGGATAAGCACGAAAAGATATCCTCTTTCTCTCTCTTGTATGCTCAATTAACTTCTCTCTCAAGAGATTTCTCATCAAACAAACAAATTTGTATGAACCTCTGATTTCTCTCTCTCTCTCTCATACCCATTTCCTGAACAGAGCAAACAATGAAAATCCAAGAAGGAAAACTCCACTAAATTTCTTCTCAGAAAACAAGAAAAAACTATTCAATCCATCAAATCACAGCGAAGATGCCAAACAATGATTGTACCCGACGGGTATTAGCATAGAAAGCCATTCTCTCTCTCTCTCTTAATGCTCAATTAACTTCTTTCTCCAGAGATTTCTTATCAAAGAAACATTTTCTAATACCCCCTGATCTCTTTCTCTCTCTTATACCAACTCTAACTCATACCCTTTTCCTGAACTGCAGAAACAACAACAATAATACTTGCAGAAAAACAACGAAAACCCAAGAAGGAAAAATCCACTAATTTCTTCCCAGATAAAAAAAAAAGTGTTAAATTTATCAAATCACAGCGAAAATGCCAAAGAAATGGTCGTACTCGATGGGAATTAGCACATGAAGATATCCTCTCTCACTTTCTCTCTCTTGAATGCTCGATCAAATTCTCTCTCAAGATATTTCTCATCAAAGAAACACTTTCTATGGCCCTCTGGTTTCTCTCTCTCAGACCCATTTTCTGAACTGAGCAAACAACGAAAACCCAAGAAGGAAAAATCCACTAAATTTCTTCCCAGAAAACAAAAAAATCTATTCAATTCATCGAATCACAGAGAAAATACCGAAGAGTGACCTGAACGGAGCAAACAACGAAAACCCAAGAAGGAAAAATCCACTAAATTTCTTCCAGAAAACAAAAAAATCTATCCAATTCATCAAATTACAGAGAAAAGACAGAAGAAGTGATCTTACCCGACGGGAATTAGCACAGAAAGATCGCCTCCGGCAGCGACGACTACTCTCGGCGAGCGAAACTGCACAACCCCTCTCGAAAACATAGCTGACGGGACGCGTTGACGAACTTTCGTCATCGGCAAACGCCACGTCAGCGGCGGCGCCGCCATTGCTGTCGCCATCGCCGCCACTTCGCTCGAATGATGAGGTTGAAGATAGAAAGATTGCACCTTTCATATGGGTAATGTTCAGGGATGGATGACGGAACGGATGACGGGACGAAATTGTCGTGCCCATTAGAGATCCTTCTTCTACTATTTCCATCTCCTCTACCTTCCTTACTAAATTCTTCATCTAATTAGGGCAATTTGATCTTCATTGAAGATGAAATTAACCATAATTAGGGTTCAATTATTCAAGTAGATCACTAATTGTATTACTTTACTAGCTTCCTTTGGATGATAACTATACTTATCATTGTACATCTTAAGTTAGGGGTTTTATAAATTTTATTGTAAAATATATAAAACCCTAGCCCACCTGAAAAACTGCAGCCTTTGTATCATTCCCACTTGGTCTCCTGACCATCTTGTTGTTAGTGTTCGCCCAACCGATATCAGTCCAATATCCGATATCGGCAATAAAACCGGGACGATGCCTAATATCGGATATTGGTCGATATCTGTCTTTAAAGTGTGGACGGATATCAAAGACGGATATCGGAGGGGGAAGGATGGATATCGGATACCAGTTATTGGATTTCGATATCCGGATATCGGAACTGGTATTCGGATATCAACATCCGATATCGACAGAAAAAATAATATTAATCATCACATCCGACGATTTATGTACACCAACGCTATATACTATTGATATACATTAAACCTCGATTACTATGTACAGTGTAAGCCTTTTATTTTCTTCCATATGAGATAAAAGGATTCGGAGTTTACATTAAACGTCGAATCCTGTTATCCCTTATGGAAGAAAGTAGAAATCACGCGCTGTATATATTAAACAAGGTATAATATTTATTAAACAATTTAGTAACATTTTAATAAAAATTCAGAATATTTTAAGCCGGTTATATATGTAATATATTTAAGATATTAGTAACTCGTCCAATGAATAGAGCCTTCTATTTTCTTCCATATGGGATAAAGGATTCTGAGTTTGATGTTAAACTCAGAATCCTGCTGTTATCCCATATGGGAGAAAAAAAAGGTTCAAGCTCTAAATATTAAACGTGCCAATTAACATGTAAAAGCTCCCAACTACCCTCTTCTGCACAATGATTCATCTGACTGCTACATAATAATGATCAAATAATACTTTTATGCAACCCTTCTATGTTGGATATCGGAATCTGATATCCAACACCGATATCCGATATCGTCATCCTCCTCATGAGACGGAGGCTAATGATGACATCGGGATGAATACCGATATTGGATATCGGCACTATAGCAACCGATATCCGATATCGTTATCCGATATCCGGATATTGGAAAAAACGGATACCAAAAATTTGATTTTCGGTATCCGGTACGACATCCGTCCCGATACCGTAATCCAATACTGGTATCGGGACGGGCGAATGCTACTTGTTGTTTGGGATGACGAACCCGGTAGATGTTGGACGGAACAGATGACGGAATAGACGGAGAGCGGTCGTAAACCTAGGGTGAATCACCCGATGAGGAATGAAACGGAATGGGACAGAATGGAATTTGTGGGGGTTTCCATCTCGTTTTTTGTTCCAAGGACGAGACATATGACTGCTGACTACAAACGACCAGAACCATAGTTGTGGGCATGGGTTTACGTTCTGCTAGGGTTCAGCCAGGTGAGGGTAAGTGGCTTAGTGGATTTGACTCTAACTTTGGCCAATATGCATGCTGGAGTTATATGTTTAATCCGACTGGGTCGTTAGACCAATTAAGACTGAACCAAAATTTAGGTATAGGTTTTGGGTATTTGCTATACACTAAATTGTAATCAACATTGTTCTTCTCTACTTTGTTGGCTGTTCAGGTAAATATTTTTATTATCAATTTTAACTGAAATAGTTTTTTCCCATCTGATTCTAAGTATAAAATATTTTTTGAATCATTTTAAAATTCTAATAAATAATATCAGATAATTTCCAAGTTAAATATCTGAAACATCATAGTTTGATTCATTGATAGAATATAATATGACAAGAAAAGTATCATTGCTAGTCCTATGGAATTAAAAGAAAAAAGAACATTAGGTGAATAAAAACATGTTGTTAGTGGTAATGAATGTTAGTGGAACATCACTGAAATGCCTAAATTTCCTCAAAAGTTATTCAGATATGTAATCGGTAATTAGCCCATTGAATCAATGCATTACTCAGAAAATGTGGGCTTAAAACTCAAGTTATGGATGCCATACAGTATACTTGAATGCATTTATTGATCTCAATGCAAAGTTGCTACATGTGATGTGTTGAGTTCTACAAGCCTTGACATGGATGAAGATTTCAAAATGATTTTCAGCGGAAGACTTCAGTAAAATCGAACTGCATCAATAAAACCATTGAACCAAAGAACTGAATGGGTATTTTGCACAAAACCCCCAAAACTTAAGTATATCTTCTGACATCCAAAAGACCATTTGCGTGTGACTCTCTAGGACCATGTATTAGTCTAGTTAATGACTCGAGCAGCCCAATAACCTTTATTGGCCTTCCAAATTAATTAACAATATCATAATATATATTAATTAACTTCAGATCAATTTAACCCAATTGATAGGTTGAATCTACAACACGAAGGGTGCCACGCTACACCCCGTGCTCTAGAAGATACAAAGGAGTGTGCATCGACTCACTCATGGAAACTATTCATCATCGGTTACCGTGTATGTATAGTCCCTCATCCACTAGAAGCTCTTGGGACAACTTAGGGTATGGTGAATTGTGAAATCCTAATCGGTCATCCGAGTTAGTACTGAGGCATTGAGAAATCATCAAACAACTCTTCTCTGATATTTTACTGCCTTCTCCAATGACTTCACCGCATCGTCTTCATTGAGCTGTCATCTCTTATACCGAGGGTGGAAGATCCCATCTTGACAACTCAATTGTCTTCGTGAACTTCTTGATGCACCCGAACATAGACAATTTAGAATCCCATGATTAGGAACTCGTAGGTCATAGTCAAAGTACAACTGCCCATCCACAAGACTTCTTTCATATCTCAAGTGTAAGGACCACTTACACAACCGTGATGTGAATCAACCTGGTTGACAGTTCGGTATAATACCATTTAGGGATTCGTACAGATCAATTCAGTGAACCCTTTCCACTAAAGAGCACCCACTATCTGTCCTTAGTGTCTCCACACTAATCAGGAACGGCTATATTCATCGCATGAGTGAGTCTAGATAGTGCTATTCTATCTGGATACTTTAATGTCTTTCTCGAGTATCCTTCAAATAGGAATATTTAGAATACATGCTTAAAGACTAGGGATCTCTGTATTACAATCTCATTATAATTCACTAAGTCGGATCATGTATTCATGGACTTCATTATAAGCATCACAGGCGCACTATAATGAGTATGTTGTATTAATGAACATGGAACGAGACATGGAATGTGTGATAAGCTTACTGACCACATGTGTGGATTCCAATAAAGCTTGATTAATCGGTTATACCTATTCACATATGACTCACTTCAGATGGTATTCAATTTAAGAATTAAAATATATGAATATGGATATTAATATTTTCTCTAGATAATGTCCTCAAATATCCTATGATTAGGATTAGTTAATGTTGAACTATGAGGCCAATCTACAAACATGGGGTTAGTTTGCTTTGCACTATAGTTACCTCAAATGGATATAATAAGATGATAGCCAATAAAAATGAAATTATTTAGATCGTTAGATATGTTTAAGGAATATGTGAGAGGAGGAGCTCTCTATTAGACCCCATGGGTGGCACGGTCCACCTCCTATAGTGGGCCGTCCACCTTACTCTCTCTGTCTGTCTCTCTCTTCCTATATGTACTGTTGAGTTCCTAATTTGTAATACACAGTTCATGTAGTCATTTCATCATTCCACATGGTAACAGAGCCCTAGGGCTCAAATCGATCCTCTCTTGGCCGGTGATCTCCTTTGGCTGGTGATCTCTTCTGGCCGACCATCATCATCTTCTTGGCCGGCGATTTCTTTTGGCCGGCGATCTCCTCTAGACGAAAATCTCTTCTGTATTCTGAGGTATTTTTACCTCAAACTGGTTTTTCCTCTACATGGTCTAGCGATCTCCTCCACACGGTGATATCTTCTACACAATCCGCTGATCGTCCTCTCCATTATCCGATTGTCCAGGCTGCCCCTCTACATGATCGTTTTTTTCATCATCATCTTTGGTGATCCTCCTTTGGCTGGCGATTCTCACGTTCAACATCTCTCCACACGAATGGCCTATGACTCCCCATCACTCCCCGATATGTCTACTCATATGCCTGCACCTCTTAACACCGGACCAGTTAATCCATTTATTTCCCAGTTGCAGGCCCCATGTTCAATACTCTCTAGACGCGGCTCCAATTACATCACTTGGTCGGCTAGCTTCCATTGATTTCTGTAGATCCATCAGCACGTTGCTCTTCTGACAGAAGAACCACCTCCGCCCGATGATCCTTGTTATGCGAACTGGATCACACGTGATCGTACAGCCACTGCCTGGCTTCTCAAGATGCTCTCTCCAGATCTTGCTGACTCACTGCAACTTATCTCTCCAACAAAGAAGATATGGGTCGAGCTCTTCCAAATGTATGCTCCTAAGAGTAGCATAGCTTCTACTATTGACATCTTCGAGAGGATGTTCAAACTTCAAGGCTCTGAAGGTCCACTCGAGATGGTCTATGCTACTCTTCGTGGATGTGATTCTCACCTACAAGTGTATCAGCCATATACTACAGATCTTGTGGTGCATAAACGTTATCGGGAGGAGCTCCAAGCATCATTATTCCTTAACTCTATTCCTACTCCCATAAGTACGCAGATACGTGGATCTATTCTTGGTGGCACAACTCTTCCCTCCTTGGCCGATGTCTTTAATGCAGCAACGAGTGGACAGCCTCATCCCCATCAAGGGATCTTCGGTCACTTCTATCGCCTCATCCGAATCTTCAGCACTTCTTACCTCAAATCATGCGGCTCTAGCTCTCACTGGAAGAGGCTCCGGAAATTCTCAACACTCCAGTGATTGGTCCTCTGACCATCGTCGCAGCAAATATACTGGTCCTCCATGCATTCATTGCTCTTGTCTGACGCATTCGTCTGCTCGGTGCTATCAGAAGTGGAGCTATCCTTCCAAACATCCTCGTCATGTCCCCTCTTCATCGACCACTCCATTGCTACCATCTCAAGGATTTCTGAAACCCTCCTCCTCTGCATTGGCCACTCCTTATGCGGCAAATATCTCTTCTGCCGAGCTTCCGGCCAACTTCGCCGCACTTACCACTGCTACACGTAGTACTCTATCATTTGGCCAAGGTACTACCTCCTTAACCTCTTCTTTAGGGTTTTGGATTATCGTTTCTGGCACTTCACATCATGTGACACGTGATGACACCATTCTTTCTCGCCTTTGCAAACTCACCAACCCTGAATCCGTGTTTGTTGTGGACGGATGCCTCTATTTGGTTTCGGGCAAAGGCACCGCATCACCAACATCTCAGCTTCCGCTTCATGATGTCCTCTATATTCCAAGCTTTCCAGTCAATCTTATCTCTATTAGCACATTGATTGAAGCTATCCTCTATTTGGTGACTTTTTTTCCTTATTATTGTGTATTTCATGACTTGAGGACTGGCACACAGATTGGTTTGGGGCGTAAGACTTGGGGTGTCCAATTCTCCATCCATGGCCCTAACCTATCTCCTTTGACATACCTCTACCTCTCTTGAGTGGTATCATCGACTTGGACATCCCGGTATCACCAAGCTCTGCCAAGCTCTTCCATGGTTCCAAATTAAGGATTTTTCTTGTGAGTCATGTCAAATTGGGAAACATCATAGTGCCACATTTCAACATGCTGAATCTATCAGTTCAAAATCCTTTGATTTAGTGCATTGTGATATTTAGGGACCGTCACATCTTCCATCAAAACTTGGTTTTCAGTATTACATGGTTCTTATTGATGTTTACTCACGCGTGTCATGGGTCTATCGCTTGACCGACCACACCGATGCTCTTCTGATGATCCACCAGTTTCTTCAGGAGGTCTCGACTCAATATTCATGTACTCCGAAGATTATTGTTACAGACAATGCTGCGGAACTTGTCCAAAAAGAATTTTAAGAATTGTGTGTCGCTGTTGGTATGCTTCATCAAACATCCTGTCCTCACACCTTTTAGCAAAGTGGAGTAGCCGAGCAGAAGCATCGTCATTTTCTCGACATGACTCGGATGATCTTATATGATATGATTGTTCCACATGAATTCTGGGCTAATGCTATACTAACCTTGGCATTCCTCATCAATTGTCTTCCTTCCACACCTCTTTGCGGCGATGTTCCTCTTCATCGCCTTCATCCAAATAAGGAGCTATTTCCCTTACTGCCCCATGTATTTGGGTGTGTGGCCTTTTCTCATGAACATTCGGCCACCAAATCCAAACTTGCCCCTCGGGTGACCAGAGGCATGTTTGTGTGCTATTCTCGCACACAGAAGGGATATCGGATCTACCTCCCCGATAGTCGGCGAGACATAGTCTCATCCGATGTTACATTTCATGAGTCGACGCCATACTTCTCCAAAACCTCTCCATCTTGGGAGAATTCGGGTTCACCTCCTACTGCTTTCGCGGTGGCCCTGACAGCCCATCTCTTGTGCCCAATTTTCCCCTTCCACTACCCTCCGCTCCCCTACCAACATTACTCCTGCTACCTGAGCCTCCTACAGCCTCTTTGAGGGCTCTACCTCTTCCTGGCCTTCCGGCTTTTGGCTCTTCGCCCCTCGAGCTCCCAGATGAAGACCAATCTGCGCCTTCCTCAAGTCTACCATCAGATGATCTTCATCTTCCGATCACACTTCAGAAAGGTACACGCTCTTGAACTCTTCATCCCTACTCTAATGTGGTATCGTATGATAGACTATTTGTGCCCTATTGTGCTTGTGCCATGGCATTGGCTGCTGAAACTATTCCTCAATCTCCTGAGACTACATTATCGATTCCTCATTGGAAAGCCTCTATGGATGAAGAGTATTCTGCTCTTGTTCATCAAGGTGCGTGGGAGCTCATCGATCGACTGGCCCATACTAATGTCGTCAACTGTCGATGGGTGTTCGCCCTCAAATACAATCCTGATGACACAATTCATCACTACAAAGCTCGGTTGGTCCCTCGAGGTTTCTTGCAGGTCCATGTCATCAACTATGAGGAAACCCTCTCCGGTGGTTCGACTCAACTCCATCATATCCTTCTTTGAATGACAATCAACTTTGATTGGCAGCTGCACCAACTTGATGTCTATAACGCCTTTCTATATGGGGAACTCTCTGAGTGCGTCTACATGGAGCAACCTCCTCGTTCGGTTGAGGGGGAAAATGATAAGGTATGCCTTCTTTGTCACGCTCTTTATGGCCTCAAACAGAGTCCGCATGCATGGGTTGCGAAGTTCATTGAACTCATCTTGACCTGTGGACTGGTGGCTTGTGATGTGGAGCCCACGGTATTCCGCAAGACTACTTCTACTGGTTGCATTATCCTCACTGTCTACGTGGAGGGCATGATCATCACTAGCAGTGATCGTGTGGGCATCCAACATGACAAGACATTTCTACATCAACATCTTGACTTTCACAACTTAGGGGAACCTAAGTATTTTCTTGGCATTGAATTTGCCTCTCAACCAGGCACTCTTGTCCTCAACCAATGCAAGTACATTCTTGATATTCTACAAGAAGCTGGCCTATCGGGATGCAAGCCCTACGCATCTCCGATAGACAGCAAGCCCCAGATTTGGAGTACTACATCTCCACTTTATACGGATTCTAAACAGTATCGACACCTGGTTGGGAAGGTCATCTATGCTATGCTGACTCGACCTGATATCGCCTTCACTATAAATGTTCTGAGCAAGTTTATGCATGCCCCTCGAGAGGTTCGTTGGGAGGCTACTCTACGTCTGCTTGCATATCTTAAATATGCTCCATGACAAGGACTCATCTTCCGACATCATGGTCACCTACATGTCATTGAGTATTTTGATGTAGGATTTGCCGGCGATTGTCAGGACCAAAAATCTATGGCTGGCTACTATGTGTACATGGGTCGTAATCTTGTGATTTGGCAAAGTCACAAGCAATCTGTCCCATCACTATCAAGTGCCGAGGCAGAATATCGAGCAATGACATAAACATCCTCCAAGATGTTGTGGGTACGTAACTTCTTATTTGAACTTGGTTTTGTGGTTAAAGGGAATATGCCAATTGACAAAAACCAAACCTTCTCCATGGGTACCAAGCATATCAAAATCGACTATCATGTGATTCATCACCGTATCGTCGTAGGACTAAGTGTGGCCTCTGCAGATCAACTCACAGATATATTCACTAAAGGACTAAGTGTCACGTCCCACTACACCTTCTCATGCAAGCTGGGCCTATATGACATATACGCTCCAGCTTGAGGGGGAATGTGAGAGGAGGAGCTCTCTATTAGACCCCATGGGTGGAACGGCCCACCTCCTATAGTGGGCCGTCCACCTTACTCTGTTAACGTAGTCATTTCATCATTCCAAAAAATCTACCATATTGACAAGGTTGTCTCTAAATTGAGTGAGGAAGAAAGTGGGAGACATAAATTAACTAGATAAGTGGATTGCTATTTTTAATCCTAACTAGACACAACCATATATTCTTTGTTCACTCTAAACCAAATATGATAAAACTCGTAGTCATGTGAGATTATAAACTTCCCTTCACGGGGATTGGATATAGTTCATAAAAAACATTCTAAATAATTGCACATATCCCCAAATAACGGTGATTTTTTTCTCTCATTCGAGAAAAATGAAGGAATTTTCAAAATTTTGATACATGATAAAAAATTTAAGGATTTTCTCAATCATTATTACAAACTAATTAATTCAAAGTTATCTTGAATACATTTTCTTTCCCCTTTAAAATTATTATTAGGCATTTATGGATTGCCTCCACAGCATCTTGGGTTTAAAAATACTGACACTGACTTATGGAAGTGGAAGGGATCATGAGATGGAGAACGTAGGAGTGGAATCAAACTAATACTGGGTTGACATAATATCCCCGTATGATTGATTGGTATTAATTTATATAATTAATCGATATTCCAATGAAATTATTTGAATCTAACCCTGTGTAAAAATGGTGGAAGGGGTCTTGATGTTTCAAGGTAGAAGTTGAATAACTGAAGTAATTTTCTCTCTCGAAGACATAGTACTTATCAAGAATAAGGTCTGCTAATATTTTCTATTCTATTTCCTACTTTATCATTAATTCAGAACACATTTCTAAAAAGCTTAGCGCTGGTGGAAGAACTTCAAAGTTTGTTGCCTCTAAATGTGCCTTCATTTCCAACCATTTATTGAGAAGAACCTATTATGCTACTGAATGAAATTCAAAGATACTATGAACCACATCTTTTCCTCATATAAAACACCTACTTTTCAGATTGGAAGGCCTATTTTAAATAATAGACTTCTCTTGGCCTACACAGCCCAAAAGGCAACCCACATGTAATAATTGACCTTATAGGATTGATGGTAATCTTACTATCTGGAAGCATTACGTTTAATAAGTTAATGCGTGGGGATTATCTTAAATTATTTTAATTAAGAAGGAAATGGCCAATCCTTGGAAAAATTCCATACTCTATCAATTTTATAGAGATCAGGTGCCCTTTCCCATTTTGAATCTCTTATATTATATTTCTATCTAATACATTTAAAAAATAACTTAATGGAGACGAAGATCATCTGATCTATTTTCAAGGGAGAAATACGATCGATTGGATTAAACGGATCCATGATTAATAAATCTATCTAGTGGATATATTTAATTAGTTAGTCTAGAAAATAGAGAGTTATTGGGCTTATCGATTCATTCACTAGAATGGTACATGGGCCTCGAGGGTCATATGCATAAGGTTTATTGGAAGTTAGAGGATAACTAAATAAATTTTTTTAAAGTAAAACATGTAAAGTATGTAATGTTAAAGCCCCAAACAAAATTCACCCATGAAATATTTCTCTAGATGCCCCTCCTCCCTCTCTCCTTGGGTGCCCTAACTAAAAGAACATATTTCGAGACTAGCAATAAAATAAGTGGGGGTTGGGACTTGATAACATGATAAATCTGCTTATATTTATGTGCATTTGATATATTTTAAAGCATCAAAACATGAACCTATCATGTTAACTATGAAAATATATGTGATCGGCAAGCCAATCACAAAGTCTATATCTTGCCAATTGTCCATTAATACAATGTATTCATTATATTGAACATGTGATGCTTATAATGAAGTCCATGAATAAATGGTCTGGTTTAGAGAATTATGATCAGATCATGATATCAAGATCACTAGTCTTGAAGCATGTTCTCTAAATATTCCTATTCAAAGGATACTCTAGAATAACATCTAAGTATCCAAACATAATCAAACTATTGCGTCCCACTCATATGATGAGTAGGGCTGATCTCATAGCCATTGATGTGGAGACATTCAGTATGGTTTGACAGGTCTAGTCTGTTCTGGGTTTCCAATAAGGACCTGAACCTTATCTAAACTTTGGTCTAGTTCCGTTCCGGTCATGTCCGATCCCAATCCAGTCCAATCCAGTCCTGGTCTAGTCATGTTGACTAGTCACTATCAAAGTCAAAGAATAAAAGTAAAAAAATGGCATGAAAAAAGAAGAGAGAATAATTTTAAAAGAAGATAAAAAAGGAAGGAAAGAAGAATAAAAACATAAATAAAAGAAGAATAAGAAAAGAACATAAGAGTGAGGAAGAAAGGAATGAATATGAAAATATGAAAACAATGGACGATGAATATATGAATAACAAAGAAGAAACAGAAAATAAGAAGAAAGGAAGATGAACATAAGAGGAAGAAAGTCAAATGAATAAAAGATGAAAAGATTAATCAGAGAAAAAAAATAGAAGAAGAAAGGAAGAATCAAAGTGAAAGAAGAAAAAAGAAGCAAATAATACAGGAAGAGGAGGAAAAGAAAAAGAAGAAAACAAATATGAAAGAAGAAAAAAAGAAGAGAGGGGTGGAGAGAAATGTGATGGAAATATATAAGTGGCCAGCAAGCAAATCACACATTCCATATCTCGTTCCATGTTCATTAATAGAACATATTCATTATAGTACACATGTGATGCTTATAATGAAGTCCATGAATACTTGATCTGACTTTGTGAATTATGATGTGATTGTAATATGGAGATCACTAGTCTTTAAGCATGTGTTCTAAATATTCCAATTAGAAGGATACGTGAGAGGGACATCAAAGTATCCGGATAGAAGAACACTATTTAGGCTCACTCACATGATGAGTATGGTTGCTCATGTAGCCATTAGTGTGGAGACACTAAGTATAGATATTGGGTGCTCTTTAATGCAAAGGGTTCACTAAATTGATCCGTACGAATCCTTGAATGGTATTATACCAAAGACCTGAGACACCAAAGATATCTTGTGGATGGACAATTGTACTTTGACTATGACTTACGTGTCCCTAATCACGGGATTCTAAATAGTCATTGTTCGGGTGCATCAAGAAGTTCGTGAAGATGATTGAGTGGTCTAGATGGGATTGTCCACCCTCGGTATAAGAGGTGAGAGCTCAAGTAAGATGATATACTTAAGTCTTTGGCCAAGGGTTCTCTGATGATTTCCGAACGCATTAGTACTAACTCATATGACCGATTAGGGTTTGACAGTTGACCATACCCTAAGTTGTCCAAGGAGCATCAAGTGGATGAGAGATTATACATACATGGTAACCAATGATGAACAGCTTCCATGAGTGAGTCGATGTCCACTCCTTTGTATCTTTTAGAGCACATGTTGGAGACTCAACATATTGATTAGGTTAAATCGATCCAACTTTAATTAATCTATATGCCTATATAGTTAATTAATTTGGAAGGCCAAAAAAGGTCTTTGGGCCGTTCGAGTCATTAACTAGACTGATACATGGGCCTAGAGGGTCACACACAAATGATCTTTTGGAGGTTGCAAGATATACTTATGTTTTAGGGTTTTTTATTAAAAATACCCACTTAGTATAAATAGGGGAAGGGCTTGAACGAAATTCACCCAGGCCAGAATTGTTCAGGGGTCTTCCCCTTCTTCTCCCTTCTCCCCATGACTCCTCTCCAATCCCAATGCGATCGGGATGGCATAACGATGACGACGAAGATTGAACGAGGCTTGTCAACGAGGAGGAGGAGATTTTGTTCAACGTGTAGAGGACCGCGTGGATATTTCTTGAGGTTGCACACTTGAGCAGCTCAACTCGTCTTACTCCAGGACCCAAGAAATTATAGATGCAACCTATGCACAGGTGCTGTGTTCAATGGTTTTATCGATGTCATACGATTTTGGCAAAGTCTTCTGTTGTGCATAATTTTGATTTGTTCATCTATGTCAAGGCCTGTAGAAGCCAACAAAAGGGGGGGGGGGCGCTGGAGAACAAGGAAGAGAGGGGGGGGGGCAAGGGGGGGAATGGGGAGGAGAGTTGGGGGGTGCCGTTGAGAATAGGAAGAGGCGGTGGGTGATAAACTCAATATTAGGGCAAAATTACGTGGTTGAGAATTTGAGTTTAATTAATAAAATTTATAAACCTGTACTCGTAAATAATTTAATTAGCTAGTGACGAGTAAGGGTCATCTCCATAGGGCACTGATATTAGAGAAGGAAATTATCTTGATTGGGTGAAGTTGATTAGATTAGGAGAATGACATAGAGTGTACAAGTTTGTGAATGGGTTAGGAATGTAATTAGGGTTTTAGAAATTAGGATTATGATGCATGAGATTGGAAAAATGAGATGGGAATGTGACAGTGACGGTGGTAGTGACATGGTCGGTAGGGGTACAGTGATGGAGGTATTGAGAATAAAATAGAATGATGATTAAGATGGAAGAGAGTCATGTAGTTGAAAGGGATAGGTAACAAGATCATGATGGTGTAGGAGGAGACATGAAATGGATGAGAGTGGATGATGATGGATGATGATACAGCAAATGAATGATGGTAGTGGATGAGGATAATGGGTGTAGGTCGTGGATGAAGAAGATTGTTAAACTAACTAAAGGTGTTGGAGACGATTCAATGTGAGGCGAAAGGCTGAGCGATGCAGGATAATGTTGCTGACGTCGTCCCGAGGTTTGCCGAGTGATGCTTGGATACCGTGAGATAGCACAGACATCATCGAAGACGTCGTCCGTCGATGTGGACCAACGGAGATGCGGCTACATGATGCGATGAAACCCTATGTGAAGGTACGTGCAGACCCCGACTCATGGGGTTCGCCGGGCTCCGTGCTCTGTGCGGGCAATCGATAGCGGTGAAGGTGACCTCCTGACCCTCATCGAAGAGACAAAGGAGTCTACGTTGACAAACGGACGGAGTCTGTAGGTGCTCTCACGTAATGAACGGGCTCGGCCCATACCTAGGGAAGATGCGCGATGGACGCTCTCATGTCCGTTTATACTCTCACCTAAACTATCTTGAGTGTGGTGGAGTGCAATCGAAAAGGTATACGACAAAAGATAGATTAACGAGCGGGCTAAGGGAGCGAGGTACCTCTTTGGTGACGTCGTCCCGGAGTTGTCACCCTTGTCGATGCAGAGATACTGGCGGCTGGATTGGTGGAGCGGTGCTGGAGGTGGCACGCCGTCGCTCGACTGGCGGCATCGCACAGCTTAGGAGTGATGGCGCAGCGGGGTCAGAAGGGGAGGGACACTAAGCGAGGGCGGCGGCGGCGACGGCAAATGCGTCGACCGCCGCGATGCGGGTAGTGGCAGTGTGGATGGTGAGGTGCCACTATGGCGGCTCAACAAGGTGCAAGTAACAGTGATGACAACGACGGTGCGAGTAGCAACACGGTAGTACGAGCGGCGGCGGCACGTGTAGGAGGCACAGGGCGCGACGGCGGCGGCAGCGGCGTTTGGCGGAGGCGCAACGCGTGTTAACAATGTGAGTGGCGACAACGCGGACGACAAGGTGGTGCTACGGCGACGCGTCGGTGACGTGGGTGATGGTGGTGATGACGGCGTCGCAACGACGGTTCGAGCGGTGACGCGAGCAGCAGCGGTGCGGGCGACGGCGGTGCGGGCGGCGATAGTGCGAGCAGCGGCATCTGGTGGGTTCAAAAACTGGTGCAACTGAGATGGCCTCTGGTAGAGGCATGGGCGCGACGGTGGCGGCATTTGGCGGAAACTCATGGCGTGGCAGTGGCGCCCGGCGGGGTTGTGGAGCATGGAGGCATGGGTCGCAGTGTTGGCCTCCGACGGAGGTGCAGGTGTTGCGGCGGTGACCTCCGTCGGATGCGCGGGGCGCGACAACGGCCCCTGGTGGGGCCGTGGAGCGCGGTGGCAGCAGCACCCGGCAGGGATGCAGAGCGTGACGGCAACGCCACCCGGCGGGGCCGCGGAGTGCGGTGGCAGCCTCCAGCGGAGCCCTCGGGCGGCATGGCTGGCGGCCCTTGCAGCGGCATAGGTGGCGGCCTTCGGGGCGATGGCCTAGGGCGGCGTGGGGTGATGGCCTCAGCGTGGCACGGGCGGCGGTCTCGGGGTATCTCGATAGCGGCCACGGGCGGCTCAGGGCGGCGCGAGCCAGTGCGCCGACGACCTCCCCTCTCCCTCTTCCTCCCTTTTCTCCTTCTCTTCTCTCTCTCACAAATGTGGAATGGTGGGTCCCCTTTTCAAAAATAGAACTTGACTTTGAAACTTTGACCAAATTGATAGGGTGCCCATTCCTTCCCTTATCTAGGGATGTTAATGGGCCCCTTGAAAGAGGTCCAACAAGGGGGCCCATTAGACATAGGGGCCCCCTTAAAAACCCAACAAAACAAATGGAAAAACATAGAGGAAAATAGAAAGAGAGGGTAGAATGAAGGGCCTTGCGGATGGATATGGCTCGAAACATGTTGAAACTTACGAGCATGGGCGTGTCTACACCTTTGTCTTGGTGTGCCAATCTGGCATGGTTCGAGCCGGCATCTGTCGTCGGCGACGGCATGGGCTTTGGCGCCGTTCTTGATAGAGGGGAATCTCCTGCTCCATCACTAAGTTTACTTCCCTGTGTTCCACTAGGATCAAAGCATATTGATGGGTGACCATCCATCTTTGAAGACCCCGTCAAACCAGTTCATTGAGTGTGGGCGTACGCGCAAGACCCAGCCTTCGGGGTATCCGACCTCATTAACGAGCCATAAAGGTTTGACATTATCTTTCCTTATGTTTTTTTTGTTTAGTAGGCCTTGCATGTCGGCCGCGTATATGTTTGTTTTCTGGTTGTTCATACGTTTTTGGACCGCTGTATGGACCTACACATTTGCGCATGTGTGAACCCATGTGTGTTAGTATTAGTGGGCTTCTCTCTCCTATTAGGGGGCCCTAATACTCTTAATTGGGCCTTCTCCCCTTTATTTCTAAGGGGGAGGCCCATATTTGCCCTATAAAAGGTGGAGCCAGCCCATAGAAGGAGAAGAGAAGAAAAGATTGAAGAAAAGGTGATTTTCAAAGGTATTTTCTCGATTTTTAGTGTTTTATTTATTTATTCCATATTTACAAAAATGCCACAATGAAGTTAGGAGAGAAAAAACCCTAGAGTTTGCAAGAAATCACCGTCGTCTTTGTCGGCAACCACCACTGCTGCCACCTTCACCGAAGTTCTGGCCGCCGCCTCCCAAGGCCACCTAACGCCGCTTGTAGCTGCCCAACGCCACACGCCGCCGCAGAGCGCGCACGCGACTACTGCAGCTGCCCCCGTGGCCACAGCGACCAGCGGGCACCGCAGCAATCTGTGGCAGCGCAGCCGTCCGCGACCGCCGCCTTCCTGCGGTCGCCCAACGCCGCCCGCGGCTGCGTAGCATCACCCACGGCCGTTGCGACCAGCGGGCACTACAGTGACCTGTGGCTGCCGTAGCATCCCGTGACCACCACAGTGCTAGCGGGCGCCGCAACCAGCCACTAGAGTTCCGCTGCCGCTGCTGCTAGGCCTTCCTATCTGCAACCGCCGCTTCCTTGTGCCGCGTGTGCCGCCGTCACGGCTATGAAGGCTGCTAGCCGCCATTGCGGCTACAACCGAGGTCGCAACCGCCGCTTCCTTGTGCCGCGTGTGCCGCCGTCGCGGCTATGAAGGCTGCTAGCCGCCACTGCGGCTACAACCGAGGTTGCAACTGCCATCGTCAGCCGCAGCTACATGCCTCACCTTCTTGCTGGCGTCATGTCTTGCCATTGCTGCGCCATCGTGCCTTGCTGCCATCACACCAGTAGCCGCACTTTTGCCACCGTGCCCGTCGCTACAGCCACTGCCACACCTCGCCACTGCTCCCATCGCCACGATGCCTTGCCATCGCGCACGTCATTGTGCCTAGCTGCCTACTTGTGCCACTGCGCCTACTTGCGCCGTTGCGCCTGCTTGCGCCATTGCGCGTACTTGCGCTGTCGCGTCTACTTGCACTACCACACCTACCTACGTCATCATCATGCCTACATATTGCTTGCCTTCCACTATTGCCGAATCAGATACTACCCGGGCCTACCACTTCTGCTACATTCATCAATTTCCTCTCGGAGTTATATTTATTTTTCAGTGCCTCCGAACATTTTTCTCCATCGCTGGGGTTAGATTAGTGATAGATATGATTCACGTTTCGAGGATTAGGATTCCAATCGGTACGCCCTTGGTTGAGTTTGTCGAGGGCGTGTGCAAAAGCGGTAGTAGCTGAGCTCGCACCGTCGGCCTTCTCTCCGACGTCCGGATCATCGGGAGCCTAGTGTCCTTTTCAGGTCACGCTTACCATAGCTGAATGGTCATTGGTGTACGTCGATGTTGGATTTATACTTCTCAGTGATTTCATCATTGCATCATCACTTGCATGACATCCACATTAGTCATCTCCCCTACATGACATGACTGCCTCGCCCTCCCTATGGTGTAACATGAGCCATTTGGTCCTAGCATCCCTCGTGTTACATCACATATCAACCTCCCCACTTCTTTGTTTAGCCTCTCCAAGCACTATAGACACCTAGGAACACTTGATGGACCTTCAAAACTTCACTTTGTTTTAATCTGTCTCTCTAGGGGGAAGTGAGCTTAAGTATGTTTTTTACAAAGATTGGGAGCTCAAATTATAGATCTAACAAAAGGATGGATAGAGGACGAAAAGATGAAGCTGCCCTTCAAAATTTAGCTCAATTCGGATTCTGGATCGTCATATATCAAGCTTGACGTATAGATGATTTCTATACGTCAATTTAATTAAAATATTTGTCTCTCCTTGCCCACGTCAGCACCGCCCCGTCATTCTGTTAGAGTTATGTACTGTCAAAGCATTTAATGAGATCATTAACTGAGGTTCTTCCTTGTTATCCATGAATGACAGCCCTCGTCACGCCACGTGTCAACCTAGAGAAAAAGACAAAATAAAGGAATATTATCCTGCTATTTTATTGTATTGTTAAATAGCCAGGTCACAGCTTATGTAGCGCTGCGTCAGCGCAGCCCGTTTGGAAATCCAATGATAAATTGATACTTATGTGCCCCACGTACACGTGCACACAACGTGTTCGCATGGTGCCATGTGTTGGTGACACGTAGACGATGCTGCAACCAGATCCAAACCGAGCGGCTGGTCTTCTCAGAAATGGCAGACCGATAGTCCCATTCTGATCTGATTTGACTGGTACCCGATCTGAAATGGCAAACTCGAACACTAAGGATAGAAAGTGAAAGATCTTTATAATAAAGAGTTCACTGAATTGATCTGTATGAATTCTTGAATGGTTTTATACATAAATATCAATCAGGTTCATTCACATTAGGGCGGTGCAAATGGTCCTTAGACCTGAGACACCAAAGATGTATAACACGCATACAATTGTACTTCGACTATGACCTATGGGTTTCTAATTATGGATTCTAAACAACCATAGTTGATATATTTTACTTTTTAATAAATCATGGAACCAATAAATCATGGATCTAATCTGTACACACGTGATTCAATCAATAAATTTTGAATATGGTTATGATTCAATGCATAGTCTTCCATTGCATGAATCACTTTAGTTTCATCCCAATCAAGGCCATAGAACCCAACAATTACCAAATTATTAAAATATTCTTGAACTTTAATGAATATCATTTCATTAGTTGTTGAAGCCTACATCCGTCATGAAAATGTACAAATTCTAAGGCCATTTTTTGGGATCATTTTATTTATATTATCTTCATCTTTATATGAATTTTCATCACACGCATTAAATGTAGCATTTGGTTACAAAAATAAATTTTAATTCAACTTCTGCAAAAATTACAAATCCAATTATTTTAATGCAAAATGAGTTTTAAAATTATTAATGGGTTAAATTTTTTCTAGTGGTTATTCTGTATTTTCCAAGACAAACATTAAATAAAAGAAGAAAAAAAGGGTTGTTTGGAGGAGCCAAGCACTAGTAGTGGTAGCACTCAAGCCAACAACATGTAGGCGAGTGTAGGAGCGCTCAACCTACCCAAAACCAGCAAGCACCACCTCCTAGGTACTTGACAACAGAACCCAATGAGCCACATGCGAGACCAAAAGAAACCCACAAAAGGCCCACAAAAGGCATGGAAGTGGATGCACGCAAGAGGGGAAGTGGTTAATTCATTCAAATGATATCATTAATCAAAATTTGTATACATTTTTAACTTTTAATATTATTGATATGGGACAATGCCTTACCCATTGCTCTGCATCGGGCTGGGCCAGCAAATAAAACAATTGATCGCGAGCCATTGGGCCGTGACCTTAATAAGTTAGAAAGAAAGTGTGAGCGGTCTTCGAGCCAACCCACCTCGAAGCCCATGTCATAATAGGCCATTTTAAGTATGTGGACATAATCTCAACCATCCGATTTTCTTTCAAATTTCTGATTGGCTTACGCTGTTAATGCGGATGGGAGGACCATGTGAACAATAAACGAGAGTGCAACACGAGGATTGGGATGACAATGTAGCAACAAGGGCTTACACTATTAATGAATAGGTCCACAGTTGCCATTTAACCACAGTTGTTGAACCCATCTAAGGGTGATTGGATGGCTGGGGTTAAACACATCCTTCTCCACCCCTGGCCATCATTCTCTGATGAAGGACATCAAGGGGGGGACTATAGCAGATCTAACAGCCCCTAGAGAGCTGTTGGATCAGGCCTAGCCTATAGAAAGGTCGAGAGAACTTCTCTCAATCCTTTTAAATGAGGTTTTGGTGGGTTAACTGAAAGCTCTTGTTGCCCGAAGAAAAACACTGGAGGAAACCCATTCCAAGCTTGGAGCGGACGTTTGGGAGTTGTGACAGCTCCGCCATTCTTCGATTCATGGAAAATTTCATACTTTTCTGAGCTTGATCTGATTGTCCATGAATGCAATAGAACTTATAGATTTTAGTTTGATTCAAAGAGAATTTTGATTTCATTGTGTTTTCGTGTTGCGGCCTCTTTGAGGCATTTTGTCGAACACCAAGAGTGTGTCGACAGAAATTATCAGATTTTCCCTATTTATTCATGAAAATACTAAAAAATACTGATTAAATATATTTACTGATATAAATCATATTAGTATCATAATAAGAGATAATGATATACATAATTATAAAATATACACTAATATTCCTTTTAGTAATCTTCTTAATCATTCTACATCTTCTTAATCTCTCTCTCTCTCTATCTATCTACATAACTATACTACTTTAAATATCCTCTCTATGTAACCACTTAGTTCTCTTATTACTTAGATAATCCCTATTCTCCTATCTATCTCTCTTAATATCAAATTCTCAATATCTATATATATTCACACACATACATACATTTCTCTCCTCCATTAATCTGAATCCTGATATATAATTCCTTCTTATACAATAATTCTATTCCCTTTATTCTTCATTCTTCTTCTCAACTCTTAGTAAAATAAAGACATCTATTAAGAAACCCATTACATCTTAATCCTCCTATAACTATATATATCTCCTACTTGAAAAATAACCTACATCTTAGTTAAACTAAATGAACTTCTTAAAGTCCTATATTATAACTATCTCACCTCTTCCTTTCACAACTGCTATCTAAAAATACTTGGTGTTACTTTTTTTCGCAAAAAAATACGATGCCCAGTACGACCAACCCAAGGGTACTGCCTGTAGATCGATCTAGCCATGCCCTAGACGCCACCCATGGAGGTTTTATATATTAAGTGAAGTATTTATAAGTGTTTATAGGTGTGGAGCGAGTGTAAATATCCCATTTACACGTACAACTCCCATGATGTAAAAAAATAAAATGATACAAAGGTGATACTGGTGCAGCTCCTAGAGAAGGCTACAAGGTCCATAGCGTGCTCGTGTCCCTTAGAGGTTGTGATGCATGGAGTATAAGCGGTCTTCACACCATCATCAAATATCATCGTGGAGGTGCGCAGAGGGTACAATAGTTAGGTGAAAGGTCGCACATTACCGCCTCTAGTGCTCCATGCAATACGCCACCTGCGAGAGTCAACATTCGATAAGATGCCATGCGTGCAGAGAGTGGGCAAGTCGAGGCTCTCAATGCGATGGTAGCTGTGAGTTGCCTGAGGAAGGTCTTGTGAAGTGATGTATAGGGAGGGGGTGTGAGAGCATACCACATAGTTGGAAAGGGAATCTGCTGTCTAGTTCCCATCGTGCAACTGATGCTGAATGCTAGGCAAGCGCGGGCGACATCGCATGATGTCTTGACAGACTCTCTAGATATGCCATAGGGAGCATGAGCCTGCACGGAGCATGTTGACCAACAAGTGTGAGTCTGATTCTAGGATAATACTGTGAAGGTTTAGCTCCTCGCGGAGGAGTAAGCAATCACGTATCAACATAGCTTCGGCTGTTGTATTAGTTTGTACTCCATGAACAGATGAGAAAGTAAAAATGATACTCCCTGTATGGTTTCATCGGTTACCACCTCCACCTGTTGGGCTTGGGTCCCCTTTGGCCACAGCATCTGCATTGAGCTTTAGAAAGCCCATTGGCGGTGGATGCCAATGGACAATCTGTAGCCGAGTAGTGATGGAAGTCAAAGCCATCAGATTCCCTAGGTGTAAAGTATATCACATGTAAGTAGAGATGGTACAAGTGTTGCATTCTCTATAGCCATTGCTTGATGCGTTGCATGACGTTGAATGCTCTCATGGTAGACCCTGCAAAACGAGATGAATTTCACCCTTTCCATAGCTCCCATAGCAAGTATGCTATGGTGATTTGTAGATAAGGGCCTACTTTAGAGTGTGTTGGCGCGATAAAGATCTTGTCAAAACACTATTAGTGTTAGCATAATATGGGTGCCTAAGAGCGAACGCCAATGGTGAGTAAATTGGTGCCAATAGTTTATAACAATCTCACTATGGAAGAAAAGGTGTTCCATAGTCTTAACTTGAGGAGAGATTGGGCAGCATGAACTGAGTGACCAATACAGGTCACCCGATCATCAATAAGGAGGCCACGGTGCATGAATCTCCAAAGTATGAATGAGACGCAAGTAATAATTACCGAATGCTAGATGCGTCAACCCGAAGGCTATGTAGGTAATCTCTCTTGAAAGTGATCCCAACGAGACCGGCATGAGGTATCCATCAAGTGTGAGTATCCAAATAGGGAGATCTGGGAAGTTCCCTATTGTAGTAGCCATAGCCTTCGATAAGGAATCTAACTTAAGGCCATGTTGCTCCCATAGGAGTCGCACATTCCTTATTAGTAACTGTGCCACGGTCAATTGTAGGCTATGGTGCACAAAGTTAGGGTGACAAGCAAAGGGTGTGTCGGCGAGCCAAGTATCATACCAAACACTAATCATGCCTGGGTTGACGTGCCAACATGTCACATTGGATATATCTAGCGAATGATGCTGCCAAGTATGCTACCTTTAATGGCCCTTGATATCAGACTCCCAATGAGCCACTTGTCGTACTTGGTTGATACGAAGCACCCCAACGGGGAGCTCATGGTATGCATACACCACACAAGTTTTTTCTGAAGCATGTCTTGGACACCTTGAGGGTGCTTGATCCCTAGACCTCCCTCGTCCGTGAGTCGATAGGATTTATGGCAAGCAACCCAATGGTGTCCATGGCCTCCCTCAAGGTGAACCAACCATAGGAAATGTGCACATAGACTCTCCACATAGCAAAGAACAATGATCAATAACAAGTGTATCGCTAGGCTATGCAATGGGAAGCTGGATGCGTTGGATGCGCCCCATAGGGGATAGAAAGCGTAATTTTCATCCATCTAGTTTATTTCTCATCTTGACCAACACGGCATCAAAATAATGGTGTCGTGCCAGACCGAGAAAGATGGGGCATCCAAGATAGTCGTAAGGAAGGCATCCTTGTGAGTATCGAGTATATTGCTGGTTGATATGTGAGCGCTTTATGGCGGTGGATGGTTTGACCATAAAGCTACACTTTGAGGCATTGAGAAGCTGGCCAGAGACTCGGTCGTACTCAATGAGTATACTCATAAGCTCCTTAATGGATTTTTTAGATCCATTGAAGAAAATAATAACATCATTTCCAAATAGAGAATGTGAGATGATCAGGCAATCTCTTTTCAAATAATACAGTTGGAGGAGTCCTTAGATGATTGCTTGTTTGAGTGATGAGCTGAAGATCTGCTCCATCAATATGAAAAGGGTGGGTGAGGTAGGGTCACCTTGCCATAGACCTCGTGTGAGATAATGGAGTTTCTGTCCACCAAAAGAGAGAAATGATTATATCTAATACAAGCATTAACTAGATAGATCAATGCATCAGTGAAACCAAAGCATCATAACACTATCGTAAGGAAAGTCCACTCGACTCTATCAAAGGCCTTCTCCATATTGAGTTTCATGATGACATTCGAACCCCAAATATGAGTGTCCACTAATTATGCTAACTCATCAACTAGCATGATATTGTCATGGATCTGTTGACCCTTGACAAAACCACACTACCAAGGAGAGATGAGTCTATCAAGGTAGGTCCCAAGTCTGTTTGTAATGATTTTGGATGTAACCTTTAGCATACATTACAAAGACTAATAGGTTCAAAGTCTAATAAAAGAAACTGGAATATCCTTTTTTGGGATAAGCACAAGAAAAGTGGATTTCCAACTTGTAGGGAAGACTTTAAATGTAAAGATCTCCTTGATAACTTGCACTAAATTTGTGCCTATTATATCCCAACAAGCGATGTACAATTCAGCTAAAAACCTGTGCTAATTCAGCTAAAACATGCCTCAGAATTTAGATTTAAGAAGTATTAAAATGTATAAAATAATATATTACCCTGAATAATAAATAAATAAAATATAGAGAAAAAAATAGAAGTTCAGCTTCTCATGATCTTTTCCTTCTCTAGTAGTTTCATGTTTTGGCCGATAAGATGCTAATTTTAAAAATAGTTCAATGTATATTACAAAATTATTTTTTCTGAAATGATTACAAATGCATGCCCATAAGCTTAAAATAATTTTCTATTTATTTTGAATGAAATTCTTATTTCCTCTGATTTTATGGCATATTTGCATAACTTTGTAAATTAAAGCCCTAAATTAAATAATTTTAAAAATCATATAATAATTTAAATATTCATAGGCTATATTATTTTTTATAATGATATTACGAAATTAAAAATTAAAATAATTTATTAATCATATTATACATTTATTGAATAATTTAAAATTTTATAACATTTGAGACTCATATTGTGGTGTAGGAATACGATTCATTCATATTGTGGTGAATGATTGGGGTCAGCTAATAATGGATGTATGAAATTATTATGATGCATCATGAAGCATAATTTATCATCACTTTTTAACTTAAAATTTGTGCGACCACTAGAAATAGATACTATTTTGAAACACTTGACAGACAGATTTAGATCTTTTTTAAGTGTTTCAAAAAAGTATGATCTTTTTGAAACCCATATCCATACCGGCTGCTATCTAGAGTGGGAATACCATCATAATAACCCATTCTTCTTCTCTTTGTTGTGTATCCACAACCATTTTAATCATAATCAATGGCACTATTTCATTCACCGGTTGCACTCCATATGTGCTTACCACCATTAATCATTATCTAGCTCTACTCAAGTGCCACTGAGGTATTCATTTATAACTTATTAGTATTTCTTAATGCAAAATTCCTTTTAAACCCCAAAATTATTCTTGAATAGATTAGGTTAAATGTTAAGATTATGTACGAATCTTAAAATTTTCAGAATTTCCATCGTCGTTAGAATTTTTATGATTGTTTTGGCTTGTTTTATTGCATTAAATTAGAATAATATCCCTAAAAAATACAATACTAAAAAATGGAAATTAGCTAAAAAATGATTCTTAATATCTGATCATTCAGGATTCAACACTTACTGTCTCTGTGCTCATAATGAAATTAAAGTGTTCCTGCATAAATCATATGCCTTAAATGATTATATTGTTTTTCTCATTGAAATGTCATTCTTCCCATGTAATATTATTTCTCTTTGACCACTCAGCAAAATAAGATAATGAATACAAATCAAAAGGCCACCTGATGGTTCAGAATAAACTAAAACACTTTAAAACATAATAAAAACTATTTAATGTAGTTAAAATTTTTATTTACTGGAATATTTTCATGTCAGTTTGAATGAGGTTGAAATAACCTCATGAATAAATGGAGATACTTAAGTACTGAAGAGGTGTTTCTTTATGAAAAACCATTCACCATGATAGTTTTGTTTGTCTTAAGAGAAAAAATTATATCATCACCTCATTGAAAAAGTTATAAAATGGTAGATGGTTAATCCCATCCAAATATAAGCATGCCCACATATAAATTTAGTAAGGAGTAATGAAGAAAAATAAGTTTTTTCAATTATTATCATTCGGTGTCTTACTTTTGTATTTATGAATAGTAAATCCTCATAATCTCGATTCCGACATCTTCAACAGAGACTATTTCGTATCTCTTTTTCAATCAGATACCTATAATCATGAGAATTCTTGGTATTATGATATATCATGAATTTGGATAAAACTTATTATACTTTAGACCATTAAATGAATATAAATGCATTTTATGATCTTATTCCTACATGTTTATGAAATCCATTTATAAACTTAAATTTTGACTTTTTCATATATTTTCGTATAACTAGTGAAGAAGAATTTCTTTCAAATGGTTAAATCTTATATGTAAGACCTCATATGATAGTGAGATGTTCTAATTTATCATAAATTATTCAGTAATTATTGACAGAATAATCAATTAATTCATTGATTACTGAAGTAATAATGACCCATTCGATAAGTGAAACCAAGCGGGCCAACCCATCTCTCAAATGACATAGCTAGTATGAGGCAGAATGGTCCTGGAGAATTTCTCAAAGTTATTTAATAATTAATATGATTCCACCTATTTAATAAATAATTTTGTGGTCATAGTTCTTTTAAAAATATTTTTTACTTTCTATAAATATTAAAAGTGATACATAATCAAGATAATTGAACTGCGTGAGATGCATGTTCCGTTCCCTTATCAAATCTTGGTGTCAGTTTAAATCTCTGTGCTAATGAAATGGTTAGGATATCTCAATCCATCATGAATTTTTGTGCCAGTATACATAACTCTGATAGACAAATACTTAGGAGAGAAAGTACCTTATATTTGATTCCCAATATAGGGAGAGATTAATAAATAAACAATAGCCCTACATTTTATTGGAAAAGCATGTAAGTAATTTTTTCTTTCACAAATTAGTTCTCATTACAGTAATTAAGATGAATTTGAATTTACGTATTGTAAGAATCATCTTAATTATATTTTATTTTATACTAAAAAAATCAACCATTAAAATTTTGGTTTTTTAAATTTATTTGAAATTAACCTTTGAGGTATCAAGTCTTTATTAAATTATTGTTTATAACTATCTTTCTTACATGTTTTATCCATATCGATCACTATTTCTGTGATTATATTTTACTCTATATTTTGAAGAACATTTATGCACATGACTTAGGGGTGGGAAGTTTGGGTTTCCATGTTGAACGAAGGAATGATTTTTTCTTTAGTGAATATGATCCAATGGTAGTCGCTTGAAGCATCTCGGCGTAGAAAATCCTTTAAAATTCTCCCATGTTTGGTGGAGTCCTTGCATGTAGCACTCAAAATGTTATCTTTATCCTTCTTTTCAAGGCTTCCATATATTGTTACAACCTTGATCACAATTTATAAGATTGAACTATAGCTTTCTTATCTTTGATGTTGATTACAGATCAGCCCTATGGGACCAACCTGTTCCTTGAAATTTTAATATGTTCTCTGTTACTTGAAATAGTTTGAGAGTGATGAGAGGCACTGAAGTTTCTAGAATCACAATGTGTGTGTATAATCTAAGGAAAATTCAATGCCATTCCTAAAGGACTAGCAATACATTAAGTTGGGGGCCTAATAACACGTAAACTATTGGGTTATTTCAGTGAAATTTACACATGTTTTTGCATTAAAAAATTATAAATACATGTTATCAACCTTTGAATGGTTAAAGCTATATTTTTAGAGTGATATTCTGAATTTGGGGGATTGAATGATATTTTAAGGATTTTACCGACATCATATTATTAAAGTTATAAACTTTTTGATTCAAAATATAATTTTTATCTATTTTTTGACCTTATATTCATGGAGTTATGAAAATTTTAAGTTAAATATATAATTATTATATTTTTATGACTCAGTATTTATTTTATAATAAATTATTAATTTTTTTCCCAGAAAACATGCCCCACCATGTGTCACCATTCGATTCATCGAATGTCAATCAATCAAAAGCATCCACATTGATTAGTTGTAGTAATCATTACAAAGAGGCATATACCTATGGCATCATGAATGGTGATGTCATTATGTGCCTATCATTGTCTGACCTCTATTACACTTTATTTGCAAGAGGTGACATAAAGCAATAGAAACAATATAGCGATTTAACTCACAGTAAATGTGATTTGTAGATGGAGAAGAAAAATAATAAAATAAGAGAAAGAAAAGTAGAAAATTGTGGTGGTACACATGGCGCGCACATGTACCACTGTGATTGATTAAAAAGGGGTACATATCTTGACGTCGCATGTGAAAACACATACCACATCAGGTAACCATTGCGGAATCTTCCTTTTTTTCTGACATGAATGACATGTGTCATTGTGTTATTCATTAGGAGAAGAAGGAATAAAAGAGAGAAGGTTATGTGGGGCACAACAACATGGCGCCACGTCAGGATTATATGAGCAGTTAAAAAGGGATTTTTTGCCTTTTTCTCTTGCAGGCACGCGTGGGGTTCTTAGAGTGTCCGATCATGGAAGATCCGTTTCTTAACAGAGCCTCATTTATCGCTCCCGCTCACTCGCGCCTAAAGTCGCTTCTTCAGGCAATCACATCATTCATCAATATATGATGTTTGGACATCTCAAGCGCAATGAAAAATGAGGAAGCATTTGCGCCGATGATAAGGAAAGAGAAAAATGACAACTAGGATTGCTCCAAATTCAATGCTTGATATCTGAGGGTCCAAATGTCTGATTGAACTGATATTCTCAAGGATGTTTTCTCTTCACCCTTGCTTTCCATCCACTGCTCTAGTCTATACATAGGGACATGGATCCTTGTCAAATTCATCTGTAAATACTTCCTACTCATGTGGGCTGATTGAAGGATAGTGAGTTTCTGATGTACATCTAGTTGTTCTTGGAGTCTTGGTGTGTGGAAAGAGGCAATAGATAAGAGGCGGGACCTTATTTGCACTAGCAAATCACTGTGGTCCTGGCGGAACGTAAGGATCTACGGTAAGTATCCTCACCTTACATTGTTCTTTTCTCGACATTGTCTTTATATTAGATTGCTTTCACTATCATGCCATCACATCGCATCCATTCGTGTACTCTGTAGTCATGTCTTACCACCTTTACATCACCACCTTCTCTTATCATTTACCTTATACAAGTTGCTTTTTACCTTGCTCTCGTCATTATTTATGTTATCACTTCATTCTCGCAATCACTTAATCTTCACACACCATAACCTTTACTTTCCACTAACCTTTATCATCATCTTAATTATAGTACTAGTTAACAACATCTCGCCTCTCATTTTCTTGTCACATGACTCCGTATTTTATACATATCTCATCGCACCACAATAATCACTATAATAAGAATATTAAATTCTGAATCATCGTTCCTTGTGGAGACTATCTGTAATCATCAATAGTTAAAATTATTAAGTAAGTATATTTTATATATTTATTAATCTCAATAAAATCAATCATGAATCAAAACCCTAATTTTTGAGATTATCACTAATCTCTTCCATGAATTGATTATGATAATTCTGAATCGAGAGGTAGTTTTCAAAATATATGGGATGAAAGGAAAGCTAAAAACTAAACTAACTTAACATAGAGGAAGAACGAAAATACTGAAATAAGGCAAGAGAAGATCCAAAATCAGAATCCAGAAGTAAAAGCTTCCTCTAGAAGCCTTCCTCACCAGAATATGACATAAGAAGATACAGAGTCAAAATGTAGAAGCAGATTCTTCATCATCAATCTCCCTCAGAGAAAGATCCAGCATCGGCATGCAAAAGCTTAGGATGAATTAAAACCCTAATTTTTGAGGTTATCACTAATATCTTCAATGACTTGATTATGATAATTCTGAATCGGAAGGTAATTTTCAAAATATATGGGATGAAAAAAGCTAAAAACTAAACTAACTTAACATAGAGGAAGAGCAAATGAACTGAAATAAGGGATAATAAGATCCAAAATCAGAATCCAGAAGTAAGAACTTCCTCTAGAAACCTTCCTCCCCAGAATAAGGCATAAGAAGATACAGAGTCAAAATGCAAAAGCAGATTCTTCATCATCAATCTCCCTCACCGAAAGATCCAGCATCGGCATGCAAAAGCATATGATTTTTTCCAAGGAATCTAAGGATCTCTCCTGGATCATCATCATTTCTCTAGTCTCACTCATATGACGAGTATAGACATTAAAGTGGAGGCACTAGTGGATGAATAGCCACTAGCTGAAAGAGTTGACTCAATGAATTTTTATGAGTTCCTGAATGATATTATATCAAACTATGAATTTAGTTGATTTTACATCATGTGTAGTCTTAGTCATCCTTCGACATGAGATAAAAAAGGTGTATCGGAGATGGACAATTCAACTTTTACTATGACCTAAGACATGCCAATGGCAAGAGACTCAAGTCAAGTCGAGCAGCGAAGCAGTTCATGAGGCCTTTTGGCTGAGGACACTCAAGTTTTTATTTATGGAATTCTAAACCATCTTATCTTGAGTGCAGCAAGAAGTTCTTGAAGATTATTTAGATCATCTCAAGGAAGATGATGGGAATAATTTCTTGGCCTATGTAGTAGAATACCAGAGAAGAAATTCTCCAATGATTTCCAAGCACATCCGTTGTAATTCTGTTGACTGATTAGGGTTTTGAAAATGGACCTTAACCTAAGTCATCCAAGGAGCATTAAGCAGATAAGGGACTATATGTACTTGTCAGTCTGTGACTGACAGGTTCCATGAGTAAGTCAATACACTCCTTTATATCTTCTAGAGCACAAGTTGCTTAGCACCCCATTGGGGGAAAGTTCAACCTATAAATTGGGTTAATTGATCTGTGGGATAATGTATTTAATTATTTTGGAGTCCAATGAAGGTTATTTGGCCATTGGATTCATGAACTAGAATGATAGATGGACCTAAAGGGTTGCACACAAACAGTGCTTTAGGCATCACAAGATGTTAGAGTATAGAGTTTTTATGAAAATTCCCATCAAGTCTAAACAAGGAAAGGACGTAAAAGAAATTTACCAACTCCATAATTTTTCATGTGCCCTACACTTATTCTCCCTTCTCCCCTTGGCTCATCTCCATTCTCGATACTATCGGGATGACATAGCGATGTTGGTGCAACAATAACATGGATCGCAAAATAAATGAGATTCAATGTATGAAGTATTTTGTGGGTACATCTAAAATAAGAACACATGAAACTCTCAAGCTATCTTCTTCAATTAACTGAGGAACCGTGTATCCAATTCATGCACATGTGACTTGATAAATGGTTTAGAGTGCTGTTGCGATTTTATTTAGAGTCTTCCATTACATGTATTATTCTTTTTAAATTCAGGTCATATAACCCAACTAAAAGTTGTGTCTTTATCTCACCCATCTATCCATGGTCTCAAATATATGTTAAAAGGGAAACTTTGGATTTTTTTCTTAATGAAGTTTAATGGAGTGATTCTATCATTGAAAATCTTGTTTGAGCCCATACCTTTTTAATCTGATTTCTTTATTTTATCGTGCGATATTATCTTGGGTGATAACCTAGGTTTTACGCATGCTAATATTGATTCTGCTGCTCTCCGTTACATATTTTCCATCCACTTCTACGGTAACCAGTGCCACATCCACATCACCCCCTACACTTTGTAGCTTGCTAGCGCCTATCAACCACCATTTCCATTTCCATCAGCAGTGGTCTCTCATAGATCTACTCTAGTCCATTCAGACCTGCTTCAATCTACCACCACCAATTGCTACCAAAGCATTGGCTAAGATGTTTTATTAGAATTAAATACTTTTTCGTACTAGAAAATATTTATAATTCCTAAATATAATCTAAAATTTTAGATAAATTAGGTTAAGTAGGATAATTTTATGCACTTTTTTAGAATTATTTGAAATTTATTTCCACTACTTTAATTACAGTAAAATATAAATAAACTGAAATTTCATTTTTTCCAATACCTGCTCTATGTGGTTCCTGCCCCAACTCATTCTATGCTCATAAGAAAATTTATAATATCATTTCATAAATTATAAACTTACACAATATATTTAACGACTTTTTGTTTTATAATCTATCAATCTCAAATACTCTTCTCAGATTAATCCATTTTCATCCATTATTAATTTTTTCATAGTAGTTCATGGGGATTGAAAAAAAATTGATCAATTTTAAGGTTTTCATGTGTCTCTGCCAAACAAACTTCATTCTTTAATTACCTTTATCCAAATTTTATTATGTGTTATTTATTAAATGATTTAAAATACAAGTATCCAAATAACAATTTTTGGTATCTAAATAAGAGTTCTAAACAAAAAAACAATATAATAATTAATTTTGAAAAAATGTATCATATGTATTTTTTTAATTCAGCTTTATTTTTTGACCATGTATTACATTTATTATTTGAAAAGTTACATATCATGTTTTAGTAGAAATCATGACACTTGACTATCATAGTTCATGGAGATATATATGGGGAAAATAGAATGAGGTTGAGAGGATGAAGATCAAACATTGGAATATATTTTGATAACAGAAGGGGATATCATTATGATATCAGTTTCAAAATTACTAAGATAGACGGACTTGAAAAGCGAATGCTCTCAGCAGCTAGAGTTAAAAGGTAAATGTGATGACCATGATTTTTGAGATGTCTTGAAACAATGTGGGGGAACTCGAAGATGTGAAGGTATGGGTAAGGCTACCGCATGAGACACTAGGACTCGGGTGATGGACTCTTCCCATCCAGAATAAGGTTTGTCGACTAAGAAAGTTAGCTCCTTTTTTGAAGTGCACAGGGGCTTACACTATATACCCTAAAGATTCTTTTGGAGGAGCTCTGATGGATATAATTAGAAGTGAAAATTTGAGAAGTACCCAACTCCCAACTAATATGAAGAATGGTATGAAGTAAGGGTTGCAAGAGGGCTTTGGAAGTTCTCTTTCCAAGACCAGCTGTTTTTTTTTTGGGCTGTTTGATGAGCCATAGCCTTGAAACTCACATAGATACCCACATAACCAAATATAAACAAGTGACAGGGAACACAAATATGCTTACCTGCGCGCGCTCTCAGCAGCCTGCACACGCGCGGTCTCAGCAGCCTGCATGCGCACCACGCGCATGGCCTGAACTGATCTATCGTGCTTGCATGCCAACGAGCATGATCACCTAATGGGCATTGGCTTAAAGATCATGGTCGGGTGTCACCACCCAAGATGTGTGTTGCGCCCACGCTTAAGGATTCAATCCCTTATTTTGAGTCCAAGTACATGACATGTCCTCACAATAAGCACACATGTCTCTGCACAGAAATGTCGCCTTCTTTGGGGCCTTACACTACTCCATACACATCCACCCATAAGAATGTAATGTTGTTCTCCAAAGTCCATGTTGGGTTCTGTGCCTCGAAATCATCATTCCATAGATGCGAAAGTGTGTTAATTGATTCATATTTGATCTTTAAAACATACATTAGATGTACCTTGTGGGGAACTTGTTCCACCCTAAACTTTTCTGCTTTGAAATTGTTCTGACGCCGTTCACATGTCTGGCCTCTAGAAGTATCCATGTGATCACTTTGCGCTTGGATCTCCACCTCGTCTTTTTCTACTTTTCTTGAAAATCTTGAAGATCTTCTCACCATGAAGACACTCTCCTTGGTTGAGTGGATAAGAGAGGGGGGGGCTCTCAAATATGGCTGGCTTGGGTGCTTGAAATGAGTGGCCCTTCCCTATTTATATTTTCCTTAAGCTTTTTTAAAAAACCCTAAAAACTAAAATATATCCACCAATGCCTTTATGAGTGTGACCCTCTAGGCCCATGTATCACTCTAGTTAATAACTTTAGTGGCCCAATAATAATTATTGACTAACCTTATTAATTAACTATATCAACATGTAGATTAATTAACTAAGGATGGATTTAACCTAGTCGATATGTTAAGTTTCCAGCCCGTGGGGTGCCAAGCTACACGTTGTGCTCTAGAAGATACTGAGTAGTGTTTGAACTCTCTCATGGAACCTTTACTGTCATCGGTTACCATATATGTATAATCCATCATCTCTGCGAGACTCTCGAATGACCTAGGGTATGGTTTATTGTCAAACCTTAATCCGTCATTTGATTAGTACTGATGCATAACGGGGATCATTGGAGAACATATTCTCCAATATCCTCACTACCCTGGCCAGGGGTTTTTGCATCGTCTTCCTTGAGTCAATCTCCTCTTATACCGAAGGAGGATAATCCCGTCTTGACCACTCAATCTCCTTGAGCTTCTTACTACATCCGAGCTATGACTTATTTGAATCCCATGATTAGAGGCTCGTAAGTCATAGTCAAAATGTGGTTGTCCATTCACGAGATTTCCTTGGTGTGTCAGGTTAGTGGATCACTTATACAACCATGATATGAATTAACCTGAATGACATTTAGGTATAATACTGATGTAACACGGTAAATGCCAGGATCGGTTGGCTCTTGTTACAACACAAAGGGTGGAGAGGATCGTAAGAAATGATGGATGAGTGCATAATTTTAGAAATATCCAGTGGGAATCATGAGGACATCTGCAGAATAACAGACGACCAATTAAAATTGTGGGACTCGACGGTTAAGACCAAACTCCCAATGACCCAGTGAGATGACTAAACACCTACGACGCGAGGGGTGTGACAGCCCAACGGCGTCCATGACTTCCTTTGTCAATTGAATTAATTTGTAACCACAATAAACCCTATCTCTCTTCGAAGGTGGCTAATTATATAAAATCATTTTTTAAACCGGCAGAGGAGTAAATAGCAGAAGATGGCACTGTAAAAAGTAATAACACTGAAAGGATGGGGAAGACTGTAGAACCTATCTAGGGCTATTAGACCCAGAAGTCTGAAGTGAGGAGTCGTCTTCCCGGAAGATGACTGTGGTCATGAGTGACTGTAGGCATGGGCAAACCATAAGCGTTGGTTTGGTCCCGCGTATCTGGAGCGTGCAAAGCGCCCACGCACGCACGGAGCGCGCAGAGGGCGCGAAACGCCCCCAGAGTAGACAAAGCACACATGGGTCGTCGGTCAGACGGTGATGGTGACGGTGACGACCGCGGTTGATACTGGATGATAACACCCTAAATTCGGTCTTTATTTCATGCAATTAGCACAATTTTATACATTTATAGAGCTTAAAATGGGGTTGATATCATACATTTACATAAATTTAACGTTTTCAAGTGATTCCTGATTTTTCCCTAAATTTCTGTTAATTTTTATGAATTTTAAGGGATTTATTTGAGCTTGAAATAATTATTTTTGAATGAAAATGGCAAGTTTAATATTGAATTTTGAGATTTATTAGTATGGGGATGAATTAGTGAATTTTCTCGGATTTTTTGGATTTTTCTGAGATTTATTTGAGGAAGAAATGCATTTTTATTAATAAAAAATGACATATTTATAAGGAAAAAATGAGTATTAAGATTATTTTCAAACTTTGAAGGGCTTTTCGTAAATTTTAGTTGTAATGATGCCCTCAAAAACAGCTCTCGGTCATGGTTGCAGGCCTAAAGATATCATTTAAACTGTTCAAAGGCTTTATTGCAATTATTCAATATTTGTTTTAATGTTTTTAGGATAAAATAGTGGAGAGAGAATATACACAATTACTTTTGGGCGGCATCGGGTGGCAATTTTATGTTTTAAAAAGGATTTATGTGTAAAATGACCAGGCGATCGTTGTTGGCAACGACATGGCCTCATCACAGCCGTCGGATAAGAGTCCGATGGCGGGTAGTGATAGCGGCCATTAGGTGGTAAGTTTACCGCCCGTGCGGTGCATACAAAGTGCATGCATGGGTGGTGATGTGGCGAGCTGCGAGTGGTTACCGTAGTGAATAGACGCACCTTAGGTGCCTGGCAAAATATACCGCGCTTATTTTTCTCACATTTTCTCTTTGTTTTTTGTTTTCGCCAGGGGGTACGTGGCGCTCAGAGATCAAACCCGACATTTACAATTCAAATGGCGCCATAAAATCAATGGTCAACACATCATGGCATGTTAGAAAAGAAATTAATAAATAAATGAATTTAAATCCAATGGTTTAAATTGGTTTAAATTCATTTATTAATAACTTTTGATCCCGAAGTCCGATTAAGATGATTTTTTTTATGGATTTGCTCGTCTTGATCCCCTCTTTCTATCTGTATGGTTGGATCATTTAGATATTGCCTACATTGATGGATAAAAATTAATTACTAATTAGGGGTAAAATGGTAATTTTTACCATTTAACCTAAGTATAAAAGCCGAATTTTGAGAGGAGGGGGTCATTATTGATGGTTCTCTATCACAACTGCAAGATAGAGTGGAGCTCCAGCCTGGATCAACTTGTTTGGTACCTTTTCCTTCATTGTATTTGAATCTTTTGGTGTATTTTGGATGTTATTAGTTGAATCTCTTAATTGTTCTTCTTGATATCTGTCTGAACTTCTAAATCGCTTGGCATGAGCGGCATGTACAAGCCCTGATTGGGATTGAGAGGATTAATTGAGAGATTTAACTGGGTATTCAAGTGCATTTCAAGAAAACTATAAAAAACAACATAAAAAGGGTTAACTTTCTAGAAGATTAAATTTCCCATTTCAATATTCAATAGAGCAATTTTTTTCTTTCCTGAATTATCAAATATACAGAATCAACCAAAACAAATCTAAATATTCTTCTGAGTCTCTCTAATTGAATTCTTTGATCCTTTCAATTGGATCCATTAATTCAACTTAGAGCCCCTTATTTCATCTATTCCTCCCATCTCTTCTACCCCCCTTTCCAAAATTTTCATCTAATTAGGGTGATTAATCTCTGTTGAAGATTAAATTAGCCCCAATTAGGTTCAAATTATTCAAGAAGAACATCAATTGGATTCCTTACTAGCTTCCCTTGGACAACACTCGTACTTATCACTACACATCTTAAGTAGAGTTTTTATAAATTTTATTGTATAAGCTAAAATTGACAACGACAAGGGTTTAAAATTGCATAAAATTTACCGCTATTGGCTTATCACTGGACAGCAATGGGGATTTGCAAGGGAGCGTCAGCGGGCACGCGCTGCGAGCAGACGCGGGTGAGCGGTGTGGGCTCGCGGCTGTGCAGGCATGGGCGGTCTTTGAACGTTGGCACCGGCTGGCACATGGCGCTTTGGTGCTCGGCGCTAAGGGTGCTTGACGAGGCGTGATTGTGGTACGACACTAGCGACGCTCGACCGACGGAGTGGCTGTCAAAAGATCCAAGAAACGGGTTCTTGGAAGTTCAACCACCCAAGGATCGATTTCTTGGAGTGCGAGGAAGTCAATGGCTGCCGGTACGCAGCGCGATGCAACGTGCAGGGTAGGCACCGAGGATACGCTTCTTGTAGGCCGGCTGTCAGGGCAAGGCAACTTTCTCGAAAATGCTCCAAGAAGACGGGGAAACAACATCCATAAGGTGAAGGAAGTCGGCGAAGGGCGGTTCTTCCACTGAGTGATCTCCACAGGGTGAACCTAGCGACGCGCCGATGAAGCTCCAAAGATATCTATCTAGAAACCTGTAAATGGTAATCTTCCAAAGGGACGAGGCAGGAGCCCAATTGACGAAAAGACTTCAAATCCAAGTAAACTCCATAGGCTTCTTTGGGCATGCCTCGCTTTATATAGGGTAGGGAGGATGCCCAATTGGGCCGAACAAGGGGAAACCGTCTCAAGACGAGAGATTTCCCCTTAACATACATCAAACAGATAATGAAATAACCATGGATGAGGCCCAAACACAAAGGCTAATCAAACAATTCAGAAAGAAAACCCAAAATACATGGAAATACAAACAATGCTTGTGATCCGTCGCTAAGCTGTGTACTTGAAGCCGGGGTCGCGGACATCGGCTCGAGCCGCGTGGCATGGCTGACATACATCAAACAGATAACGAGAGATTTCCCCGTGTCTTGGCTGGCATGATGGTACCTCATCAAATACCATTCAGGGATTCATATGGATCAATTCAGTGAACTCTTTCTCCAAAGAACGCCCACTATCTGTCCTTAGTGTCGCCACACTAATAGCCACATGATCAGCTATACTTATCATATAAGTAGGATCAGTTAGTGATATTCTATTAGGATAATTTGATGTCCATCTCGACTTTCCATCAAATAGGAATATCTAGAATATAAGTTTAAAGACTAATGATCTCTGTATTATGATCTCATCATAATTCGCTATGTCATTCCAGTATTCATGGACTTCATTATAAACATCTCACTAGAATAATAATGAACACAATATTTTATTTGATTAACTTAAATAAACATGGTGGTGTGACTGGCTTGACGGCCACATAATATCCATCAGTCCACACGTCGTCTTCATGATATTCTAACAACGTCACTCAATTTTATTTGTAATCTCTTTTTCTTGTCATTCTAAAGTTTCTATTTTTTCCTTGATGACTTTCACTAGTGGGACATATATCTGTTTGAATGCAGTATAACAGAGAATTCTTATAAATTAGTTCTTCATAACAATAGCCCATGATGAATCAGAAAGACATGAAGCCCACTAGTTTGTCTTTTTTTTCACTAATATATGACAAGGATAATATTACTTTGTACTAGTTGTCATATCAAATAATTTTTACTTACTTCTCCATTGGTACTCGGCTCCCCGTTCTGTCAAGGTGACATATGATAAAACCTTTCAAGATGTGCTGCTTTGATATTTCCTATGGTATATTGGGACACCACATAAGTTGCATTTGAATTCATGATGTCCCACATGTGTAGTACACTAATGCATCACTGGCATTAAGGAAAGTATTTTCTTTTTGGTGTTTGTGAAACTGTCATTTGATTCATCATTTGTAGACATGTCTATGAAATACGGTCTCTTGAAGACGTACCGAGTTCCTAACTATCAATTTCCAGTCCTATGAAATTTTTAGATACTCAATCTGAATCATAAAAGATAAGGACAAAAAATCATGAAACACAACTTAACATAGATAAAATAGGGAAATGAGTCTAATAAGATCATACACCTCACCTATGTTCAGAAACACACTCTAAAATCTAGTCCAGTCATCTTCTAAAAAAATAATACCTATGGTTATTATAATAGTCAAATCCTACCAAAATTTTTCAAATATCGTAAACCCTCTAGAAGATTTTGACTTCAACTTTTTAATCAATCAACTATTTTAATTCCACTTTATGAATAAATGAAAATTTTAAACTTGGACAACGTTAAACAATTTTCAAATTTATGAGAGAGGAAATGGGAGCAGTCTCATGGGAGAGAAAATGAGAAGACCTCTAACTATTGGAATTTTGTACAACTAGGATCCACATGTTTCCAAAAATACTAATCAAAAGGAAACATTATCTTTTTGTTTTTAGTAAATTCTCAATAATTTTGATTTTTGGTAAGTGAATTTTGATGAATAGTCAAACAAGGTCAGAACCCGATATAAAGTGACATGCTGAAGCATAGAGATATGATGGAATATCAATTTAAAAATCGAGTATTGCACATGTAATGTAGTAGTCATAGTTCAAAGAACAGTACATCATAAATAGTTCACCTATTGTGTGATGTTTTCTAATTCAAAATCTTATAAATGCTTCAGAAAAGATAAAATTTTAATTTGAAAACTTGATTCATAAGATATTGTATTAGAATTAGATAAGCATGTCTTTAAACTATTAAATTATTAAGGGGATAAAAGTGGGCTTCAAAGCTTTATTTCTGAAATTTAATTTTGACGTTTAATATAAGCAGGATCATTCATAAACTCCAGATGGAAATTTGGATACAGACTTCCTCTTTAAGCTTGCAAAATAGGGAAATCCATTGCTCAAAGAAATAAATAAAATTTATGAAACTTTAATCTCGGAAGGACATGAGAACTGTACTGAAATTTGAAAAGAGATGGAGAATGATTCCTTTGAAATTAAATAACTGATTAATTTAAAATAATGAGGATTATTTTAAAATAGAATAGTTATTTCCTTTTACAATACGTTTCTTTTAAAAAATCACAATGGTAATGTCTACAATTATTTTTCAGCAGCTCATTTAGTGAGTAACATTTTGTAAAAGTCCTCCCCATTATTTATTTTGAAACTATTAGAGATTACAAAATAATATAAAAATGCAGACATAGGGATAAATTATTTAATTTGATTTCCACAAATGAATCAATTACTCATCGATCATATATCTTCAGCAAAGTTTTGATTAAGTACCTTCTACCGGTACAAGAACACTGCTTTTGAATATTTCCTAGCAGAGTGATATTTTTTACATACGGTTAACTTGTCTCTTTGAGATAAAAGAAACAAGAAACGGAAAAATTAATACTAGAATTTAATCTTCCCAATAAGTTTCCAATTTTATTTGAAATTCCAGAACACGAAGGGATCCACATTCCGCAAGGATAAACTTAAAATTATTTATTTGAGTAACATCTCATTACGATCAAACTTTGGATTTGATCAATTTAATACTAAAAAATTCCAAACAGATACACATGAAGAGATAGTGTAAATAATTCCGAAATATTTGATCAGATTATGATTCTCAGTTTGACCAAATCCAAAGTAGGCGAATGATGGTGGGCTGGGGGGAAGAGGAAGAGACCTGCGGCAAAGGCGAGAAAGGTGAAAGAGGAAGGAGATGAGGACTGAAGAGGGTGACCAAGATGATGAATGGTTGCTTGCACCGGAATGGAAGAAGTCCGACCAGAACACAAATTTTTTCTTGTTACCCCTCAAAATTTTGCACCAATTTATGCATTTGTACTGCAACAAGGCTCCTTAATTTTTTTTCTCCTAATTCGAACACATCCCATCTGCACCGGTCGCACAAAAAGCACAACCCTACCTCAATATATGCAATCCCATGAACAAGCGTCTGTCTTTTCCAAGAACAAATGCCAAGGGTGCACCAGAAAAATGTCACACACAAGGAAGCAACCTTTATTCTCCACCTCATTAGTTATCATGAAGAGAAGAAGAAGAAGCGTCTGTCTTTTCCATGAACAAATGTTAAGGGTGCACCAGACAAATGTTACACATAAGGTTGCACCAGACAAATGTCACACACAAGGAAGCAACCTTTATTTATCCACCTCATTAATTATCATGAAGAGAAGAAGAAGAATAAGAATAAGAATAAGAAGAAGAAGAAGAAGAAGAAGAAGAAGAAGAAGAAGAAGAAGAAGAAGAAGGAGAAGAAGAAGGAGAAGAAGAAGGAGAAGAAGAAGAAGAAGAAGAAGAAGAAGAAGAAGAAGAAGAAGAAGAAGAAGAAGAAGAAGAAGAAGAAGAAGAAGAAGAAGAAGAAGCGCATGTCTTTTCCAAGAACAAATGCCAAGGGTGCACCAGACAAATGCCACACACAAGGAAGCAACCTTTATTCTCCACCTCATTAATTATCATGAAGAGAAGAAGAAGAAGAAGAAGAAGAAGAAGAGAGAGATACAAATGGAGAAAGAGAGAGGGAAGAGGAGGAGAGAAGGGGTAACAATCATGCTCTGTAACTCAGGGAAGGTCTCCTCCATAGCCAAAACCGCCTCCTTCGCCATACCCACCTCCCTCGCCTCCTCCTCCTCCTCCTCCACCACCACCACCACCAAATCCTCCGCCGCGCCCTCCGCCATACCCACCGCCATTACCACCTCCACTTCCACCGCCATATCCTCCTCCACGCCCAGCTCCATACCCACCCCCATTACCACCTCCATATCCTCCTCCACGCCCAGCCCCATACCCACCGCCATTACCACCTCCATTACCTCCTCCTCGCCCACCGCCATACCCACCGCCATTACCACCGCCATTACCACCGCCATTCCCTCCTCCATATCCTCCGCCGCGGCTTCCGCCATAGCCACCGCCATTCCCACCTCCATTACCACCTCCGTATCCTCCTCCTTGAGCTCCGCCATTACCGTATCCTCCGCCACTACCACCGCCATTCCCAGCTCCATATCCTCCTCCTTGACCTCCGCCATTACCAGCTCCATATCCTCCTCCTTGACCCCCGCCATTACCAGCTCCATATCCTCCTCCTTGACCTCCGCCATTACCAGCTCCATATCCTCCTCCATTACCAGCTCCGTAACCTCCTCCTTGACCTCCGCCATTACCGTATCCTCCGCCATTACCAGCTCCTTGGGCTCCGCCATAGCCCAAGCCAGCGCCGTAGCCGAGGCCGCCGGTGAAGCCCCAGCTGTAGCCTCCGCCGAGGCCGCCGTCGGGGAGGAACCACTTCTGGTCCTCCAGAGCTGCGCTTGGGGCCGGCGCCGGCCGAGCGCATCGCGCCAGTCGGACCGACGAGAGGAGGAGGAAGACGGGGAGAAGGTAGAGGGAGAGCTTCCTCGCCATGGCTGCCATTCGGTGGTGAGATTCTGCGCGCTGCGATTTGGGTTTTATAGGACGTGCATGCAGCGCGCTGCTGGCTTTCCTACTCGTGTCTCTCTTTGAAACCCGTGTGGGACTCGTAAAGTAGAAGAGCACCGCTGTTTTGTATCGTTTTGGGGAAATAGAGAGAGAAGGCGATGGATAGAAGAGATGGAAATGGGGGGAGGAACGGGGGAGAATGTGAAGGGAGAAAGGCGGAGAGAGAAAAAGAGAGAGGGAGATAGAGAGAGAGAAGGTGATGGATAGAAAAGGAGGGGGTAAGGGGTGGCAATAGAGGGGGAAAGGGGGGGAGAATGTGAAGGGAGAAAGGCGGAGAGAGAGAGAGAAGGCGATGGATAGAAGAGAAGGGTGTAAGAGATGACAATAGAGGGAGAAAGCGGGGGAGAATGTGAAGGGAGAAAGACAGAGAGAGAAAGAGAGAGAGAGAGAGAGAGAGAGAAGGTGATGGATAGAAGAAAAGGGTGTAAGAGATGGCAATAGAGGGAGAAAGCGGGGGAGAATGTGAAAGGAGAAAGACGGAGAGAGAAGAAGAAAGAGAGAGAGAGAGAGAGAGAGAGAGAGAGAGAGAGAGGGAGAGAGAGAGAGAAAGCGAGGGAGAATGTGAAGGGAGAAAAATGGAGAGAGAAGATGCGAGGGATGGAAAGGGAAGAAAAATTTAGCGAAACACGCGAGCGATGGAAACAGAAGAGGGGAAGAGATTAAAGAGATGCGGACGAGAGGTGAAAAGGGACAAAGACAGAGAGAGGAGAAGAATGGGAGAATTAAGGAAAGAAATACAGAGATAAAGAGATACTTAGAGAGAGCAAGAGAGGTGAAAAGATATTTAGAGAGAGAAAGAGAGCAAGAGTGGTAAAGAAAGAAAAACAGAAAGAAAGCGAGCTTAGGAGGTAAAAAGGAGATATAGAGAGAGAATGAGAAAGAGAGAGGCAAAGAGATAATGAGAGAGAAAGGGAGCAAGAGTGGTAAAGAAAGAAAAACAGAAAGAGAGCGAGCTTAGGTGGTAAAGAGACATACAGAGAGAGAAAGAGAGCGAGCGATGTATAGCGAGAGAGAAAGTTGGGAGAGGTGGAAAGAGATTAACGGAGGGAGAAAGAGAGCGACAGCGGCATAGAGAGGAGAGAGAGAAAGTTGTGGGAGATGGAAAGAGAGAGGAGAGAGATAGAAAAACGGAGAGAGAAAGAGGAGAGATCACGAGAAGGAGAGACTTCCTCTCCATTCACGCAGGAGAGTTCGGAAAGAAGCACCGAAAAGGGGGAATGACATAAAATATGGACAGCGCTTTGTTAAATTAGCCAACATTCACAAGAACTTCAGATTGAGAGCTTTATGTACGAAAATCACACGAAACGTGAAGTGTAGAAGAAATCATGACATTATGAGATAGGGGGTTGTAGAATGAGGACTCACGAGATGAATTATTTTGGTCTAGTCACGCAATTCTTGAAAAAGTTGACGATTCACGGTACATTTCATGTAAGCTCGTTGAAGGATTGATTTCATTGGAACGCTCCTTTTATTTACCCTGAATAATTAAGCTTGTGTAGTTTATCGCATTTCTTAAGATACAAAGCTAGCTAAAACCTCTATTAGGTAAGGAATTAAGGCCCGAAAGATTGATCAAGGTACAGCTCTGTGAACTTTTGTAAACATTATTGTTTCTGAATGTGGGAAAGGAACAAAAAAAGATGTCATTTCGTAAGACTTTTACTCACGTATGCTAATGTTGAGGTAAATTTTCAGTGTAGTATGTAACGAAATGATACCTTCACTAGGTGATTAAAAATAGGGAAACTACATCTTCATCCAGATGGGGAACTGGGCACAGCTAGGGCAATTGCTGATTTGGGGGAAGGAAAAATCAGGTTGAGATTGGGAAATGAAGAAGTGGAATTACTTATCTCGCATTCAATGAAATCTCCATTGGCCATCCATGAAGATGTGAATTCATGTTCAGTGGATGAAGATGATGGTATGAATTCTAGCCTTAGTATTTGTGAATTATTTAGTATTGATGAGAGTATTCCATATCAAGTTGATGATAGAGCATTGATGGATCCCACATTCAAGCCTCGTATAGATAGTGTTTCACACGTAAAAACTGACCTTAAACTATTGCATTCCTCTTTGAAATATACCTTCTTAGGATACAACTCCTCTTTGCCTTTTATTATTTCATCATTATTAAATTCAGAACAACAGGAAACATTACTAAAGGTCTTAAAAAATATATAAGAAAAACAATAGTATGGACAATAGATGACATCAAAGGGATTAGTCCAAAAGTCTGCCAGCACAGAATTCACAAATGAAAATTTTACTAATGTGGTGCAACATTAAAGAAGGCTAAACCCCCATCTTTATGAGGTTGTATCGCAAGAAATACAAAAATGGCTTAAGGCATACTTTATATACCCCATATCAGATAGTCCATGGGTTAGCCCTATTCATGTAGTTCCGAAGAAGGCTGGGGTAACAGTCTACAAAAATGAGGAGGGAAGAAATTCAAATGAGAATTATTTCTAGTTGGCGGGCGTGTGTCAATTTCAGGAAGTTAAATGAAGCAACTAAGAAAGACCATTACCCCATTCCCTTCATAGATCAAATTTTAGAGAAAATATTTATTGCTTTCTAGATGGTTAGGTTACAACTAGATTAGCATCCATGACCATGATCAAGAGAAGACTACCTTCACTTTTCCTCTTGGCTGTTTGCATTTAAACGTCTGCCGTTTGGATTGCGCATGCACCGCTAATGAGTGCAATGTTTTCAAAGCTTATAGGGGATTGTCTAGAGGTTTTCATGGATGACTTTTCTGTGTTTGGAGAGACATGTGAAAATTGTTTATCTAATTTGGTAAACGTGTTGCAGAAATGTGAGGAAAACAAGTTAGTTTTGGCTGGGGGAAAAGCCACTTTCTGGTGCAGGAGGGGATCATGTTGGGGCACAAGGTCAGAAATGATGGGGTAGAAGTGGACCGAACCAAGATAGAAGTAATCAAGGGGCTCCCACTTCCCAGCACCTTAAAGAAACTTAGAAACTTCCTTAGGAATGCCGGCTTCTATAGACGCTTCATCAAAGACTTTGCAATGATTGCTAAATCACTCACTTCCCTCTTATCTAAAGACAGATTTTATTTTGGAGGAATCCTCTAGAACTGTTTTTCTGCTAATCAAGAAGGCCCTAATTAAGGTGCCTATTTTACAGGCTCCTGATTGGAGGCTGCCTTTTGAAATTTTTTTGTGATGACCCAAATTACACAGTTTGAGAAGTCTTGGGGAATAGGGTGTGACCGTTCAGATAACGGATACAAAACTGGGCGCTGGTATCCGAATACGAAATGTGTTTTGTTCAACATTCGTTTGTTATCTGCATTATCGTAATCGATATCTGATATCCGTTGTCAGATATCAAAATACAAAAGGAATTCTGAACGTTATCCGTTACGGGTCCGTTATCCATCTCCGTTCAGAAAAATAATGATTTTCAGTGTTTCCTTATCCGATATCGAGTACGGATATCTGATAACAGGAAAGATATTCATAATAGGCTAACAATATTTTTATGTTTTGTTCTCCATAGTAGGCTTCGATTTTGACTCGAACTAGGGCTGCTATTTTGCTGGGGGTGCTGGAGGTGGCCAAAGAGCTGGTGGAAAAGCTGTTGGTGGAGGACCTGCTGGCGACAGAGCCAAATGTGCTGGCAAAGAGTTGTTGCTCTAAGAGCAGCTGGAGGTTGAAGATGCCGGTGCCACCTGTTGAAGATAACTGTTGAAGACCACTTGAAGCTGTTGAAGACGTCAGTGCCCGATCCATGCGACAACAAGGGTTCTCCTCGCTTCAGGTCTGTCCTCCACCCAACAATGGTTCATCATGCATCAATCTGTACATATGAATATTGTTTTTCATTATTCATAATGTTGCATTGCATCCCACCACACATGCATCGATATATGCCAAGAATGTGATTTATGGTGCATCCTATAAATTTTTTTTAATTTATTCTATACAATTGTGTGAAATATGTTCTACCTATCTACTGAATGAGATAGATGAAACGGTAGACTAAATTATTTCTGGACTACTTAGGCTAGTTCTTAATGATATTCAAATATATCCAGCCTGTGAATGCCCTGAAGAATTTTATTTGAATTCCCCCAGGCCCAATACATGGGAATAAGGGGTAACAATGATATGCAAATAAAATCATGACACTTTTTCATCCTCATCCTCATCCTCCAAATTCTTCCATAGATTGATGATGTCTTTCTAACCATCTTTGATTCCCAAACAAGGATCAGCCAACTTTGTGTGAAAGGTGAAATCTTCTTCTTCTCAAACAACTTCAGCCTTCACAATATTCATTAAACATAGATATTCAGCCTTCTCAAACAATTATTGAAGGATCTTGAAATTACTCTGCCACTCGGCCTGTATTTGTAAGAGAATTCTATCTTGCACTCTATCCTCTAATAATCTTACACTTTCTCATTATTTCCATTTCATTCATTCACACTCGTATGTTGAATCCCCAAGTATGAAGTACTTTAGAATGGGTGACCATTTTGCTCATCCACGGGGCTGTGACGCCGCAGCAGTATGCTCTGTTGGTAATTTCTCAAATGCTGACTACTCATCTATTTGAGGTAAAGTGCTCTCTGCTGTTGACATGGCAGCTGCTTGGGTGAAGTGTAAGGTGGATGTGTAATGTACGGATGTTAAAAAAGGGACCCTAAATAGTATTTGAAAAATAAAATATCATCATTAATAATATTTCAAAAATAACATAGATGGTTTACTACTTCCATTGATAACTTCATGGTTGTTGCAACCTATGACTTGGAATTTCTAATTTGTCGCACAGACTTGTCATGATGTAGGGTTGATACAGATGCTTGGAAGGAAACATGGTGATTTGCGACACAGAGTGAGGTACCCTCACCGAGTGCCTAAGTCATCAAGGCATGGGCGATGAAGTTGCGTGAGAGGATGAAGGCGGAGATCATTCGCACATTAGTAGATGTCGATCGTCTGGTGGTGACAACTGATGGTTGGACGAAAGAAAATGGTTGTGGACTTTTGGGCATAACAGTTCATTAGATCGACCCTCGTTGGATGTATCATGAACTTGTCTTTGCCCTTCACGAGCTCTGTGGGAAGCACGACGGGAAGTCTATGGCAGAAATTCTTGTCAAGATGCTTGAAGAGTAAGGACTCGACTCAAAAGTTAGTAATGTTAGGACTATTGTATTTGATACTTTTCAATGTATGCTTTAATTTATAATGTGCTTTCCATTAGAATTATGTGATGTTACCACTGATAACGCATCAGGCAACAAAAGAATGATGGCCATATTAGGAAGAAGACTGCATGGGAGGAGCATAGGGTTCAGTGCCAAAAGACACGTTCCATGTGTCACACAGTGATGTAATACGATGAGCGTGTCGGGATCGGACAGCTCGTATTACGTCATAGGAGCAATGGTGAGTGAATTTGTAGTTAATGTTATGGAATGAATGTCGATTAGAAACCCTCGGTGAGCAATAAGAGACGACTACGAATGAGGAGGGAAGATCAATGACGTCCACTAAGAAAGATATTGATCTGATTAAACTCCCAATGGCCCTTCAAGACCAAATACGACGTCTATGAGTGAGGGGCGTTTGACGGCCCTGAGTTGTCCCAAGTCTAAGGATCAACGAGTAACCTTCTACCACAAAGAAGTCCTATCTCTCGACATGATGGTTATCCTATAGCAATTATCGTAGTAATCCAAGGCAGAGGAAGAGATAGCGGGAGACATCACTGCAACAGATAATGATACTGAAAATACGATGGGGAAGACGAGGAGATACCTAAGTTGATGGAGTCCGCGGCAGGAAATGATGTCTCGACGAAGCTGAAGGCGATGGGAGATTTTGTTGACGGCGAGACAACAACGGAGAGGAGCCGGTGTGCTGTTGGTTGACTCAGCACGGAACGGGAAAGAGCGGAAAGGCCCTGAGTTTCGACGCGTGTGTAGTGGGCAAGGCGTGGGCACCGACATCGGTGGAGGTGGCGCAACAAGGGTGGAGGATGGGTTCTTGGCTTGTAACCACCCCAAGAACGCCTCCGGATGGTGGCTTGCGTCGATTCTTGGAGCTTCTTGTGTGGTAGATGATCAAGAACGCCAAGAAGGTGGCGGTTTCTTGGAATCTTGATCGTTCTTGAGCGGTAGTTGATCAAGAACGCCAAGAAGGTGGCGGTTTCTTGAAATCTTGGTGGTTCTTGTGCGGTAGTTTATCAAGAACGCCAAGAAGGTGGCGGTTTCTTGGAATCTTGATCGTTCTTGAGCGATAGTTGATCAAGAACGCCAAGAAGGAGGAGTTTTCTTGAAATCTTGGAGGTTCTTGGGCAGTGGTTGATCAAGAACGCCAAGAAGGAGGCGGTTTCTTGAAGATTAACCTCCCAAGAACCCACGAGAAATGGCGACTTCTTGATCTGTTGGATGATTCTTGCAGGCAAGATGGTTGGATCTCGGCGGTTGATGATGACGGCATGTTCCTGGAGTGGTCTCGACGAGGAATGGCTGTCAATAACACCCCAACTTGGGCCCTTCTTGAATCTTCAAGACAACGCCGGAGTGGTCTCGACGAGGAAGCCTTAATGCTCTAAGAGAGGACGATTCTTGAATCTTTAACCCTCGGCCTCAGAGTAGTCTCGACGAGGACGGTTCAACACGACGTCACGGAGTAGTCTCGACGTGGAGTAGGAATAGCCACTTCTCTCTACACTCTAATTCCTACGTCTCTAACACTAAGATAGAACTAAGAGACAACCTTTCAATTTCAACAATGCTTGCCTTCACTTGGGCATGCTATCCCCTTATATAATGAGGATAGGTGCCAAGTGAGGTCGTGGAGAGGATGAACCGTCGCGAGACGTGGTTCGACCTCTCTTCAACAGTTACAAGCAAAAGGAAAAACATAACATGGACGAGGCCAAAAACACCGGCCCAATCCGTAAAATCCAAGAACGAAAATTACAACAAGACAAAGCAAATAAAATATGAAGATAGAGGATGCTTACGCGGAGTACTTAAACCCCTTGTGGCGAGCATCGGCGCGAGCAGCCCGGCGTGGTTGGACCCGTCCCGTCCCAGCTGGATGGTCCCCCATCACACACATAGTGAACATTATCTTTCAAACTGCATTGAAGATGTTTTCTACACCCACTGCGGCACCCATAATCGAGGAGGAGAATGGTATCGGCATGACTGCCGATATGTATGACATTGAATCAGACGTGTAGGAGGACAAAGAGGACATCTCATTGCAGTGGCACAGCGGTTCACTTGGGAACATAGTGACTAAAGTAAGAACAATAGTTCAAGCTATCCGTCGATCAACAAAGCGACGGATATATTATGTTGATTTATGCAGGACACATAAATTAAAGCCAAGATTGCCCTCACTTGACTGCCCGACATGATGGAGTAGCATGCATGAGATGCTAGAAGAAGCTATTGCCAAAAGGGATGTGATTGATGCAGGGGCTGCATTCTTCACAATAAGGGGTAGCCAAACGAAGATCTCACGTGATGAATGGGAGTTGCTTAAGGAGTTTTCTTCTTAATAGGACCTTTCACATAAACAGCTGATCATGTTAGCAGATCGAAGGAGTCTGTCATTGGGGATGTCCTCCTCCTCGTGCAAGCATTAGCATGGCACATGGATGATGTCATGAAGCGGATTGATGAGTCCACACTTTACACCGACAAGAGACTGCCACAGTATGAACGAGCATCATTGTTGCATGCAGTTGTCGCCATGCTGACAAAACTAGCTGAATATGAGAAGTTGTTGTGGAACAACAATGCCGTCCTAGTTGCCTCATTACTTGACCCATTTTACGAGGGGTCAATGTTTGATGAGGCATCATATTTGAAGGCCGTATCCTTTGTTCGAGGAATTCTCCCTACTACACCGGCATCTTCCCATGAGAGAGGCGATACAACCATGCCCCCACAGCAACAACCATCAAAGGCTTGGATTAATCAAGCCCTTATCAGCAAACCATCTATAAGAACAACCTCACCAGCTTCCCCTTTGGAGGAAATTGAGACATTCCTACGTACAACACCAAGGAGGGGGAGACTCTACATGTGCATGGTGGGGAACTAAGGGTATTCTTATATATCCAGCACTATCAAAAATTCCACGTGAATTTCTATTAGTACCTGCTACAAGTGCTCCCGCAGAATGGTTGTTCTCTGCTGGAAGAGCAATTGTCACTTATGAGAGATCGCATTTGGAGGGGATGAGTATTGAGGCACTTGTCTGTGCAAAGTGTTGGTGTCGAGGAGGAAAAACTAAATGGTACGACATTTCGATTTATGGTGACCATGATGTTGACCTAGATATATCAGGTATGATTCTAATTTATCTTTACTTATGTTATACATATGGATGATAAATTGACATGGCGTTTTATTTCAGATGTTGTGGTAGTTTCCGAGCGGTAGGCCTCTTGTGATGCTGCATTACATGGGATTTACGATGAAGTCTGTGCAACATTGTGAAGACAAATATAACCTTTTTCCCAAACACAGAGAATCACTTTATTTTCATTACTTTTTTCTTACTACAATTTCATTGTCTATCGCTTGTTTGACATATGATACTTTTTACTTTATATTTGAGTATTACAACCAATATTATCTAAGCCATATAGACCACGACATATGCCATGATGTCAGGCGATGAACCAGCAACATAACATCGACACCTACCACATCGGAGTATGTGTCTACTCATTCAACGCCTGGTGAAGAAACCACAAGACTCAAATGTACACGTCATCAGCTCTGACTCTGAAGATGACGACGCTAGTAATGGAAGGTCTGGCAAAAATAACAAAGACAATACTTTCAATGCCCCTCAATTCTCACCAGAGCAAAGTCAGTTGATTGATGCCAGTACGATATGAATCCTTGCAAGCCTTCACTTCATTCCAAATGTGCCCATACCAAAGCCGCACATCCCAGTGAGCCCCAATCCATTCTCTGAGCCATGGGCAGACCACACCTATTGGACCCGCTACAACTTCACCCCAGCAATGATTAACTTTTTCAAGTTTCAGGTCGTCCATAGCATCAATAAAAGGCAACATCCATCACCAAAAAGAGACAACGGCGGAAACGGATGGCTTGTGGAATGAGAACCTATGATGTTTGTTATGTGTAGTTGCTTAAGGTATGTACCGTTAATCTTTTATAATGTGTGTCTACATGTTAACTTCCCCAACTTTACATCAACGTGGAACATTAAGTTAGCGTTAGTCATTTATAATGTGCATCTATATGTTGGCTTTCGTTAATCTTGTTGCGGATATCGATATCAGCAACAAGCAGTCTACGACTTTCCAAAAATCGTCTCAAACCTAACAATAGCATCCATAAGTCAACATTTAGTATGATTTTTCCTATACAACTTCGTATAATAAATATTATCAACACAGATGAACCATGTTCGTAATCCGTTATCCATTCTTATACTGTAGATGATATTGTATCTGTTATCCTCTTAACGATATCAACATCTGATATCGTTATCACATTAACGATGTCAGGAGCCGTTATCCATTCAGTAAGTCATAATAATATTTGTTATCAATATCTGATTCCGATGTCGTCAGCGCTCGACATTTTTTGCATACGAATAATGCGTTATTCGATTACGGTAATGCGTATGGATATCGTTAGTCACATCATATTGGGGAAATGCTAGGATAAGAAGCTGGTGGTGCTCTATTATGTGAGCAAGACCTTAGATGATTCTCACATAAACTACTCCACTAATGAGAAGGAACTGTTTGCTATTATCTTTGCTTTAAATAATTTTAGGTGTTACTGCAAAATATCAAGATAGGTTCTGAATTTAAAGTGAATGGACAAAGGGTAAAGTTATACCTGGAGCAAGAAAAACCTCCTCAAAATGAGAAACTGGAGTTGGAGGAACCTGACCCATCCCCATCTACAATCCCATCTCATAGTTCAAAATACATACATAAATACATACATATTTCCTTTCTTTTGGTTGGTTTCCTTTGTTTTTGTGGGTTGCAGAATAAAAGGCATGACTAGGAGAGAATCAAAGAACATGGCTAAAGACTTACTCCAAGTTTAACTATGAGGATCACCAGGCTTACGATGTATCAAGAAGCCACGCTGCACACCCGCTATCAACCCATAGTTTGCTAGTTTTCCTTTGCATTAAGGTTAATGCATACTTTAAATGGGGGGAGGTGCATGCACTTTAATACAAATTTCATAGCATTTTACTCGTTTTCATACAAATATTTACTCTTTTCCTTGACAGGCCTAAGCATAATTGTGTTCCCTGACACTAGTTTATGTTTGGCTATGTGGGGATGTGAGTTTCAAGGTTATGGCTCATCAAACAACCCACAGCTGATTTTGGAAAGAGAAATTTCATAGCCCTCTTAGAACCCTAACTTCATACCTTTCTTCATGTTAGTTGGGAGTTGGGTACTTCCTTCTCATAGCTCCTCAAATATAACCATTTGGTATATAGTGTAAGCCCTGTGAACCACAAAAAGGAACTGACTTTCTCAGTCGACCAACCTTATTCTGGATGGGAAGAGTCCATTACACGAATTCAAGTGTCTCATGCATGAGCCTTACCCATACCTTCACATCTTTGAGTTCCCCCACATTGTTTCAAGACATCTCACAAAATCATGGTCTATCTTACTAATTTTGAAAATGATATCATACTGATATCCACTTCAATTTTCAAAATATATTCCCATATTTGATCTTTATACTCTCAACCTCATTCCATTTCCCCATATATCCCTGCATATATCCCTATCAACGGGGCTGATTGATAGTCACTAATCCTTTTCTCCTCTTCTGTTTTCTTTCCTAATTCATCTCATATTATCCATTTATCTTTATACCCCAGTTTGTCAATAAAAAGGAAGAAAAGAAAAATAAAAAGAAAAATAAAAAGAAAAAAATAAGGAAAAAAATAAAATAAAATAAAAACAAGAAAAAAAGTTTATCAAGGGGTTGAGTATCTTCTCTTTATCTTCACGTTCATTTCTTTGATGAACTTATGTTGATCAGTACCCTCTTGATCAGAGGTTGAAGATGACACTAATGAAAGGAAAGAATCCAAGGGAGGACCCTCTTCCTACTTCTATCTCTCAAAATCGTTTAAAGTCTTGGATAGTGCTTTCCCAAAGCAGTTAGGCCACACCACTTCTTACATCGTTGCCCTTGACTTTATCCTAGCCACACCTACCTCACTCCAACACATATATCCTTGTTATTCCCATAAGCATTAGCCACCGTATTAAATTGCTTCACTCTAGTTGGCATTCACCACTCCTTAAGGTGAGGGTAATGACACACTACCACTCCACCTAAGGGTAAATTGGGTGTGGAAGATCAAGTCGGAGTCATAATCAGGGCAAGAGTATCTAAAGGCCAACTAGAAAAGTAAGTGACAATGATTAGAAGTGGAGAAATGAGAGGAAGTATATGGTGTTGGTGGGGACGGAAGTATGGTTGTGGAGTGAAACTTCTAATGGTTAAGGGAATTATAAAACTGTGATTCACTTGTGGGGTTAAAAGGGTATTCATGGCCTTTAATTGTACAACCCATCATTCAGGGAAATATAAGGGAGAGAAGAATACCACATGATTTGGTATGTCAATAAATACACAAATACCATTGCTATGGACTAGCAATTATCAAAGTAAGGGGTATATGATGTCATGTAATCTATAGTATAACTTTCATATATATTGCAATTTTATTTGCACTAAAACAGTTACAGTTTCATGTTATCATACTAAAAATGAAACAAATTTGTCTTTAGCGTATTCTCCTGAATTTTCCTGACTTTTCTTGACTTTTACTGATTTTGCTTGACTTTTTTTAAAATTATTTAGTGGAGAACATGAAGAAAAGGGCTCTAAAACTACTCTCAGTCGTTTTTGTAGTCGTAAATATCCTATTTTATTGAAGTTTTGGTATTTTAACTTGTTTTGGAATAACATAAGGGTTTTTTGCAATTTTACAGGTGAAATAGGAGTGAAGGGGCATATGTCTAAATATTTTTTAAGCAGCCTCCAAATAAAAATTTTCAAAAGCAGAGGGATTTTCCTATAAATTTCATGGAGAGAGAGAAGGCCAAAAGCAGCAAACACCGTAGATTGCTCCAGATTCAAATGTTAATATCTAAATATCCAAGCATCAAATTGAGCTCAAATTTTCAGGTATAGTACATTATAATATCCTCTTTCCATATGTACAGATGGATTGATGAATAGATTCCCAAAACTAAAAAAAGTAAGGAATACTTATGGGCAAAAGTGGAACTTTCTCACCCGTCTACCCTAGATATAAATCCCTAATGTTAGTTTACGTGGCCGAGGAATAACCCAAGAGGGGGGTGCATTAGGTTCTCAATCTATATTATATTTTTACTTTTAATTAGCCTCAGATTTTTCTACCTAAGAAATGAGGTAGAGGATAAGGGAGAGAAAATTATTTTTTTTATACAACTTCGACTGATCCTTAATGTTGTTCTGGGGTATCCGCCCCGAGGTGATGATGTGCCCTAACCGTGTTTGTGTGAATGCTCCCCAGTAAAATTACTTGGAAATAGGGCTGAACAAGGATACCAATAAAAATAAAAAGTCGATGAAGTTTTGTTGTCCTCAAAGGCTTCCACTGAATGATGTCGCTTCATCTACTTCAACTTGGCCCCCAAAGCCTTCTTCTTATGACCCCAAAAGCCTTAACCCAAGTGATCACTAAGATCTAGAAATAACAGTATAATTCTGAATAATGTCTTCTCCTCAACAACACCTAGTCTGACATCTACTTAAATAGTATTCAAGACAAGGACCAATTTTATGTATTTCAACAAGAATATTTTTATGTCACAACTTTATTAATTCAAAGATAGAGATTCATAAATAGAACTATGACTTCCCGTCAGTACTGACTCCTTGTTTGTGGTTGTCCTTTCTTTAGTCCTTTTCTCCACATTTTTCTTTGGATGAAGTTATTGATTCATGTTTGACCTTTGATGCTTAAACTCAAATATCTTTTTCAATCATGCACCAAGTGTGATGATTCCGCCTGGAACGGTTAGCAACACAATTTCGCACGACTGTTATGGTACACAAAGTGTTAAAAACCAAATCAGATAAATCTCCAGGGATCAATCTTTCCACATCCGTGTCCAACTTTAAACAATTCATATGTCAATTTTGTATGGATTTAGCAACAATTCATATGTTGAACAAAAGCTCACAATCAGTATAAAAGTTATGATAAAGATTGTAAACTTATCACAAGGTCGATGATGTGCGAAGTTTGGAGGTCAGTCTTCTTTTCCTTCAAATGTTAAAACTGTATATATGGACTCAGAAATCTGAAAGGGTATAAAGGTTTTTTTTCAGAATTCCAACAGTCATATATATTGATTATATTTAAGAAGTATAACATAATAATCATTTTAATTTTGATTTTTTATATTTACAATTTTGCCATAAGTTCAAAATGCCTTTCAAGAGTTAAGAGTAAAAACTAGTCGTTATGCCAAGGATTTGAGCTTTAAAATAGTCTTAAGCTTTTAGGTATGTTTACCACGTCATTTTAATAAAGATATAACCATGGGATAGTAATATTTTCATGTAATTTTCATTAAATCATGAGTGAATTCAGCCTTAAATACTCGAAGGTAGTATATTGGATTTTGAATAAGTTATTCAACAAATCAAATGAAGAAAAATTAACACAAATATCTGAACACTGTTAAAAAATATGTTTATATTCATGTGATAGATTATACAAGTCCTAAATACATGATTTGGCTTGTTCAACGTATCGTCAAACTAAACAGCCTTTTAGTAACTACGGCTTCAATTTTATCTTCACTTACAATTAGTCAACTAGTTGACCAAGGACCTATTTTTTTATCACAACCTTATTGAGGCATGCGTTACTTTGAATATTCATCAAAACACACATTAGAGCATTGTGATGAAATGCCCTTAAAGCTTAATCTTCACCTAATTTTCTCTCTCTTTTTTCATTCTTAGATGCTCAACTATAGTCTGCACTCAGAGGAGAGCTCTCCTTGGATTAACTTTTGTCCTGGTATTTTATTTAATTTTTAGTTTCTATATTCATTGATCTTGTTTTGTGCTCTCCTAAATCTCCTTGGTTAGAGTGAAATGTACTAAATATTGTCTTGATTGAAGAAGGAAGTGAAATAATGATGAAATTCTATTATCAGATAGCAGAATAATCTAAAAATTAGATGTATTATCTATTATTGTTCCCCACATTCTTTACCAACCATTATTGTTTAAAAGCCCTATATCAAGAACTCTCCTTATCTCATTACACTTCTGATTCTGGATCTTCTTTTGAGGATCAGGGTGAATGAAGAGAGGACCTATATTCTCATAATATTCTCTCATCTCTCCTACCTTCCTTTTCTCAATTTTCTTTCCTAATGATCTCTAAGAATCTACTATTTATTTAGAAGTGAAATAAAAAGAGATCAACCCCATTTAACCTTGGAAATATGATCTTTACTGAAGATTATATCTAATCAAGATTAAACCCACTAAAACTACATTATAATTAGCTTGAATTAAATCCCTGAAAGTCTGCCTCCCTGTGGATGTCCCCTCTACTCATCATGTAAATCTTAGGATAGAGGGTTCATTATAAATATTATTGTATAAGTTGATTAAAAACAATAATAGTAATTAATCTAGTTAATTACAGTAAAATTCAGCTTATTAGTTGCAAATCCACTGCAGTATACATTGCAATATATGAGAACTTGAATTATGGGTTTTCACCGTCTCTGCCTCATCTTACATGCATTAGGATCCATGCATATATTGTGTTCAGTAATTTTTATTTGTATTTATATAGATAATGTATCATTCAATTTAGTGAATGAGCAGACACATCTTTAAAACTTCATGAATTTCTTTCAGAATGGAGTCGTCTGTAGAAGGAATATTATCATGTCTTCAAGATGTAATGGCAGAAACCCAAGTGTTGTTGTTCTATGGAGAGAAAGTTCTGGGATCAATGGATTTTAGACGTAATGTATTCCATTCGGGTGAGTAAATAACACCTATCATGGATAATCAGGCTTCTCACATTTTCAGATTTCCCTAGTTATAATCTGGCACATTCTCAGGCTTAGGAGAAAAAATTACACAAAAATTGCAATTGAGTTCCATTTTAATTTAAAATTTCATTTGGCATTATGATATTCTAAAGAGTTAACTATTTTTTCACCACAAGCTCTCTTAATCATACTTCGTATTCTTGATGGGTGTAAATAACTTTACATTTTTGCATGTATCAATAAAACATCAGTTAATACTTATCAACATAAAATCATGTTTAAATGAATTAAAATGTTCATATTGCATACTCTAGTAAGAATTAATATCTACCTAAGGATATTTTTACCTTTACATCATTAAAAATAAAAAGGTGCATAATATTGATCTAATTTTTTGCATTCAAAATTTTGACAAATTTTTTAAGACCTTTGATAAAGTTTCTTGCATATTTAAATTCAAAATATTTTTTTATAAATTTACATGACCACTATCTCAACATAGTTATGATATTCAGTTTAATATCAGAATTTAAATAAGTGTTTATGAATAATATCTTTAATTGCTAATTTAGTTAATGAATCTCAAATATTTCTTACCGCTTAGAACTGCTTAGGCACTGATGGAAAGTGAAACAATTTTGAATGAAATATCCATATTAATTTACCTATTATAACATACATTATTGGTGAATGTACTAAAAATATTTACACCTGAAAAAATGTATGGGATTTCCTCTCTGAGAAGGTTTGGATAAAATTTTGTAAAGCCAGATATTTTATACTTAAATATCAATATGATTTTTTTCTCAGTCATTAAATCACGGCATCGTACACAGGTTCTAGTCAGAGTAAATTTCATTAATAATTACAGTAAAAACTTTAGAATTTTTTCTAATATAAATTAAATTATGTTATAGATGTATAAATAATGTACAGGAAATTTTATAAAAATTTAATATGAAAATATCCCTTTAATACATATTTCATAGGTCTTTGATATGTCATGAAAATTACAGATGAGGGCTTTGATATGTCATGAAGTGAATGAATACCCAAAATAGAACATTTTCAAGGATGACTTAACATTGGGACCTACACTTAGATGAAGAAGATCCTTTATGAAACATAGAATGATAAATTAAATATTAAAAATACAGATATTAATTACAATTAATGTGACATATTCAGCAACTATAGTTTCACTTCTCTCAGGATTATAGTTTTGGAACTGGATTTCTCCAACATATTTTTTGGACCAAACCTGTGAATTGGATATGTAATAACAGAGTTTAAGCTCTAGATTTTTTATACTCAACTTTCATAACTTGATTTTTGCATTGCAGTTGATTGGGTAGATGAGATTTATCATGCAAAAATGAGATGAGGTCAAAAGTATGACGATGAGGTCGAATATATAATTTTTTAAATAAGTTCTGACGATCGTACGAACGTTAAAACATAAGAAGATCAAAACTATGAGACATTGATGAAGCGCAACTGGATAGGAATAAAACGAGATATCTTATGTGATGATGAGGTCGAATATATATTTTTTATCAAGTAATGTTCAGTTTATGATATCCCATGTGTATAATGCATACATATTTATGTTATTAAACTTAAATTGTGATTTTTTTACTGGTGGAAAAGTTCTATCTAACTATAAATAAAAACTATAAGAGACTTGATTTTCTAAAATGTATTTCTAATAAAATAAATAATCAATTAATATTTATATAATTAACATAAATAATGAAATCTACAGTCTGACATATTTATATAATTAATATATATATATATGTACTTTGATATCCTGACTAATGTATATTTATATTATGAGAACGAGCTGAAAAATAACTTTATAATTTTTTTTAAGTATAGAAGAAAGGTCAAGTGTACAAATTTAAATGTTGATTTTTTTAGTGGTGGAAAATTTCTATCTAACTATAAATAAAAAATATAAGAGACTTGACTTTCTAAAATGTATTTCAAATAAAATAATAATCAATTAATATTCATATAATTAATATAAATAATGAAATCTACAGTCTGACATATTTATATAATTAATATATATATGTAATATATATATATAATTAATATATATAATTAATATATATGCACTTTGATATCCTGACTAATTTATATTTATATTATGAGAATGAGCTAAAAAATAACTTTAAAATTTTTTATAAGTATAGAAGAAAGGTCAAGCGTACATATTTAAATTGTGATTTTTTTAGTGCTAGAAAAGTTCTAACTATAAATAAAAAGTGTAAGAGACTTGACTTTCTAAAATTTATTTCAAATAAAATTATAATCAATTAATATTCATATAATTAATATAAATAATGAAATCTACAGTCCGACATATTTATATTATTAATATATATATGTGTGTGTGTGTGTGTGTGTGTACTTTGATATCCTGACTAATGTATATTTATATAATGAGAATGGGCTGGAAAATAACTTTATAATTTTTGATAACTATAGAAGAAATTTCAATGTACATATTTTACCAGGATTGAAAAAACTAAAATTTTTGAAATGTAATTATAAATGCCAAATAAAGACATTTAAATTAAAATCTGAGATAATTTATCATACTTTGAATAATATCTACCATTTTAATGTGCATAATTAAACTGCCGCAATGGGACCCCGAAATTCATGCTGAACCAATGCTTTCAATTTTGGGTCAAAACTATAATCCATAATATGCAATATAAACTTATTAATATGAGGCTGAAATTTAGCTTTAATATGTATAATATTATGTACCTTTTAGGCTATAAGATAGCATGATAAAGTATTGAAATATAGGATATATATGTTTTGTGCTCTCAAATTATGAGACAACTATGTTACTAATTACAATGATTATTTTATAGGCACTTTAGTTAATAATCAGATATTATAAATATTCAGGATAATTATAAAATCATCAAATAGTGATGTCATTTTATTTTACATTATCATTTATAAGAATTCTGGGGGCTAACTTGATTATTACAATAAAACTTAGGCTGTTTAATTATAGATTAAAATTAAATTTCTATGTAGCTAGTAATTATATGAATTAAAAGATGGGATTGACAATGAAGCTATCAAGATATTTAGGTCTTGGAAAAAATGGGCCATTGGTGAATTTTATTGTATTTTCTAGGTAGGAAAGAAAGCATGATTATTAGGAACATAAACCTTGGGAGTAGGATGAAGAACTTTCATTTAATTCTAAGGAAGAAATATAGAAATTCAGACTCACGAACTCTCAGAAAATGGGAAATTTTGAAAATTGTATGGAAAAGAGATAGAGGTATTTCAACGATCAATACCGATGTGTAGATACAATCATCACTTCCCAATTTTCGTCATTTTGGGATTTCTCTATCAAATTGTGGCTGAAAAATAAGGATTACTCTAGGGTCCACCTTCAAACACCAGGTGGAAGTGGAGTTTATGATGTAATTTTCTTTTGTTTTGAAGTATCCTTGCTGAAGCAAAACACATTGGCTTAGGCACAACATAAAACCCTTGGAAAGCTTCTTGCATCTATTAAAATCATAATGTCAATCTATTCCCATCTCTTATGTTCTTCATCAATAGGTGTCAGAACACGACACACTCACACACCCATTGGCACACCTACTGCCCCAATGCACGTTATCACTTTACATTGTGAATTTTATGTCTGTACACTATCCTGGCCCTACACACCCACCATATGTCAACTCCCCCACACACATCAATATATGTCTCCCTGCATTTGTGTGAGGAATTTACTCTATTTCTAATCAATTTATTTAATATTTTCTAATAGTAAATAATAAAAATGAATCACTCTTAAATGTTGAGAAGATGGACCCTTGCATTATATTTATATCGAGTCTTTAAAGTGAATTAAAATGAATTTTAATTTTAATTCTGATTAAAAACAACAAATATCCACTTAAGATATATCAGTAAAAACATAAGAAGAAAATGTTTTCATGTAAAGAACTTTCCCATTTTCCTTATCATTGTACAAAACTTATTAAATCCCCAAATATGAAAATAAGTTTTGTATTTATTTTTCATAATTTTGAAATATTTTCAACATCTATGTTGATTATCAAAATCAGCTTCAAACTTACTTGGACCTTTAAAGATTTAGAATTTTATCCAGAAGGTTTTGTATAAAGTTAGTCATACAGAAAATTTTCATAAGCTTCAGAAAATTTCAATTTTTAAGAAATAAATTAAATAATAGAAGTAGCGCACAGTTATTTGTGTAGTTTAAATTCAATTTCTAAAGCTCAGAAGGGGAAAAAAGTTATTGGGAATGCAGATCATGAGTTTCTAAATCTCACATCATTACACAATCATCTAGGAGTATCACTCAAAAAAAAAAATTTAATGTCAAATTTTTTATAATGGTAAGATTGTTTTCCACGGTGGCTTCGGAAACAATTAGAATCTAAAAATGACATCAATGAGAAGTTGTATGATTCAAGGACATATGATATATATTATTGGTCCAGTAAATAGTTTAGCTTGGAAAATATATAAGTAATCTCATTTCAATTGTATAAACCATGAGATTTGAAGAACTTCGACAAAACATGCTAAATTACTTTCATAAATAAAATTTTGTTAGTATAAGATCCCAAAGAGATCAGGCCCCTACTAACAATCAACTTCAGGTACCTCAATAAATTTGAGGTGATCTAAAAATTTGGGGAAGGGTATTGGTGAGTTTTTAGGGACAAATTGGAAATTCAAACATCTTAATGGTTAGGCTTGAAATGATATATTTGATCAAGATAGGACTCAATTTGGAAGACACAATGAGAGGATCCCAAGAGACAGGAAAGAAGAGTTCTAACCTATGGCAGGAACTTATAAAACAATAAGTGACTAAAAAAATCCAGCTTCATTTCTATATGTTAGCCAAAGACGCCGAAGTGGAACAGAATGTGTAAGAGAGAGATACATACTGGCAGACAACCTTTGACCTAAAAAAAGCAACAATTCACACCAGAGGAGCTCCTCTCTAAGTAGAATCAACACATTTCCAAGAAGGTCGAGAGAGAAACGAGGTCAGAACCGGAAGCCAACACTCCAGATAGACCAAGAAATAGAGAATAGTTAATTAATAAGGTCGGCCAAATGAGACAACCGCGTTCTTTGTTAAAAGAAAATTCTCATTTACATATCGGAACACATAGAATTAACCGGTTGAGAAGAGAGAGAGATGACGGAATCAAATGGAGGAGAGAGAAACCTGGTAGCAGCCATCACCATACTTGAGTTCTTTTAAGAAACCAGACCTCAAGTCCGGGGTTAAGACAGCACCATGGAACCCAGCCAAGGGGGTCAACCCCTCGGACACGGTTGACTTACCAAAGACGGCATCCATGGCAATATTTAACCCACCGGAGACGGGCTCGGTAGAGAAGCTGAAAATAACAAGGGAGCATAATGAGTGAAAGGATTCTGCCCAGGTGGGCAATAAATAAAGAAAATCTCACCTCAAATGGAAGCTGTCTCCATGAGCTTGCATGGCGGCGCACAGACCGGAGACGACCCACGGCGGCAGGATGGTGTCCTTGAGCTCGACGCTGTAGCACATTGGGCCGGCGTCATCTTCATCGACCCTTCTCATCTCTCTGTATCTCACCTGAGCCAAGCCAACATCCAGGCAAAACAGGGGTTAGAGAGAGAGAGAGTGAACAGAGAGATGATAGTTAAGTGAGGATGATGGGTTATGTATGTCGGCAGATAGAGAGAGAGAGAGAGAGAGAATTGTTTTTTTGAAATTTTGAAGAAAAAAGAGATTAATATGGGAAGTATTAAGTTAGGGAGAGAGAGGGCGAGTGATGGGTCAGGATGTCGATAGAGAAAGAGCTAAATAAAAAGATGGGAAAAAAGAGACTACAAAAAAGATGAAGATTTAAGTATAAAGGTAGTGGAAGGGGCAAATATGTGGATACTGAAAGGGGGAGAATGACGGATAAATATGTCGTAAGAGAGAGAGAGAGAGAGAGAGAGAGAGAGAGAGAGAGAATATGCCCACTAACTATGTTGCTGGAGGGAGAGAGAGAGAGAGCTAAATTGCAAGATGGAGAAAAGGAAAGAGATCACTAAGAAAGTTTGAAGTTTGTGCCAAAGATACATATGTAGATGGAGAGAGACTGAGAGTGGGGATGGAGGGTTACAGATAGGTGGCGAGAGGAAGAGATAAATAGAAATATGAAGGGAGAGTGAGGAGAGAGGAGAGAGACATGGATAGAAACTAAAGGAGAAAGATGAAGATAGGAGTGAATTCAGTGGGATATAAATTAAAACGTACTGAGAGACAGATAAAGATATCAACACAGATAAGTTCATTGTATAGATCAAAAGACAGAGAAAAACAAAAGCATAAAGATAGATAAATCTATGGGATATCGAGAAAGGGAAAAGATATAGAGAGAGTGGGGATAAATATACATAAGTGCCGGCGGGGTCAACAATGAAAACAAGTAGATACATATTGCAAGATAAGAGAGAGAGAGAGAGAGAGAAGCATCCAGATAGGCTGATAGGGACACATTATACATGTATACATATTGCAAGATAAGAGAGAGAAAGAGAAGCATCTAGATTGGCTGATAGGGACACATTATAAATGTATATATACTGGGAGTAACGAATTGGGACCTAGTGAGAGGAAGATATCAATGCAAAACATACAAAAATAAGTCAGATATAGATGCAAATGGAGAGATAAATTGAGATCACGATATTCAGAGATATAAAAAATGTACCAACAACAACCAACAGCGCAGACTAAGACAGAAAGGGAGGGAGGAAGATAGAGTTTGATCTATTGATGGAGATAAGACATAGATATGAATGTACATAAAGAGAGTGAGAGAGAGAGAGAGAGACCACTGACCTCTGGAATGGATACAGATGCATTTTGAAAGGGTACAGGCGAGTAGAGCACAGGGACATCAACCCCAGTTGGAGTGGCAGATAAATGTCTGAAAAAACGACAGAGTAAGAGAAAGAGAGAGAGAGAGAGAGAGAGAGAGAGAAACAGGAAAATAGCCCTTGCCTGTGATTCAATAGGAAGTCATAGAGGGCATGAGAGCAACGGTTTCCGATGAAAGCAAGAAGTGATTGCGGAGTCCCATCCACTTCAGACATGGCATCCAAATGAAGTGCCTGCATGCATCCAACCATATCGTCATTTCTGGAGCAAATGTGTTAATGTAGACAGCCATGTTGACATTAATTGGTAGTTGACAATAACATTGATGTAGACCAACTATGGAGAATGGTTGACATTGACAAGGTAATATTAAAAAAAAACAGCTAAATCAAAGTGATTGGAATCATCAACCCGACAACCAAAACCACTTCCATTGACATTGATGATGACAATGATGTTTAGGGGGACTTCTAATGAAACAAGATTCTCAAAAATGTCATTGATGTTGATGAATATCAACCATCAAAATGTGTCAACCACTATTACTGGCGTTGAAAAAATGCCATTGAAGGTTGATTTTTGTGGTTAACACTGTCGATGTTGAATTGTCAGCATCCAATGTCAATGTCAATGGTTTGTGAAAAAACAGAGTGCAGATTAAGATGCAAAGAGAAGGATACCTGGCCAAGCCTTCGATTCTCTATCTCAGAGAACTCTACAAGATCGTCTTCAGCAGCTTGCACAGTTTCAGATTGGCAGAGCGGCATGGTGAATGCAACATCCTGATTGACCCACAAACGTACAGAAAAATTAACATGAGCGAACAATGAAAACAAATAGGAAAAACAAGAATTTTGATGTTTATCCAAGTGCAAGCCAAGACGTCATACATGCTCTCTGAGCAAAGAACGCAAGCCAGTGGTTGACTGTGAGATGTACGCGTTGACTTTGCTCTTTTTTCCAGAAAACTGCCCGCCGACAAACATCGTCACAAACTGCATTGTATGAACTGCACACCCACAGAGTCAGAACTTTCATACCGACATGAGAGGAAAAACACCCATACTTTACTTTAGGCATAAAAGATGATAAGAGAAATTAAGAATAAAATTTTCATAAATCTGTATTATTGCAGAATAAATTGTAAAAAGAGATACCCGTTGATGATACATCTGTATTCTCTTTTTAACAGAAAGATATGCCTCAGAATATTTTTCAATATGAATTTTAATACGAACAATAATGTCGCACAAAAATGTGTGTAGCAGAACTACTGACTATAGACAAATGTTTGGGAGTGCCAGTGTTATGCCCAAGTTTTTCATATTTTAGTCTTTCCCTTCCTCTAGTGTTTCTTTGACACATACCTAAACATATTTGTAAGCCCTATAGTGAATCTGTTACATAGATGGACACCTAAGGACATCAATTGGAAAAGGTCCAAACCTGGGGTAACCTGAATTTATACAGGTATTCTGTTTGATAATAAAATGACTGTCTTCTGGAAAACCAAAAAGCTGACTGCATGTCTCTGATACACCTCCTATATTATCAAGAATACGAAATCCAATATTTTGTAGAATCTGCAATGATGCTGATATGAACCTCCCCAGGCATCCCATGCAGAAACGAAGGAAGAAAGTCCATGTTTCACGTTCTACTTCAAGCAGCGCGTGCTGACCACATTCAGGTGGGAATTCTGACCTTTAAATACCAGTTCAAACGATGGAGCAAGGGGGTGAAGTTTCATTCAGTAAAAACGGTCGCATCTAAGACTGGTCTGGCGAGGAAATCCTCCTGCGCAAAGGAGATTGTGCCAGATCTGGCACAATCCCCGTCCTCTTTCTATCTTCTGTATTCCGTTGAACATTCCACTGTCGCATTGGTGCCATTTTCGTCTCCTCTCTCAGAATTTGATATCTTCTAGAATCCAATTACTTCTTCAAGATAAGTCTTGATCTAGACGATCAAGAATCAGCAAGAAATCCCTGGACAAACGGGAGGAGAAATTTTGTTGGAAACTGGTCATGAGGGGATCATATCAGATGTCACTCACAATGATTAAGTCAGAATGAGAACCAATAGAGATCAAAGACAGAATAGGTCCAAAGACAAGAGTCAGGAAGATAAACTTCAATGATGACTTAGACAATCCCTCAGGAACAATTTAAGTAAGGAAATCCGCACTCAGCGACAGCGCAAGTAAAAGATATCAGAGTTTATGGCAGCATGGCATTTCAAAATAAGCCGGAAAGGAAGAGATTACCATAAAATATGCTACACTGATTCCTTCTCAGCAAATAATATAAACTCCGGAATGAATCATCCCAATCAAGTTGGCGCTTTGACAAAAAGTTGGATTCTGCATACAAAGTCTCACTATTAAATTGAAAAATAATAATCATGGACATGGCATTTATTCCAGCACAAGTATGATTTCATGACAAACCTGCCTGTGATGATGAGAGTGACAAGGCAGATATTACTGAGGAAGGAAGAGATGATTGTGGAAAGGTCCACGTGCTCAAAACCTTACTGAATGAGGCATTTGATACCCTCAGAGGTTGGAGAGCATCATTGCATGCCCAACTTGATGTCAGATTGTGACACCTATTACGTCAAGGATTTAAAACAATTAGCATTATTTGGAATGTAACACTTAAATTTTCTAACTTGATTAATTAACAGTTGATTATAGTGGGAATAGGGAATAGAGGATAAATCAAACTGAAATAAAATAATATGCGGGGTTAATGGTTTTTTATTTCTGTTTATCCTACACCTTCTGCCACTCATTAATAGAAATCAAGAAAAAAGAGTGGAACTATTGACCAAGACCACTTTTATTCCTGCTTTCGAAGTGATAAGCTTTAAAAGATTATGTTACTCACACTAAGCACATTCGGAATTTCTGCTCCCTGTTAGTCTCCCAATCCGCATAACGTTTAACAAAAGATTCATAGATCAATCGAAAAAAGGAAGAGAAATCCCAAAATATGAGGCTGCATGGCATTCCCTTACGTAAATATTTTATTGTTGAAACCCAAAACATGAAAACCTCTATCAGTGTGTTGCCATGGCCAATAACCCCATTATCTTACGATAAAAAGGTCATTGGTGATGGCAACATACCAATAAGTTACACTCTCTTTGCACTAAACTGATGTGTCTGAAATTTGAGGAACGGTTTTAATATTTGGAACACAAGAAGTAAAACAACAGCAAATTTAGTGTTCTTGAGGGTTCTTTTCTTTTTAGAAAAAATACAATTGCGATAGTTAGACATAAAAGACCAGATGAACGTGATTCAAAGTTATGCCACGCGAAATCAATTTAACAAGTGAAATAAATCCAGAAAAACCAAGAGTACGCACCATTTTACAGAAGCTGAGGACACCAGCCTCAAAGCAGTCTTCAACGTAAAATCAAACGGCGATTTACACCCAGGAAGAGAGAACTCAGATTTAAATTTTCTAGAATTCAATTTCGTCAAGATACCAGACTTCTCAGAAAAACTAGGTATAAATGAAGAATTATCGAGCCCTTCTTGAACATTCAGTCCCCGAAGTGCCTTGTCCTAAAGAATTTGAGGATGTATTAGCCAAGAAAAATAATTAGAGATAAATCACATGGGCATCCAACAAAACATACCATATCAATGGTGGAATGGCCTTCGTTTCTTTCATCACATTGAGAGAGCTGCTTAACACTGAGAAATTTATTTCCACTACATCTCTCTGCCTTATGAGAGTTGTCATCACCGATTTTATCACCAGTTGTAGCTGAATTTCTCACATCCTCACTACATCACAGCTCAATAAAAAAGAACAAATGATGAACATACATGACATAATCAATTATAATAGAATTTCTAGGAGTATACCTAAATTGCGAAGTTCTGGAGCATCCAACTTGGATATTATTTCTTTCAGTTGCGAGCAGAGACTCCTGGCAAAGGATCTTTGCAAGAAGAGTCAGTGCAAAGTGCATTGACTTTTAAAAAACTAAGTGCCGGATGCAAATTCTAGAGAACCTAAAGGAAAGGAGCAACCTTGGACTTTTGTTTTTCACCAGCCATTCTCCATTTGTCACAAAGCTTTCGAGCAGGATAAACTTCATCAACTCTCGTGTTTATGTACTTTGGTCCCCTCACGGATTCCGTTTTCTTGTCCCTGTTTGACGCCAAAATGAAAGCATCGTTACAAATTGCAGCAATTCTCGCAATTCAGTAAATTAAAAATCGAGGAACTGACAGTGCATCTGGAGGAACTCCACATTTTTGTCGTTTTAACTGTTCGCCCTGTCTCATGAAAAGTTATCAAGATTAATCGTACAAATCCTTTCCCATAAAGAAATTTCGATTACTATGTGTTGAACTCCATGCTAGGGCTTGGAGGAAGGAGAGGAAATGAAATCCTTAACTAGAATGTACATGAGGAGGGGTATATATACCCTAGGAGAGAGAGAGGAGAGAATATGAGTTAGTGATAAGTGAGGGAGCCTAGTGGGTTTATAGAACATGACCCACTAGGAGAGTCCTCTCACTAACACTATGCACTGCGAAAATTGAGAAATAATTTTGATCTTTCCATTAGTAAAGTATCACTTGGGTTCAACGAAAAAGGGTTTCCATTTATGATATAGACATATATTGAAAGGGTTTCCATTCATGATTTTTTTCTCCAATAAGACTGAACTATGACACAATTATATCGAATAAAGCAATATAAATGACTTATTTATGAATATCCTGAAAGAATGTGAAGATCGATTAAAGAGCTTTAACTAGGGATTGGCAATCAATCAATTTTTCGATCAGAGAGCGGCCTATCCATCAAAATGTTGGATCAGGTCCCGATCCTACAATCACAATCGACTAATTGATTGATTAATGCAGATCTATCACCGATTTACTCCATGATCTGATCCGATCGATGGGATGAGTTTGATTCAGACAGTTAATTGATCGGATCAGATTGATCAGACTGATGGGTTAAATTATTTTCTGAGGACAATATCCTATCTGATTGCTGAAACCTTAACTTAAACAACGTTTATAGATTATACATAGGAGCAACATACAAACAGTTGAATATCATTTTCCAATAGCTTTACTGACCTTTACGGTAAAGAGGGAGGCATAAGAAATTCTTGAGCTAAATTGAGTTCCTAAACTTGAGTGAAAATAATCATCGAGATTTATTCATTCTTTACATTACCCCAAGAGAATTTAGAATAAAATTCCTGCGCAACTGGTATTTTTGCCTTAGGAAAATCAGGCAACAAAAAAAAGAGAAACTGTAATCCAAAATGCAGGTGAGAAAAGAAATTAAAAAAATCGATTCTACAGAATTTCAGGGCCAAGGTTTAGATATAGAATATTAGAAAAGCAAAAGAATACAGCGAAACAAAGATGAAGGGTGCGCACCCGCAACTCCAGCGGCGTTCTCCTTTTTGCCATAGGTTCAGCTACAGCAGCAGCAGCCATGAAAACTACAAAATCGAAATCCGGAACAAGATTTTCCTGCAGAAATCGGCACCGCGTGAGAAAAAATAATCCTGCAATGACAGACCAAAAATCTGAAACTTGATACGCGCCACTAACTAACGAGACAGATTCATGAAAAACAAGGAAGAAGATCGCAGATCCCTCGATAAAGAACCCTAAAACGCGGGAGCAGATCGAAGAAGATACCTGTAATGGCTGGTGCGATGTTGAACGACGGAGATTGGAAGAAAACGGAGATTGTCGTGCTCAGATCTCACTGGTGGGGGCAAATCGACATCGCCCTAGAAGAGAAGGGCGACACCCACCCAGATGAAATCTTCGACGAGTTCGCGGTGGGCAGAGATTGAAATTTGATCTTACTGGATTTTTCCCTCCTCTTTTTCAAATCTTTATAGGGAGAGTTAGAGAGAGAGAGTGAGAGAGAGAGATAGAAAGAGTAAGGTAGAGAGAGAGGGAGAAGAGGTAGAAGAGGTAGAAGAGGTAGAGAGAGAGTTTAAACAATGACGGAACGAGACGAGACGAGACGGAACCAGATCGAACGAGACGGGACGAGACAAGATCGAAGGAGACGGAATCGAAGGAGACGGACATGAGTTGACATGGTTTCATGTTAATCACATCCCTAGAGCCCGACATTCTCAGCTAAGTTAATTCATGTTGCATGTGTGAAACTGATCCTTGGCATGAGTTACTGATTACATCATGTAAGTTAAACAAATATGCTTTGATTATTACCTACATGTTCCTATTCATTAGTTTCCTAGCATACTAAACCTATAGGCAGAAATTACCCCATAAAGGTAATTGTGTGGCCAAGATGGGACTATCTTCCCTCAACAGAAGAGAATACAATCCCATAGAGTCATTGGCCAAGCTAGTGCAAATATCAAAATAAGGTTTTGACTCTGATTTTAAAAATGTATCCATAATTGGGATGACCAATTAGGGTTCAATAGGTGGCCATGCCCTAAGTCATTGTAGGAGTATTGCACAAATGATTGAGTATTTGTGCACTATAATTTATGTCAGATTGGTTCCATGAAACAGATTACACCCTTGCACCTTCTAAAACACAATGTACCTTGACACTTACTCGTGTTGACGATTAAACGTATTAAAAACACAATATGTGTGGATTTAATATCATAAAATTTATATGTTCACTCCTATTAATATATATATATGCTTTTTATGAGGCATTGGATTATTAAAAGTATTTTAGATTGACATTCTGCTACCTTATGGAATTTATTGACATTCTATTTTAAAATAAAATAATTAAGTCAAAAATATTTTTAGAGATTTATTTTACAGTTTTATGGATTTAAATGCACTCTGTTATTTTTTTAATTTCCTGTCCGCGTGTTTTTTTTTTGAAAAAGGCAAAATACACGGTGCCGAGTACGTCCAACCTTGCGATTGTGCTTGTAGACTGATCCAACCATGCCCTGGACCCCACCTAGGGGGGATTTTATATATGAAGTGGATTGTTTATCAGCGTTTATAGGCGTAGAGCGAGCATAAATATCCCAATTACACTTGGATCCTACTCGTCCACACCCATGGTGTAGTAAAAGAAAACATACATGAGTGTACCTAGGAGGTGCTCAGAGAAGGTTGCTCGTGCCGTCGTTGCGCAGGGTCCCCCGCAACGGTGATGGTGCATGGAGTGTGTAGAGCTTGTCATGCCTTCAATAGGTGTCAGGGTTGAGGCATGTGGCGTGTACATTGGTCAGGCGAGTGGGTGAGCACTCTCGCCTCTAGTGCTCCATGCAATACGCTAGTGGGGGGGGTTATCCTTCGACAAGGTGCGACATGTGCAAAGAGCCGGCAAGCCAAGGCACTCAACGTGGTGGCTACCACGAGCTGCCCGAGGGAGTTCCTACCAGGAGTAAAGAGTAGAAGGGGCCCGAGTTCATACTGCATGGTTGGCAAGGGCATCCGTAATCTGGTTTCCCTCGCACAAGTGGTGACAGATGTTGATAAAGCAGGGGCGACACTGTACGATGTCCTGCCATACTTTATGTAGTTGTCACTAGGAGCAGGTACATGCACGGAGCATGTTTACTAACACCTGTGAGTCTAATTCTACGATGACATTGTGAAGGTTTTGCGCCTCGCAGAGGAGCAAACCATCACGAATCTCCATAGACTCGGCTGTTGTGTAAGTTTGGACACCATAAAAAGACGAAAAGGCAAAGAGAATACTCCATGTGTGGTCGCGGAGCATTACCCCCCCCCCCCTCGTTGGCCCCGGGTTCCCTTTGGCCGCACCATCCACATTCAACTTGAGGATGCCAATTGGTAGTGGGTGCATATGAACAAGCTGTAATCGAATGGTGATAGGGGCGAGGGGTCACCGAAACCCTCAAGTGCGAAGGAGATCGCATGTGAAGGTTGAGCTGCGGGCAAGGGCCGGTATGAGATGGTGAGCGTGTCTTATCCATAATCAGACTAGGTGCATGATATCCACTACTGTCATGGGGGTCCCTACAAAATGAGAAGAATTTCGCCCTTTCCAGATCTCCCATAGTAAGTAAGCTATGGTGACGTGAAGGAATGGGCTCCGTTTAGAGCGTGTTGGCCAGAGAAAAAACTTACCAAAACACTCTAATGGTGTTAGAGTAAATGTGTACATAGTAATGGATGCCAATGATGTGTAATTTGGTGCCAACAAGCTAGAGCTGTGTCACTATGCAAGAAAAAGTGCTATATTGTCTCAGCCTGGGAGATGTGGGGGCAACAATGGCAACACAAATGGAGGGAGTGACCAATATGAGTCACCCAATCATTAGTCGGGAGGCCACCATGCATGAGTCTCGAGAGGAAGAAAGAGACGCGAGTGATGATCGCCGAATGCCAAATCTGGCGACCTCAGTGCTAGATGGGGATTTCTCGCGGAAATGCTCTCAAGAAGATTGACAAAAAAAGGACTCATCGTTGGTAAGCATCCAAATAGGACGGTCATGAGCAGACCCGATGAGCGTACTTCGAGCTGGGGATAACATGTCTACGGGTAGGCCATGTTGCTCCGAAAGGTGGCGTGTGTCGCCCGTGAGCAGTTGTGCCACGATCAATCACAATCAATGGGGTACAAAGTGGGGTTGGTGGACTAAAGGCTCATCGCCAAGCCATGTATCATACCAGGTGCTAATCTTGTCGCGGCCGACATGCCAACGTGTGACCTTGGCCATCTCTAGCCAATGTCGCTACCAAGTCTGCCATTTGCGATGGCCCCGGATATCCATCTCTCTACTGATAAGCTCAATTTTACTGTGTTTTTTACTGGTTATTTATCAGTAACATGTGTGAGGATTAAGCTTATTCAACGAATTTATAAACCTCACAAGTTAGGGCGAGTGAGGGTCGATCCACAGGGAGCAAAAGAAAACAGCAGGAAATTCCTTTTCAGTACGTTAAAGTGCAACTTAATCAAGCCGTCTACAGAGACTTTCTCTGTAGACAGATCCTTTGCCCTTTGGGGCAAAGGATCGAACACCTGCGTGTGGATAACCTGCGCGCAAGGTGTTGCGTGCTTGGCGGCCTCTGGCGCTGACTATGCAGCGCGCGGCTGCCTATGCATCGGAATGCCTGCACGCAACAGCGCGCCGCGCTGCGTGCTGCGCGCGCGGCTGCCGCTGCGTGTTGCGCGGCTGCGTGCTGGCCGCGATTGCGTCTTGCGCGGCTGTGCGCAGCGGCGCTGCTGCGCGCGCTGGCCGGGCGCGGCTGCACGCGCTGCTGCGCCGTTGCACGCTGCTGCGCTTGCACGCTGGCTGCCGCGCAGCTGCTGCGCCTGCGCGCGGCGCGCTGCACGCGGTGCACGCGTGGCGCTGGTGCTGCGTCAGTTGCACGCGGTGCACGCTGCTGCGTGCGGCGGCTGTGCACGGCTGAGCGGCTTTGCTGCACACGGCGTGGTGGAGATGCGGAGGAGTTCTGTTCTTTTGGAAGATTTGGGGAAGACGATTTGAACAACAAAGGAACAAAGTTTAAACTGAAATCAAATCTAAACGAAACAATCCTCAGTTGGGAAACATTGGAAGATCTTGTGACTCTTCCAACCCAACCAAAATTGTCTGAGAAGAGAGGGATTACAGGGCTGAAGCTTGCGATTTCCCCACGTCGGGTGTCACGCCCTGCGGCGAGGCGTGGTTCTTCAATCCAAGCTATCTTCAGTCTGTTCTTCCTCTCCAACTCCAAAAGCTCATCAGCTCCTGGAGGGTGCAGAAATCCTCTTCTCCAAGCCCTAGTTTCCTTAGAGAAAATTCTGAACACCTAAACTCCTCTCTCAAGAGAGTATTTATAGGTTTTCTCTTAAGTCATGCCCAGGGCATTTTCGTAATTTTGCCACTTCAAATTTTTGCCCACTTCTGTTGATCCTCCTCTCTTCCTTGATCTTCTTAACCTGTTTCTGAATGTTCACTAGCCATAAACGTTAAATATATTCCGCTTGATTCAAAGAATCAAGTGGGGTTAGTGATTTCATAAAACAATACATATGCATGAACTTAGCATGAATTCACAAGATAATTGTAATGAATTTAAACTTGAGAACTTGATTATTTGATGACATATTTTAGAGTCATCGAACACTAACTTAGATCATTACTAGTCCCTTAGTAATGACATGCAGGTGAGAATAAAAGATGATCTCAAGGTGAGTTTTGACTTCCGATAACTTTGATTCATGCTCTTCTCAAGGAGTATTTTCAGCAATTAAAATTGACCAGCGTAGAAGAAATTTAGGATCTATCTCAGCCTTAAACCTCAACTAAGTGCACATGATCTATGGAGTACATATAGTAAGTACATAGTATATGGAATAAGATCGAGTTAACACCCCAAGCGCACTACTGAACGAGGCGTAGAGAGTGGCATTAATGCTAGCTCAATACTATGGCTATAGTAGCATCGGCTCAAACACACGGGAGACAGCTTTTCCACCGTTATTTTATTTGGCATTTGCTGCTTGTTGGTCAGTTTTGATGACAATCAACTTGAGTACTATGATGCAAGCTTTTGCTTGTTTATGCGCATGCAGCTTTCACTTGATAGTTTGGTGGCGCTTATCCACTACCCATGTGCCGTCCTTAGTAGACCGGCAGCTTATTCCCCCGACGAAGTTATGTATCCTTCATGGGTCAGGGAGCTTCACTCACGTCATAATAATACTGCCAATGAGCTAACACTAACCCTACTCTCCACTAAAGCTAAAAATTTTCGTGCATGTAAGTGCTAACTCAACCCGAGGTGGATGGTGAGGTGAGAGAAGTATAATGGTAATAGATACGACTGTCGTGGTATGGATCGTAGTGCACCTAGCTAGGCTTACTTCACCTAGGATTCCCTAGCTGGCCACTCTTGCATTTCTACCCTTTTGAAAAGAATCGAATTATCATGCATATCATTGGACAATCATCTCCTAAGATCATCAAATATCCATGGTTTGTGAATGCAAAAACGAAAAAAATTTCATGGATAATGCATGTAAATGTACTCCCCTCCCCCCCTCAATAAAAGGCATGTTCCTACATGACAAATCATAAATGAGAGAAAGGAGAAAGGAATACCAAACCATGGAAGGAAGGGCAGCGATCAGCATGCGTGTTGTCCAGTGACGTGTTAGGTGGGCGTGGATCGGAGTGGCTGCACACGAGAACAGAAACAAAAATGCAGAAACAAAAACAAAACAAGGAAAGTAATCAAGCAGAGAGAATATGAAATGTAGTAAAACAACAACTAATCGGATCATGAGCTATCATGCGATGGCTTTTCTAACGTAATATTCATGGGGCTGTGAAGATCTTCTTCTTCTAAGTAGGGTTTGAGCCGTTGCCCGTTCACAGTGAATCGTCTTTGAGACGTAGGATCTAAAATTGTAACGGCTCCATTCTCAAAAACCTGTTGAACAAGGAAGGGACTATCCCATCGCGTTTTCAATTTACCTGGAAAGAGTTTTAGTCTAGAGTTGTAAAGCCATACTTTTGATTCTCCACAAAAATTCTTCTCCTCAAGCTCTTGTCATGAAACATCTTCATCTTGGCTTTATAAATCTTTGAATTCTCATAAGCCTCATTTCTTAACTCTTCCAACTCATTCAATTGAAGAAGTCTATGCTTGCCGGCTCTATCCAAATCTAGGCTGAGTTTCTAATAGCCCAAAGGGCCTTGTGTTCTAACTCAAGTGGTAGGTGACAAGCTTTGCCAAAGATAAGGCGGAAGGGAGACATGCCGAGAGGGTTTTGTAAGCTGTCCTATAAGCCCATAACGCCTCGTCTAGCTTCCTGGACCAATCTTTCCCATCTGGACGCACTATTTTCCTCAAAATTTTCTTCACCTCTCTATTGCACAATTCAACTTGTCCATTGGCTTGAGGATGATATGGGGTAGTGACTCGATGATGAACACCAAACTTTTTGAGGAGATTCCTAAAGTTGTAATTTGTGAAGTGTGAACCTCCATCACTAATGATCGCTCGTGGGCATCCATATCTATAAAAAATGTGTTTTTCAATAAAATTGGTCACTACCTTACTGTCATTGGTTTTGGAGGGAATGGCTTCTACCCATTTGGAGACGTAGTCAACAGCCATCAAGATGTATTCATAACCGTTAGAACTAGGAAATGGACCCATAAAATCAATTCCCCATAAATCAAATATTTCCACTTCTAAGATGGGTTGTAGGGGCATTCTATCTTTCCTATTGATATTGATGGATGCTTGGCATGCTAAACAACTGTTATAAAATTTCTGCGCGTCATGAAATAATGTAGGCCAAAAGAAACCCGATTCAACAATCTTATGAGCTGTTACCTTGGCCGAGTAGTGACCCCCTCCTAGTTTTGCGTGGCAGAATTCTAGGATGCTTCGTTGCTCGCTCTCGGGGACGCATCGTCGGAGAATTTGATCTTGTCCTTGGTGAAACAGCTCCGGATCTTCCCAAAAATAAAATCGCGCATCCTTGAGTAGCTTTTTCTCTCGTGGAAGTCCAACCTGTAGGAATTTGTCCTGAAACTAAAAGTTGACAATATGTGCATACCAAGGAACGAATGTTCCTTGTGCAGTTAGGACAAATTCATCAGGAAATGCATCATTAATTTGTTCAGGTGGGGCGCCTATGATTCGTGAGAGATGGTCGGCTACTACATTTTCACACCCTTTCTTGTCTTTAATTTCCAAATCAAATTCCTGTAATAAAAGCACCCATCTAATCAATCTCGGTTTAGCCTCTTTCTTCGTTAACAAGTATCTAATAGCTGCATGATCAGAATAAACAATTATTTTACTACCTAGTAAATAAGACCTAAACTTTTCTAAAGCGAAAATAATGGCCAGCAGCTCCTTTTCGGTGGTGGTGTACTTCAGTTGTGCGTCCACTAAGGTCCTGCTGGCGTAGTAGATCACCACGGGTTTCTTATCAATTCTTTGGCCTAACACTGCACCTACTGCAAAATCAGAAGCGTCGCACATTAGTTCAAAAGGAAGGGTCCAATCGGGCCCTTGCAGGATAGGCGCAACCAAAGCTTCTTTCAATTTATAAAATGCATCTTTAGCCTCTAGTGTTAGTTCAAAATCATTATTTTTAGACGATAAAAGGTTTGTAAGAGGTTTAGAAATTTTAGCAAAATCAAGGATAAAACGCGTCTATAGAAACCAGCGTGGCGAGGAAACCCCTAAGGGGTTGTAGGTTGGTTGGAGGTGGAGGGCCCTGGATGATGTCGATTTTGGCCTGGTCCACTTCCAATCCACGGTTGCTGACCGTGTGTCCCAGCACTACTCCCTCCTGCACCATGAAATGAGATTTTTCCCAACTTAGGACAAGGTTGGACTCAATGCACCTCTTCAAGACTTTGGTGAGGCTTAGGATGCAGTTCTCAAGGTAGATCCAAATACTGAAAAATCATCCATAAATATTTCTAAACATTCGCCTACTAAATCAGAAAATAGGGCATTCATACATCGCTGAAATGTGGCGGGGCATTGCATAACCCGAAGGGCATACGCCTGAAGGCATATGTCCTACGGGACTCGTAAATGTTGTCTTATCTTGATCATCAGGATGGATGTTTACTAGGTTGTATCCTGAATAACCATCAAGAAAACAAAAATATTGCTGCCCTGACAGTTTTTCTAGTATTTGATCTATGAAGGGTAGTGGGTAGTGATCCTTCTTTGTCGCCTTATTTAATTTCCTGTAATCAATGCACACCCTCCACCCTGTGGTCAATCTTTTCTGCACCTCTTCCCTTTTTCGCTCACTTCTACGGTAATTCCAGATTTCTTTGGTACCATGTGTACAGGACTCACCCATCTACTGTCGGATATAGCATAAATTATTACTGCATTCAACCACTTAATCACTTCTTTCTCAAGAACTTCTCTCATGTAAGGGTTGAGTCTCCTTTGATGCTCTCTACAAGGTTTTGCTTCCTCTTCTAAAAATATCCTATGTTCACAGATCAAAGATGGAATTCCTCTAATATCATCAAAGGTCCAACCTATGGCATTTCTATGCTCCTAAGTACAGCTAGCAAGTCCTTTTCCTGTTCAGAGGATAGTGATGAAGATATGATTACCGGTAGGATTTTCTGCTCATCTAGATATGCATATTTGAGGGATGAGGGCAAAGGTTTCAATTCTGGCCCTACCTCTACCGAAGGGGGGTCTATGATCTCTCCTCTAGCTCTCTACCCTCTACTTGTGACAAGTATTCTTCAACCACATCCTCTCCTTCATCTTCTGCACACAATTTTAACTCCTCATTGCTTCCTATAGGACATTTCATCATTTTCGATATATCCAGTTGAACTCTCTCCTTTCCAATTTTAAACTCAACCGCCCCTTCTCCCAATCCATAATCGTTTTGCCGTAACCAAGAATGGTCTACCTAAGATGATAGGAGCTAAACTAATGTCTCCGATATCTTTACATCTGTCACTATAAAGTCTACAGGATTTCATAATTCTCTACAGTGATCATGACATCGGTTAACCTTCCTCGGGTTGCCTAACAGTGCCAGCTAAGAGTAGGTCCATATGAATTTCCTCCAACTCTCCAAACCCACTCTCCTCATATAATGCGGTCGGAATGATACTTATGCTTGCTCGTATCTAATAAAACTTTAGAGAAGGTGTTTCCTCCTATTTCGCATGTAATGAAAGGGGCTCCAGGGTCTCTCATTTTGATAGGGATGGCATTAAGAATGCTAGAGGCATTTTCAGATAATTTAACCACTTCCCTAGGCTTCTTAATGGTGCAAGAGTCCTTAAGGTACTTCTTTAGGGAAGGTGCACACCTAAGCATATCTTCGACAGTAACAGTCATGGTGGCTTTTCTAAAATTCTCTAGCAGTCGGTTTTCATAATCAAATATCGGTTTTTTTCTATTTAAAGCGGAAGGGTAGGGAACATGCTGCCCACTCGTAGAAGGTAGAGGCTCCTCCACGTGGGGGTCCTCTCCTTCTCCCTCTTGTGGTTCGGTTCCCTTCTTAGAATTCTCTATAGAAGTCCGATAGGGATCCTGAAGTTCTTTCCCATTTCTCAATTTTGAGATGGCTAGAACCTCAGGATCATCTCTATTCTTCTCATCATGAATGGAATGCTGCACATGATGCAAGTTGCATGGATTGATGGACGGTTTCGTGGGAAGTTTATAAGATGTGCAAGGAGAATCTAACGGTATACCTTGGTGTTCAGATTGGACAGGTCTGAGGCTTTCTAGCATCTTCCTCATCTGCTCTTGAGCATCCAGCATTTGCTTCGTTTGAAACTCCATCATCACTTGCATCCGCATCTCCATTTCCGCCCGACTTTTGATTTTGCTTTTCGATCATATCTGAAATGACGGAGTTAATGTGAGAAATTAGGTTGAGTTTGCGATGAAACCTGATACTGTTGTGGAGGCCTGTGCTGGAATTGTTGTCTCTGCTGAACGGGGTTGAGCTGCCGGCTTGTTTCCTTGGTGGAAGGCCTCTCCGTTTTGGAAATTTGACCGCTTTTGACCCGCCCACGGTTGTTGCGGCTGGTTGAAAGCCTTCACCTCTTCTTCCATGGCTTGGCAAGCTCCATCTTCATGTTCCCTGCTAAAACAGAGAGAGCAGATCTTAGCTTTAATGATGGGAGAGTTACCTAGGAAGACATTCTTCAAGGTAGAGGTGAGCTCCTCCAATTTCTGGTTGGTCTCCCTTAGGCCCGCTTGTAGCTCTCCCTCCTTGGCGTTGACCTACAGAACTCCTGCTCTCTTGGGCTGCACATTCCTCCCATTCTGATTGGCTCCAATCTCCTGCAAATCAGTTTCTACAACTCTCTCCAAAATATCAAAGACTTCATCCTCATATGCAGTATAAAATGTTCCACCCGTGGCGAGGTTTACCTTGTTTTTCATAAAATCAGAGAGAGACTCATAAAATATCTGAGCTAGTTGACATTGTTCAATTCCATGGTGAGGGCACTTCCTCAACAGATCATTGAACCTCTCCCATGATTCACTAAACGCCTCACCATCATGAGGATGGAAGTTGTGAATTTCCCTTCTATAAAAGTTAGTTTTGGAGAGAGGGTAAAATTTCTGCAGAAATTTTCCCTGCATCTCTTCCCATGAATTAAAAGTGATTCCTAAATTGCGGTACCAGGAAAATGCTTTATCTTTTAAGGTTAGAGGAAAATATTTCATTTTTAAAATTTCTGTAGATATCCTGAACGTTTTGAGATGAACACCTAATGTGGAAATCATCAAGGAATTCTAATGGGTTTTGAGCAGGCAGTCCATTAAATTCAGGTAAGGAATGAATTAATGCATTGTCATATCGAAAGGAAATACCGTCACCGATGTTCAGATTTACATCGGTTTGACGCAAGCTTCCCGACGGTGTGGACCTATCCAGCATAGTCCTCCTCTCATTCTGCTGGTGCATCTCTTCAGCCATATTTCTCTACTGAATTTCTGGTTCTGTCACATCAGAGAATCCAGAGTGGCGTCTCTAATGTCTTTTTCTGTAGACTTTTCACCAGCTCCTGAGCGTGTTACTACCATAAATCTACAGCAAACGGTTAGAATAACAATGAGCTGAGGATTGTCAAGTCCTGCAGCTCTAGAAAAATCAACAAAAATGACTGTAGATTTAGAGAAATGACAGTAGATTCACAAAAATGACTGTAGATTCACCAAAATGACTGTAGGTTTAGAGAGATAACTGTAGATTCAGAGAAAATAGAATTTTCTACTGTAATACCGTGCTCCAGCATGCGCCAGTTGATAAGCTCAATTTTACTGTGTTTTTTACTGGTTATTTATCAGTAACATGTGTGAGGATTAAGCTTATTCAACGAATTTATAAACCTCACAAGTTAGGCGAGTGAGGTCGATCCACAGGGAGCAAAAGAAAACAGCAGGAAATTCCTTTTCAGTACGTTAAAGTGCAACTTAATCAAGCCGTCTACAGAGAATTTCTCTGTAGACAGATCCTTTGCCCTTTGGGGCAAAGGATCGAACACCTTGCGTGCAGGGATAACCTGCGCGCAAGGTGTTGCGTGCTTGGCGGCCTCCTGCGCGCTGACTATGCAGCGCGCGGCGGCTGCCTATGCACGGAATGCCTGCACGCAACAGCGTGCTGCGCGCGGCTGCGTGCTGCGCGCGGCTGCGTGCTGCGCGCGGTTGCGTGCTGCGTGCGGCTGTGCGCAGCAGTGCGCTGCTGCGTGCTGCGCGCGGCTGCACGCGGCGCTGCCTGTGACTGCGCGCGGCTACGCTGCGCTGCCGCTGCCGCGGCTACGCTGCGCGGCGGCTGCGCGCGCTGGGTGCACGCGGTGCTGCGGCGCGCATGTGCTGCGTCTGCTGCACGCGGTTGCGTGCTGCGTGCGGCTGTGCGCGGCTGAGCGCGGCGGCTTTGCTGCACACGGCGTGGTGGAGATGCGGAGGAGTTCTGTTCTTTTGGAAGATTTGGGGAAGACGATTTGAACAACAAAGGAACAAAGTTTAAACTGAAATCAAATCTAAACGAAACAATCCTCAGTTGGGAAACATTGGAAGATCTTGTGACTCTTCCAACCCAACCAAAATTGTCTGAGAAGAGAGGGATTACAGGGCTGAAGCTTGCGATTTCCCCACGTCGGGTGTCACGTCCTTGCGGCGAGGCGTGGTTCTTCAATCCAAGCTATCTTCAGTCTGTTCTTCCTCTCCAACTCCAAAAGCTCATCAGCTCCTGGAGGGTGCAGAAATCCTCTTCTCCAAGCCCTAGTTTCCTTAGAGAAAATTCTGAACACCTAAACTCCTCTCTCAAGAGAGTATTTATAGGTTTTCTCTTAAGTCATGCCCAGGGGCATTTTCGTAATTTTTGCCACTTCAAATTTTTGCCCACTTCTGTTGATCCTCCTCTCTTCCTTGATCTTCTTAACCTGTTTCTGAATGTTCACTAGCCATAAAACGTTAAATATATTCCGCTTGATTCAAAGAATCAAGTGGGGTTAGTGATTTCATAAAACAATACATATGCATGAACTTAGCATGAATTCACAAGATAATTGTAATGAATTTAAACTTGAGAACTTGATTATTTGATGACATATTTTAGAGTCATCACTACGTGCCCATTTTCTATACTTGGTTGAGATGAAACTCCCCAATGGGGAGTGCATGGTACGCATATGCCAAACGAGCTTCTTTTGAAGCATGTCTTGGACGTCTTGAAGGCATATGATCCCTAGATCCTCGTCCGTCGGCTGACAAGCTTTCTCCTAAAAAACACAGTTGTGGTGACTCTCTCCTCGAGGTGACCATACCATATGAAACGTGCGCACAATCGCTCCACCGAGTGGAGGACTTTGGGTAATAGTGAGTAGAATGCGAGGTTATGTAGTGCGATGCTCACGAGGACATGTCAAATAAGCTGGATGCATCACCTAGGGGATAGAAAATGAAGTTTCCATCCATCTAGTTTCTTTCTCAACTTGGACAGCAAATCATGAAAATAATGATGCCTAGCGGGTCCGAGAAAGATAGGGCATCCAAAATAATCGAAAGGGAGGTGTCCTCGTGAGTACCCGGTATAGTAGTGGATAATCTGAGAGCACTTTATAGTGATGGACGAACCAACCATAAAGCTGTTCTTTGAGGCATTGACGAGCTGGCAAGAAGCCCGCTTGTACGTAACGTAGTGAGGACACTCATAAGTTCCTTAATGGATTTTTTAGATCCATTGAGGAAAAGGATGGCATCATCTGCAAATAGAGAGTGTGAGAGGATCAGGCATCCCCTTTTCATAAAATATGGTTGGATGAGGCAAGGGGCGATCGCTCGTGTGAGCGATCGGTTAAAGACCTCCTCCATCAATATAAAAAGGGTCGGTGAGATGGGATCACCTTGTCGTAGGCCTCTCATGGCTGTGAAAAAGCATGTGGAGTTTTCGTCCACCAAAAGAGTAAAATGATTCTCTCTATTGCAGGCATCCAAAAGAGCGATGAATGCATTGATGAACCCAAAGCGACGTAACACTTTGCTAAGGAAACTCCACTCGACTCGATCAAAAGCCTTCTCCATATCTAGTTTGATGATGACATTTGAGCCCCGAATATGAGTATCTAGTGACTGGGCTAACTCTTGAGCGAGCATGATACTGTCCTGGATCTGTCGACCCTTGATGAAACCTCACTGTTCATGTGAGATAAGCATATCAAGGAAGGTCCCGAGTCAATTTGTAATTTATAGCATACATTACAAAGACTAATGGGCAAAAGTCTCTAAAAGAAGCTAGAGTGTTCACATTTGGAATAAGTGCCAAAAAAGCAGATTTCCAACTTCTAGATAGGACTTTACATGTAAACAGTTCCTTGATAGCAAGCACCAAGTTTGTGCTACTATATCCTAATATGCTATGTAGAACTCCGTAGAAAACCTATCCGGTCTCGGGGCCTTGTTCTGACTAAAGGAGAAGATCACCTCCTTGATCTCTACTCGCGTAGGAAGGGCCGTAAGTATGGCATTTTCCTGGTCGGTCATCAAGTGGGGGATAGAATCTAGTAAATCCTCACTCACAATAGTCGGTTGTGAAGCAAGGAGTGTACTCTAGTATGCGACACTAGCTGCCGCTAGTTGGGCAGGGTCCTGATTATGTATGCCAAATAGGGTTTCATAATTAGGACGAGCTCTGTGACGAATCGAGGCATGAAAGAAATATGTGTTTTTGTCGCCTTCTTGCAACCATTGGATACGCAATTTCTAGCGATATAAAATCTCTTGTCATCACATGGCATCCTCAAGCTGTTCACTAAGCCTAAACTTGCGCTCCCCCACTTTTTCTGTCCAAGCATCCTGTAGTTGTTGCTTGATAGCTGCCAGCTTCACCTTGAGCTCTTTGACCGGTGCGTGCATGTCCCCAAATACATGTTTGTTTCACCATTTCAGGTGGAACTTGAGGTTTCTCAGTCTGTAACTGAGGTTCTCCATAGATGATGTAGAGATCACGCCATGCCATTGGTGATGTACAAAGCTTTGAAATGCTTCATGTTCTAGGCCTACAGATATGAATACCCGCCTCCGGGAGAAGGAGAATTGGTGAATGACCAGAGTGATATTGCGGTAAAAGATTGATAATAATATTGCACTACAGTAGTGCAATACTATTTGTGAAGCAGCGGTCAATTTGTTCATACATACGCGCGTCTGCTTGATGCTCATTGCACTACGTCCATCTCTCCCTATAGTGGGGGGCTTGACTAGTGAAGCCTGATGAAGAAAGTCGTTGAACATTTGCATGGATCTCAATCTAGACGACCGACCTCCATGGCGTTCATTTACTGCTCATTTGTAGTTGAAATCCCCCGCTGTAAACCAGGGGAGATCAACAAGACGCAGATGGGTGTGTATATGTTGGACAAGTTCCCCCCATACGGCGTCTCGCTTGAGGTATCTATGCGATGCATAGACTAATGTGAGCATGTAAGGCATAGGGGAGGACTGAACAGTGAATGTGACATATTGGGTCCCTTCTTCAAGGAGCTCCAATGAATAATCTCGTGTCCAAAATAGCCAGATCTTATTCGAGGAGTGGCAGTAGACGTGATCCATTATGAGTTTCCTCATAATAGAATGTGTGCTATCCAAGGTAGTCATCGGTTCAATAAGCCCAATTGTTCCTAGTTTGTGCTTATTGATGAGTGACAGGAGGTGAGACTGGGTAAGAGGGTTGCCTATCCCTCGACAATTCCAAATGAGACTTGGAATCATAGAAATATCGACTTACGTGGTGCACCCTCGATCGGGTGTTATATATGCGATGAGTGTGAGGTGTATCTGAGTGATGCCCAGGAGGTGGTAGGGTGTCCATATCTGAGTCCCCAGATATGGAGGCATCGTCCTCCTCGCTCGTGGAAGCAAGTCCACTGGTGTCCCCACATGTGTCATCACTAGGGAGAGAAGTTTGACATTTAGTCAAGCATTCCGCCCTAACAAATGGGATATGAGATGGATGCAGATCTTGTCCACGTGTGAAAATCCAATTTGTTGGTATTTAAGCCAATATTGGCCACACAAATTATTCCACTAATGTTCCATTGTGGCATCTTGAATCACACTGCCCTAATATCCTCACCAAGGCAAGATGCAATAAATTTTATGTTAAAATCACAAAAAATTGAATGGAAAGAAACATGAAAAAATCATCAATTAAATTTATAATAAATGAACATAAATCATTTACATGTCTTCATTATTCTATCTCAATTTATCCATCTTCTCATGTCTTCATTATTCTGATTTCCTTATCTATATTTGTTTATTACTCCACCTGTTTATATCCACATATCTCTATCTTTCCCTATTTCATAGTATCTATAATTTTTTATACCCCTTCTCATATTATTAACACTTTTTAAATAAATATATTTATTTCCTAATCAATTATCCTCGTGGACATTACCCTAGATCATATTATATTTAATCATTTGTTTACACTTAATTTTATATTTGAATATTTTGAGGAAATTCAATTGGAATTATCAATGACTAATCAAGATAAATTTTAGTTGACTACATATTTATTGGGATAAATATACCCGTAATTAGTTAATATAAAAATATGATATACTTAATTAAATAGAAAATAAGGCTTTTGGCTTCATTAAATAGCATGGTAAATGGGCTTAGAGGGTCACATGAAAAAGGTTTTTTCGACATTTGAAGACATACTTGAAAGATATTTTTTATGAAAATTTACAATCAAATATAAAAGTATAGAGCCCCAAAAAGTTCACCCATAAGTGTCTTTTCCTTCAGCAACTCTTTATCTTCTCCCACTCTCCTTCAGGACACTCTCTCCTAATGAAGCTATAATGACAATAAGATCCCTCCCTATAAAGGACTGTGCTTATCGAGTAGAAAAATGAAATTTGACATGATGAAGACAACATGTTATATTTTTGCACCCAATGAGAGTCAAACATGTGACCTTCTGGCTGTGAGTTATGCCCATCACCACTGGGTCACTCATGCTTTTATACTGAAGACCACTTGGATACATCTAGACTCAGATATCTGTATGACTCGAGAAGACTCATTTGAAGAGTAAAAATGGTAGTAAATTGGATCCGACATAAAGCCATTTGATTATTTTTCATTTACTTTAAAATGTCTGATATGATTCATTTTATTATATTCTGAAAAAATTTTTGGATCATCAATCACAACTTAAAATCAAACAAAAATTATGTTTTCACTGAAGTTTAAGAAAACTAGGAGAGGTCTACACGTGAGTAATATGAGTAATTTGCTTTCAGAATCAGCAGTTCTATTATTTTTTGTTGATTTGTTGAGCCACACACAAATGACAAATAATAGCCCTCCAGTTTGATTCCAAGTTATCTAGTTAATATTTTTTTATCTGATATGATCTCGTCTAAAAATAGTGGTACATAACTGAGTATATATATTTTTTGGATCACCTAATTCCAAATTTCTAATCATTCCAACTTTTTTGGCTTTGGCTCATTAAGCCATGTTTATTATATTTTCCTGTATTTTCATTTTATTATCTCCTACAATCCTCCATTATACTATGTCCGTACAATATTTGCATAAAAATAATTAATGTTGGGCAGTAGCCCAATGCATAAAACCCAACTCATTGCTACAAATTTTGGTTATTATTGAGTGAATTTGAGATTACAAATGAGTAATATTTTGTTTAATTTCATTTCAAAAGTGTTAACGTTGAATGACACAACAAACGCTTGATTTCAATATTTAATCATGGTCACCCGTCATTCATCTGGGGATAATAGACTTTGAGGAAAAGTTTGAAATTAAATCCCTTTCCCTTGATTTTTTCTTTTATACTGGCAGTCATTGATGTCTTTCCCAGTGCTCAAGAGATTAGAATAATTCAACTCTAACCAATCCCCATAGAAATGAGATTTGCGCAATATTGGGGGAGTAATGTGATTTAATACTATTCTTAACTAGGTGAGATAATCCTGGGGGATAAATAAAAGCAAGAGACTGATATCTGACAGCAAACCAATGTTTATCATACTTTTCATGATGCCATGAGATGGTGAGTGAAGATTGACATTACAAGACATACTGATGTCGGACGCCGTCTAGGACTTTGTCCAGTTGACACCGAATATGATTGTTTGGCGCCGATAAGGGATATGTATCGGATTACGGCGGTGTCGTCGTCCGACGGTTACCCAATCAGGTCTGTAACTATGGAGGGATGAATGCCCTACGTGTCATACATGCAGGCTTTGACTCAAGGGAGGCGCCAAGCTCCAAGCTTGAACAAGAGTCGCCGGGCGGCGGCGACGGTGACCTCTTGAACCTCGTCGGAATGACGAGGACGTCTACGGCTGAATGGACTCAATCCGTTGGGCTCGCACGTAATGGACATACTCGTCCGTACCGGTAAGACACTCACAATTGTAGTTATCTCTCGTTTAGCCTCTCTCACCTACCTAGCTCGAGCGCGGTGGAGATGGGACGAAAGTATACTGCAAGAGAATAATTAAACGAGCGACGGGAGAGGACAGCGTACCTCATCGATGGTGGCCCGTGGTGCAGAATCTCATCTTCGTCGGTGGCGGTCCGGAGCGGGTGGGGTGGAGAGGCGTCGGAGGAGACACGGCGGCTCGACGGGCGACGCAAGATGCCGAAGCATGTGCGAAGGGGCTGAGGGAGAGGAAGTTGTTGGTGGCGGTGCCCGTGCCTCATGTCGATAGACGGGCTTGTCGGGCAGTTCAGGCGGGATGACGAGGGCAAGCAGGTGCACTGAATCGACCAGCTCGGTCGACCCGGTCGAACGGGTCGATTGGACTGGTCGACCGGGTCGATCGGGTCGAGTTGGTTGGACCGATCGACTCGGTGGCCCGTTCAATTTAGCACGGTTGGTTGGGTCAGTCGGTCGGATTGGGCGTTCGATCGGTGGTCGGATTGGTCGAATCGTTCGATTGATCGGTCGACCGAAAAAACTTCTGACTGAAGGGATCAGTTTGTTTGGTCGATGGGGTCGTCTCAGCTCTGTTGTCAATCGTTAGTGGGCCGGATTTCTGCCACAGCGTCTCCGGCGTCGACAACAGTGCCAGACCCGGTGGAGACGCCCAGCCTCTTGGGTCAGTACCGACGGCGGCGAGTGGCGCCAACTGTGAGGACTCGGCCGCAGATGTCGACGGGGGGAGGGGGGGGGGGAGATCAGAGCGTCCAAGGGGACCTCTCCGGAGCTTGGGCGGAATCCAGTTCTAGGGCTAAGGGGAAAGGGGTTCCTTCGCCTTCCCTTCCTGTCCTCAGCCTTGAGACCTTCCGTAGCTTCCTTTCTTCTTCTTCTTCCTACCCTTTGTGTTATTCTCTTGGTCGAGGGAGGGAGACCAACACTGTGTTCGACAAAATGCTTCAAAAAATTAAAGGGGACCGAAGGCCCTTAATTTTCTGGTCTTTTTGTCTATCCTTCTTAGCGATGGTGGAGATCCCATCTTGCAGTGGCGAGAGCAGGAGGGGTGTGACAGCCCTCTAACCACTCTTGGAGCTCAGGAAGGCACCAGAGGAGGTCTGGAGCATCCTGGATTTGCACTGGGATGGAGGAGAAGAGCAAGGAAGATCACACACCGAAGCTAGGCGGTGACGATCGATAGAACCACCAATTTACTCTAAAAAATTGACTGTAAAACATATATAAAAATATAAAAGACATAGAAAATACATATATTAACTATACAATAAATAATATACCTATATAAATCCTATTCTATAACTATAGGTGACCCTATACTAATATATATATCCTTCTTAATTACCCTTACTAGCCCATTATCCTCTCCTAGCTTCTCTCTCCCTATCTAGTTACCTAGATAATTATATCATAAACTTACCAAACTCTCTTAAGATTAAAATCTTAGGATATATATACACACATATATATAAGTATTTCTCTATCCCCTTAATAGATATATAATTCCTTATTTCTCCTATCTAAAATATACATTATATTAATTATGTAAGTAAAACCCTAGCCTCTATTCATAGAAATTTACTACTTTATATATCTTATTAAACTTCTCTACTTATTCCATTACTTATACTAACATTACTCATAACTCTTGCTCCATCTCTCACTTATTTATTATTTCTATTATGTATAATATATAAGTAATATCTCATATTCTCTAAGATCTAGTTCTCTTATATACTTAATATTTCTCAGTTACTATCTTCTTATCTTATACAATTCACCATCTTCATTATTATTATTATTATTATAAGTATTGTCCCTTAACTACTCAACTATTAAATACACCTCTAAAGGCCAGTCCACGTGGAGACAACCTTACTCTAACTATATGTCCGAGTGAGTTCTATATTTTATCAAAATTTATTTTATTTTAGGCAAATTAAAAAATACAAAACATTAAAAATTAATACGCAATATGCCTTCATCAACGAATTCCTAACCATGGGATTTAAATAAGTCTTAGCTTAGACACATTAAGAAATACATGCAGGTGATTGAGTGGTCAAGACGCGATTGTTTGCCTTCGGTATAGGAGGAGATTTACTAAAGGAAAACAATGCAGATAAATCCCTTTCCAAGATAGTGAGGATATTGGAGAAGATTTTCTCCAATGATCCTCGTTACGCATCAGTACGAACCGAATGAGGGATTAGGTTTTGATGATTAACCATACCATAAATCATACAAGACTCTCGAGCAGATGAAGAATTTTACATGTAGGATAACCGATGACAAATAAGGTTCCATAAGAGAGTTCAAACACTACCCTATAACTTCTAAATCATGAGGTGTCACTTGGAACCCTACATGTTGGAAACTTAACCTATCAATTGGGTTAAATCGATCCTTGATTTATTAATCTATATGTTGATGTAGTTAATTAATCAGGTTTGTCAATAAATTCTATTGGACTTCAAATTTACTAACTAGAATGATATATGGGCCTAGAGGGTCACACACATAAGCAAAAAAGATGTTGGAAGATATACTTTATTTTAAGGGTTTTAAGGAATAATTCTTAATAAGTATAAGGGGAACCCATTTTAGGGGACCATGCTGGCCAGATCTTGGTGCCCCTCTTTCTTATTTCTTTGAATTATCCCCGAATCCTCCTTAATGATAAGATTCAAAAGATCTTGAAGAAGAAGTGGTGAAGGAGGAGAGGAGATCCATCAACCTTCTAGTCGGGTAGATATTGCTGGAGGCTGAGCAATTGGTTGGCTTGAAGAAACTCTCCCATAAAGAAATTCAAGCGTGGAAAACGTTAAAAAAAAGGTAATCAATACATTGCATGTTTTAGAGCTCAATTCTGAATTGATCTCATGCTTCCACTGCTTGATTTTTTTTTCATCCATCAAAACCATACCCACATAACCAAACATCTTCATCCTAATTTCATGTTATCATAGTGCCCTCCTCTCAATCTCTTATTAATTTATTCCAACCTGATCCACATTTTCTTATGATATTTCTCTAGTATCATAAGGGTATTGTGCACTATTATTATATGATATCTATATTTCTTCTTCTCTACTGCATTTTGCTATTTTTCATTTTAATTACTTGGGTGGAACTCATGAATCCATTTTATGTATTAGGTCAACAAGATCGCTTATAGATCTACTATCTTGATGAAGTTATTGTGGCCGATAAATATTTTCAATCAGTTCATAGGCCCCATTCCTGATTAGACCCAATGTGCATTGGGGTACTCAAGGTAAAAATTATCATGGTATGCAGCCATATCTAATTGTTCATTCTATAAATCACATTGAATTTAAAGTCCTAGTATTTATGCGTCCATAGGTGCCATGTAAGCAGCCCCTATGGTGTATCTTTGATGGAATAACCACAAAAGTAGAATAACCAGGTTGAAACAGATACAATGGTACATCTTGAATAAAAGAGGGTTGAACCTCAATAAATCACTAAGAAAACATCTAAAAATGTACATTATCTGATTCCATATTAATATCCTAATCATATAAATAGAAATGTACTATAGAGTTAATTCTAAGAGGGAAAGCAATTTGGCAAGCTATACCAGAAACTTCACTCTAAATTACGGTAATTGATTTGATGATCTTTAAATTGACCCAAAGCCCATCAAATAAATGGAAATCATATGATAATGTCCCTCCATCATAGGCTTACACAATATTCAGAACCCAACCTTTAAACAAATGAATGATGTATACAGGAGCATAATCTAGGAGCCATGACAATGGAATATGGTCACCTTGCTCCTTGGATCATCTGTGGTGGTGATAAAATGGCACAGACAAGACCAAATAGCTCCCTCTAGGGCTGAGGGACCTAGACATACAGGTATGCCTTTTTAACTAGATTTGGGGAGCCCTGAAGATGTCTTAATTTCGGAGGGGACAAACCATAACACCCCTTAATCCTTATAACCCTACTGCTCACTCATATACTATTGGAAATATAGTAAACACCCTTACAAATAATCTCTTAGTTGACCAGATTGGTATGCCACTTTAGTGGATGTTATAATCAAAATTCAAGGATCATAGCAGTAATGAACCTTCAAGGCACAAGTCCCAACTATGCACCAACTAATAACTGGAGACATTAAATATCAATATGTTAGATATTGAATGAACTCATATTGTCATGATACTGATTGGCGTTTTATTCATAAAATTTTTGAAAAAATATAGTTTTAAAATAATTAAATAGAGATTACAATAGATATTACATGAACACATCAACATATTGAGTCAGAAGTATCACTGCACAAGTCAAGGGAGACTTGTGAAACCCATACTTTATACATGTCCACAATAAGTACCAGGTGGCAGTGACTTAGAATGTTAGTTTGCATTGAAACCATTCGTGTGTGCTCAATAGACACAAATCCATCTCTGATTCTCTTTTCTACAACCAATAAATGTATCTCCATGTGGTTCCATGCACTGATGCTCTTGTTGTATTGAATAACTTTATGTCAGTTTCACTGTCATAAAATATTTGTATGGATTTCTTTATGGAGAAAATAACTCATAGATGTGACATGAAGTTCTACAATCATATGGCTTCTGAAGATGCTTAACAATAAGCCACATACTTAGCTTTCATCATAGATGTAATGATCATCTTCTACTTAGTTCTAGACTATGAAATAGCTCCACGAGAAAGTACAAAAATATAATCAAAGTACTTGTCAAAGTCTGATTCAGAGAATCCCATCAATTCAGTATGATATTTTTACTTATATGTAAGCATCAAATCCTTTCTTCTTTTTTGATGTTGTACAACCTTTCTAACATCTTGCAGATGTAAAAAGTATGAGGTCACTTAGGTATTCCTCGATACCTAAGGAAATCAAGGTTAGGTCCTATTCACATGAGCGCATAGTTGAGAGACCCAAAAACTATAACATATTATTTTTCCTTCATTGAAAGTCCTTCCTCCCCGTAATGAGAGCCTTTTGGTTTTCATAATTTATCCTTTAATGATAAGACATATCTAGGGGGACAATTTCCCATTGAAAATGTCTACAACACATTTGATATGTAGTGATTATTTTGATAATCATAGCATAGAGATATACCTCGATGTATTTCGATGCCAATATCAAAGCGGGATTTAGATATCCTTTCATATCAAAATAGTTGAATAAGAAATCTTTGGTATCCTCCAACAAACTAAAACTTAAAGTGACAAGTAATACTTAAACTTAAAGTGAAAACGTAATCCAGAGATTCCAACTTTCCTTAAGGCATATACATTGATCAATAATGTTTTTCTTAAAACCTAAATTGGTGATGACTTCATGAAATTTGATGTAACATTGTTTGGATGCTTGCTTCCGCCCAGACATAGATTTCTTTAGCTTAAAATATTTCTTAATTTTTATTGACCACAAAACCTTAAGTTGCTATTTGTACACTTCCTACTTAAAATCCTCATTTAGAAAATTCATTTTCACATTCATGTGATGTGGCTTTGGATTGGATTGACATACTAAGGCCTTACTGTTTGAAAATGAGTCATTTGATGAGACATGATAAAATGTCTCATAATAGTCAACATATACTCTTTGTGTCAAACATTCTGTAATAAGTTTAGACTTCTATCACTTGAATATCATGTTTGGATTAATCTGACTCTTGTAGACTGGTTTAAAACCAATTGATTTATTTCCTAATGACAAGTCCATAATTTTTTAAAAATTTTATATTATTGAATAAACCTTCTCGTTAATCACTGAAGCTAATGATTAGAATTTGTAGAGTTTATGGCTTGTGAGAACATACTACAACCATATTTTTTGCCTGATAATGATGCCACAAAATATGTTGGAATTGCTGACATTATTTTTCTAATAGACCTTACGATAACCTTTTGACTTTGATGTATATTTATCTACTCAAAGTTCCTCTGATGGTTGTGTTCGAGATTTTTTCTAATGGCATAGTTTTAAGTGGAGTATGATCCATTGCTGGAACAATAATCAGTCACTAAGTGTAGGTCACTTGAGGAGGTTATCTACTAGTGTCTTTCATATTGTGATGGTGTTCAATGATATCTTCTTCTACCTCCTCAAAAACAAAGAACCATAACATACTCCTGTTAACACAACCTTCTAAGAATATGGCTAGATCAACTCAAAGATCCTATAAGTATGTGTAATTGTTGAATGTGGAGCACATAAACCATAGTAGACCAATTGGATGAAAATAAACAGATTCTTGCATTCAATAAACTCACGTACCTCTACATGTAGGAGTACTAATATGGTCCATACATTAGTGGGACTATTATAATAGGTCATTAGTGACTTAAGGAAAGTACAATACCAAAAAACAATAGGTGACCTAAGGCCAAATATATAAATCTGTAGCTTAAACCCCCGTTCAATCGAGTAGAGAGGTGCTTCGGACATCTAGTTTGGACATGTGATATTGAAAGGAGGTTCCTGGTAGATTTTTGGTGAGCAAATTGGTTTTTTTAGGGCAGTGAACAGCATACTGCGGCTGAATACTTTTATAATCTACATTCTCCCTTAAAAAATGTCTGATAATTTCAATGTCTTTAATTCAATCATGTTGCATTGGATTGTGGGCTATGTTAATGATCTACTTACTATCACAATATACTAATATTTATTGTTTCCTTCTTCTCAAGGCCCTACCCATCTTCTCCCTTCTCCCCTTGGCTCCCAATGCAATCAAAACAGTGTAACAAAAACAATGATCTACTCCCAATGCAATCAAAACAGTGTAACAAAAACAATGGAGCAACAATGAGTATCATCAAGAGGAAAGAGGAGAATTGATGTGCCAAGGATTCAGTGAAACCTCTAGAGAGTGGTGATTTGATCATCATTTCCAAAGTGCCATTAGGATTCCATTATGTGAATCATGCAATTTAGTTTCATCTCAAGTGAGGCCTAAGAACCCTAGATTATATATGAAGACTCTTGAACTATTCTATGTATCAGGAAATACAAGGTCAACTTCTCATTAAAAAATCTTTTTTATTGTTGGATCATAATATTTTCACAAACACATAAAATTGCATCACTTTCATCACTTTTGACATATGTTTTAGCATAAATACCACCTCACACTCATGAGTGAGGATATGAGTGCTGGCCCCCATAAATCCCCATGAATAAGAGTGAGTGGAACTCTACTTCTCTCCTCACTTCCACTTTACAAATATCTTTTACATTTTTCACATTGAAATCACTCACATGCTACCTCTGAAATATCAATGTTCTTCAAAAAATAAGGAAACATGTCTCATCAAACCAAAGTTGGACGTCCCAAATAAAAATGTAAGATTTCAATTCACTTGTCCCTACTTTCTACAGATGCTCCAACATCCACCATCATCCCTGCCTTTGCTTGTAACTTCATGTAAATAATGACATTTCTATCTTTAAAGAGAGAAATCTTCAAGTTTCTCACCTTTTTCGTATGAAAAAAACCAGCTATCAGTAGTTATTGAACATTTGACGTCCTGAACTACGCTTTCAGGTTAGGCAAATGCATGATTTCTATATTTACATCACCAATACCAGTCAAAGGTACACCCATGATTTCTATATTTGGGCGAATAATCTTGAAGACCCTTCTAACTCCTTCATATGGAGTATAAGAATAAAACTTTGAATCCATATATGAAATCATATGATCAGTATCTCTAGAGTCCAAGATCCAGTCCAATTAAAGGTGATCATGAATAGATAATTCCTTGCCAAGTTGGGAGCCAGATTTGGCCATCGAGGTAGAACTGACTAGAGCTTTCACCATCTCTAATTCTTCTCTCAGTGATTTGACTTCATCATTGCCTCACTTGAACTCGGCATTAGCAGCACAAGGCTTGCATGTTCCCTTTACTCTTGATGACCCTCTTGAGTTGCTATAGAGTGATTTCAAATTCTTAAAAAAATGTGTGTTTAAGTTCCGACAATTCTGCTTTGTATGAACTATTTTCTTGCAATAATGACACAGTATATTATTATGGAAACCATTTCCTACTTTCCCTTTCTGAGTTGAATCAATGTTACCTGGAATACTGATTCGGGTTGCCCCACTCAAATCCTGCCTAATAATATTATTTTATTTTTTGGACTTGAACATCAGTCCAGCTCCATTCTCTTGCTTAGATGCTTTTGGGATTAGAAGAAAGAGATGGCTCTCCTCCTTCAGCACAATATTATTTTCATGTTTATGATCAGGTACTTATCCCAATTAAGGATTTGTCTCCTCAATGACTCATATTCAGCATTTAAACCCATCATAAATTTACTATCCTATCTCAAATAGTGTATTGCCACTTGTTTGGATTCAGGATTGGTTTGTAGTAGTTCATTTTCAGCCTTATAGTAAAAATGTTAGTTAATGACATATTTGGAATCATATGTCCACCAAACATTAATCCTTTTGAGAGTAGTCATCCAAACATAATCCCAGATTTTTTAAACAAACTTTAATAAGGACATATTTGGAATCATATGTTTAGTCATCCTTCCCGACATGAGGAAAAGGATGTTGGCATCATCCTGCTTCTGAAAATTATAGTATGAGTTGGCTGGATCAACCTTCATAATCAAATCATCGTCTAACTCCGTATCAAAGAGGTTAAGCTCAGCTAGCTATCCTCACTTATAAAAATCGTGAACATTACCCTGAAAAAGTTATACAATAATAGTATTACAGGTTATCACATCTAAGAGATGGCATCCCAATCTCCTTCATTCCTGTGTGACGGTTCCACCACACTATAGATAGCCATCCTCCATTTATGATCACAATAGCCAATTCTACACTAATTATGATTCCACTCCTTGGTGGACTAACTAATCCCACTTGGCTAACACACATCAATAATGCCTTTGACGAGTACTCCAAAAAAATGGTCCAACACGACTATCATTCAGGCAGTCAACACAGAAATGTAAAATCTAAACTGACTTGGGATGGCAATACAGTCACAAAATTTAATCTTTAACTAATATGCTCACACAACACATGTTGACGAGGCACTAACAATGACAGTGCCACACAATATACATTGACTGAAATACCTTACACTGATAATGATGACTACACATGGCCCTGACTGCATCATTAGCAGCACATGGTGCTGTTGCACACTACAATGGTGACAGTGAAGAAAATATCACAATGATGTACTGATGTGTTGATATGTTACTCGCTACGCCATTACCACAACTCCTATAGAAGAGATTTTTACTATGACAACACGTATGGCTAGACCGCCTAAACCCTACCAGACTAACATGATGAAAACACATAGATTCTAATATTCAACAATACCCATGTACCTCTAAATATAAGGGCACTAATATGGGGCATACATTGTTGGGCCTATTATAATAGGACACTAGTGTCTTAAAGAAAGTAAAATTAAGGAGAGTTCAATAACAAGTAAAGTAAGCCCACATATATAAGTCTGCAGTAAAAAATAATACAATAGAACTTATAGCCTATTAACATCTCTACATAGTATATAAATTAACCGCAAACTGCCTGCATATCTAGAGATCTCTCATTTGGATTGTAAAGCTTGACTTCATTGTTTTAAATGGGTATGTGTATACCTAAGAGGGGAGGGGTCTTGAACTAGGCACTAATATGGGGGGTCTTGTAATTTAATTCCTAGAGGATATTTTGCTTTAGTTAAATGTATATGAAGGATAAAAAAATAATGAGTTTAATACAGATTAGGACTAGTCCCTTACTCCAGAATTGGGGATATTCTTTCCCGGAATTCAAGAAAAACATATCTCGAGTTCAAAGCCGATCAAGAAAATGCTTGGAAATAGGGTTATACAACAATATCAAATAAAAGAAAAGTTGGTGAAGAACTTGCTCCTCTTTGGCCCCCTTAGCCTGCTCAGATGCATGTCTCTTCTACTCCTCTTCTTCAGGCTGCTCTGTCACTTCACTTGGCTTCCTTAGCCGTCATGAGTATGGTTACCCAATCCTCGAATAAACCACTAAGGTCACACACGTGACTTCATCAGCTTAGTCTAGGAAACTCTCAAAATATCCTTTCATCTATCTTGATTATACAACCAAATAAAAAAATAACAAGAAAATAGAAATAATTAAAGCAAGAAAAGTCAAGATTAAGTACATGAGATCAGTGGGAAACACTTACTAGATGTTTGTATTTTTTCCTCAATCAACTGTTCATTTAGACATTCTTTTTTGACTTTTGATTTTGACTCTAAATAATTACCCTGTACGTCAATGACCAAGATTCCTACTAGACCTTGATGATTTAGCTCAATACCCTCAAAATATAAATATCAATATTGAATCAGTCTACTAAGTGTAATTTTCAGATTATGCCGAGTAAGCACCTCCTGATTGAATCTCTTTCACCCTCAACTTCAATCGATCCAATCTTCTATTTATGATTAATATGAATCCTCTAAGTATATATTAAAGTTTAAAACATAGTATTTATCCACAAACTTCGTTGTCTCTAAGTTCCTTTTGGTGCATAGTCCCACTTACTAAAAATTTCTCTCTAGAGTCTATTCAAGATTCAAATTCTTTCACCAGGAGTCTTCTTTCTCCAAGTTCATTTCAATGCCTACTCTCAAATCTCAATTATTCCTATTTCTACTTCCCAAATCCTTTAAGATCAATTTCAAAATTCATGTAATCTCTCACATTTCCTTTTCAATCTATGATACTAGAAAAAGGGAAGATAGAAAATTTTCACCTTAACTACACTTGAGATGCTGTCCACTTCTTGTATCGTTGGTTATTAGGCTCCTGTTCCTATCTTCTTCTCTTCCTCATGTCCATCCTTTGATGAAAGACCTGCAAGGAAAGCCAAAAAGAACTAGAAATCAAACACCAAGGAGGGATTGATCTTGGAATTGTATCCTTGATCTTCCTCCTCATGTTGATCTATTGAGAGTAAAATGCACTATGTTGTGAGATTATTCCTTTCTTGAAGATGAGGGTAATTGAGTCAGTAGATTTCTTCAAAAAGGGTAACCCTATGTCGTCCACACCAACATCTATTTTGGGCCTAAATTGAAAAGAGGGTGATTACTTTGAATGATCATGATTTTTATTAGTTTAAAAAATCAGATGGACCATTAGATGCATTTGTCTATTCATATTCTTTCCCAGGAAAAGATCCCATTGAACCTGCCTAAAACACTTATTAAATGAGAGATTAAAGTAAAATTCATCACTAACCACAAAGGAAAGACAAGCTTTCCTTTGATTGGAGGGGCTGGGTGGCACCATAATGAACAAGTTTTTGAAATAAAGTTGAGAATATCTTACCTTTACTGCCATTCTCTTTATCTTACCAAGTTTCACATTGATATGCTCAAAATTTATAGTTTTAATTTTATGTTGGTGTTTTTGAGTTCAATCGATAAAAATAAAAACCTGTACTCAAGTAAATTTAGCTTGTGATGGGTACGGATCGTCTCCACAAGGAACAATAATTAAGGATTTATAAAATGAGATACATAGAAAATAAAGAGTTGAGGGATGAGATAATGTGAGGTCAGATAGTGATAATTAGTACTATAATGAAGATGATTATAGTAGATAGTAGATTGGGATAATTAGGATTTTAGATGATCGAATGAGAGCAAGGATGGAGTGATAATAATGAGAAGAATTCATGAGAGGGATGCACAGAGTGAGTCATATAAGGAGAAGGATGAGTGTGATGACGTTGAGACGACAACTAGAAAAGGGTAGGATATCATTAGAGCGTATATGGACGTGATGCGATGGTGAAATTGATCTAAGCTGACGATGATATCGAGGAGGACCATTGTAAGGCGAGGACACTTACCGTAGATCTTTACGTTATGCCAGTATCTCATATCCCTACATAAAAGAAAAATAAAAATAAAATATTATTTATTTTTACCATTTAATTACTTTTACATGATGGCACGTCATCGCGGGGCCAATCACTAGTTTTTGTTTCTTTTCTATTAATAGACACGCTGATGCGTATCATTTGCATCAGAAAAAGCCAATCAACATCTAATGATTATGTGATGTAGCAAGACATTTTTGCGCTCCATGTCATCATCATTTTACTTTAAACCAATTGCATTTATACACGTGTGTGTCACATCTACTATTACAACCGTTGACTTTTCATTAGTGATCTTTAATCTTTTTTCTCTCAATCATTTAATTGAATTTATTGCAATTTTAATCCTATTTTTTCTTGGTCAACATCACCACTTAGAATTAAAAAAGAAAAAAATTTCAGTCAATAATTGGGTATTGTGGCATCACGATTTATGATGCCCTAATTGCACATTTTCATAATGATTAGATCTGCTAATCATTACCAAGGCTTTTGATTGGTTGTCATTCGATTGAATCGAATAGCGACACATGGTGAGGAAATTTTTTATGATGAAACATATTTAAAAATCATTATCAAATCTTAAGTCATTAAAATATTAAAATTTATATTATAGCTTAGAAAATTATATCTCCATGAATATAGTGTCAAATAAATTCTTTGAAGTATACTCCAAATCGTAAAATTAGTTTATTTAAGAATAAGATGTGGGAAAAATCCATAAAATTACCACTAGACCCCTAAGAATCATAATTTCACTCTCAGAATAGATTTAATCAATTTAAACTTGATAAAATACACATATAATTATTTATGTGCATAAAATTTGTAGATGGCATAGAAATAACTCAAACAATCGTGTGTTATCGAACATCATGAAGGGGTATTTTTGGGACTGATGGAGTGCCCCTGACATCCATGAGATCATGGTATATTGTCTAGGTAATTAAGATAATAAATATAATACGGTAATAACAAAGTCGCACGGTCAACATTCAACTTGCAAGACCTACATTTTCAAATTTTTGTCAGAAAATTATGAAATAAATATTTCTAAAAATCTTATTTAAATGTTAAAAATGTGAATTTTGATAAATTGCTGCAATTTGATCTGTATTAATCAGTAAAAAATGTTCAGTTAATTTAATTCAAGTATTCTTGATCCCCGATGAGCATGCATTAATGAAGTTATGATTGTAGCATATCTACCTATCAAATAGCTCTCCATAAAATTCTGAAATAAAAATTTTGAATATTATCCAATTAGATATGAAAAATTATCATTTGAAGATCAACTTTAAATTCTATTTGAATATTCTATAAACAATTATTACCTAAATGACTCAATATTGACCTAAAAATAGAAACCATCCAATCATCAATATTTATGACTGGGAAAACATGTCTGAATCAAACCAGAAATTTGGGATATGGTCACACATTAAGTATGAGGTTGAACACCAAAATTTAGATTGAACATCCATCTGTTTGGCCCCTTGAACTTCTATGTCAAGTCAACTATCTCATGACATTTCATCGTCATAGGTGATATGTGTGTGTATGATTGGGAGTTTCTATTTCATCCTAAACTAAGTCAACATGAATTTTTTAATCATGCCCTGGAAATAGGATGACCATGGATTAGTCATAGGATGCCTTAGTGCATGGGGTGACCAAGGTTTATGTGGACTTCATTGGGTAAATTCATCAAAATCTATGCATGACTTAAGCATGCCTTAAGGTCAATGGCGTTCCATCCTCAGAGTTAAGGTCATTAACCCTAATTTGTTTCTAAACTTAAAAAGTGATGTAACACGAAGTGTCAGGTCAAATGGCTCGTGTCACACCACAGGAGAAGGGTGTAATGCGAACGTGGATAGATGATGCGCAAGTTTGAAATTCAACAAGAAGAACGACATAAAAACCGACTGATCCGGGACAAGGATATAGGTAGTCGACACGAGGAGTCATGGCGCGGACAAGCTCCGAATGACCCTGCTGGTCGACTCGAAGGCCGAGTTTCAGTGGCTAATCCTACAACACAAAAACCTTCGTCAGTGGAGCAAGGGAGTATGTGACCTGCGGGCTCAGGAACAGATGCTCGGAGCGGGTCGCGATCATCATGGAAATTGATGATGAAACCTCGAGGGACGTGAGAGATCTCAGGCTCAGATAGTGGCAACCGGAGTGTTGGTCGGCTTCAGTGACAATGAGAATCGACAATCATGTCCACAACACATGTGACCGAGTGATCCCGTCACAGGCGTGCGACAGCCGATTGAGGCAGGGAGGGGGCACCATCATAGGCAACCACGGGGGTGGCTAAACTCGACTTTGGTGGGCGGACTACCGATTGCAGATGGGACGACCATGTTAAAGCACTGGTCCCAGAAGCTTCCGTTGGAACACCTCGAGCGCCACACACTGACGCTGTCATCATGAAGCTGCCAGTAGTACACACTTCCCATAAACACAATCTGCCGACAGAAGCATTTCTTCAAGCCTATCTGCCTCGAGAGGCTAACCCGACAGCGTCCGTACACAAGTCAGTGCGTTGGAATGTTGGAACGCTGCCACTCGTACATCCGGCAGCTCTGCAACACAGTCTTAACGGCCAATTAATATCTGCAGGTGGCATGACGCTAAGCGCACATCACCATGATTACACCTTAACACGTCTCTATGGTGATGTGCGCCACGCCATCATTAATTCTCCCGCATTAACTCTCCTCTACTTCTCCTCTCTATAAATCGAACACTCGTCCTCACTGTTAGACACGGGATTCTCTTATTGTCCCTCTTCTTTCTCTTCTATCCTTTAATGATCATACATTCTCCTTTTCATTTGTTCAAGTCTCTCAATCCTCTCTTCAGTTTGTTACAGACCACATGCGCAATATGGGTGGCAGGAGCACGACCCGAGGGCGCATGTAGGCTGCTGGGCACGCGATACAACCGTAGGAGAAGGATTGTGACAAGATGCTAGCAAGCGGTAGGGAGAGTCAGGAATACTGCAGTAAAAGGGCGGGTGCATGGCACCACCGCTGGTCGGTCACAACAAGGGATGTCCGGGCTGAACGTCTAGGTCGGTTGTATGGAATGATCATGGGCCGCGCCGAGGAGTCGTCGACAGCGCGGGATGAGATCTCTGGCGAGATACATAGTCCACATGAGACTGAGGGAAGGATGCGTTGCACCACCGAAGGACAGCCACGACAAGGAACGCCCGGGCAGTAGGCCTCGATCGAGTGACACGGGATGACCGCGGCCCACGCCGAGGAGCCATTGGTAGCACGGGACGAGGTCTATGGCGGGCTACGAGGGTGCTTGCAGGCTGCGACATCTGAGGGTGGCCACGGGAATGCGTGGCATGATGCGGGAAGACGAAGGGCCGTCGAGAACATCTGCAATGGCAGTGGCTGAGTTGCAGCGGCATTGCAGCTAGCTCATACCGGAAAGAGCCTGACAATGGCAGCTCGTTGGCGGCAGCGAGCAGTAGCCATGTACTCCAAGAACAAAAAAAATAGAGAGGGAATCCTCCTGGTGGAGGAAAACGGAGACCACCAGTGCAACATCAATCACGTTCTTTTTTCCAAAAGGATCTCCAAGACCTAGCGTGAGATCACCCCTCCCCTAATGTAGTAGGGGGGGTGTGGTTGCCCTAATGGGCCACCTAGGCCTTAGGGGAGGGGTTCCAAACAAGGCCCCCCCCTAATGGTTTGATAAAAAAAACAAAGAAACACAGGACGATGGGCGGGGAGGAGGCCAATACACACAAGGGGGGGGACTCCATAAGGTCAAAAGACACAAAAGATGACACGTGCAACAAAACAATATGACGCTAGGAAGCTGTCGTCAAACCTGATATCAGAAACTGGGGTTCTTCACGTCGGCTCAGGCTCTGCGACGCGGCTGGTGATGAGCTTGGGCTTGATCTTCCAGATGGTTCTCCATCAAAAAAGTATTTTAAAAATCCATAACTCACAAGGAGGTTCACCAACAGACATAGTTGTGACCTTTTTTAGTATATGCACAGTATTTCCGATGAGACATGTAGCGTTAAGTGACTCATCCCAACTCTAATAATTTCCTTAAGTATTTTACTTCTACGTTCATCAACCATTAATGTTGGCTTTATTCACATAATATACTGAGTAACGACCACATGTTATTATATATATAGAAAAAAGGTCTTGGCATTTGTCCTTTATCAACGTATCAACTTTAGTACTCGCCTCCTCTATTAGCTTGAACTTATTTGATAGATTTGTCTAGTTATTTTTCTAACTCTCATTTGAAAACCTTAAACATTATAATTCAGAATTCTCACGGATGATGTTGAGATACATTTATATGGAATAATAATCAACAATGCAACAAAGTACTTTTGGCTGATGGTAAAGAGTCCACTCACTTTTGGATGAATTAAACTACTAGGTTACATTTTATATTTTCATATTTCTTGAAGGCATTGAATGTTTTCGCCTTTATACACTCAAAAAGCAGTGGAAGTTAATGAACTCCAAGGAACCTAAAAATCTGTGTTCCCTAGTCATTCTACTCTCCTTTGGGACATATGTCCCAACCTTCTATGACATGGAATAGTAGAATCTTATGGAACTCTTGTCATATTATTTTATCTAAATAAACACATATATGATTCAGTTGATTTTTTTAAAAATTGAACCACTCTTCTATTACTGTTGTACCAGTAGGATTATTTTCCATCATTAAATATTTCTAGGTGAATCAAAAGACACTCTTTCATGGATACATAGTTCAAATTTATCTATAGCATCTAGGGTGAGGAAATAATCTCCCATATTTTTGACATGCAACTACATCTTATTTCTAGAGATGATGAATGTTTCCCTTTTAGTTGGAGGCTGCCTTGAATAAAATGCTTTCAAGTTGGTTGAAATTCCCCTAGTGGCACTAGAACCAATCCAGTAACACAACTGAGGAACATATGCTCCATTTGATTAATGTGCTGTTTTGTAGGCGACTTTACTTGGTTGACACTTGGCCAACCATGCCTTATGCTTACTGAAATATTTCCTAGCGTGATTAAGTTTTCTACATTAGTATCACTTGACTTTAGGGGCTTTGTTGCATGTCTTTTTGTGTCTCTATGTTGCATGGTTCTTGACATTTGAAGTTTTGACTACTGGTTTCTATCATCATGTACTAATAAGTTTGTGTTGTTGATATCAGATTCAAGATTAGCAACAATGTGATTCATTTGACATTTAGTTCATTAAGTGATCATTGCTCTTTAATCATTGTAGGAGACTTTAAAAACGTCAAAAATCTGTTTCTAGAATTTCTGAATTATAATGAACCACATATTTTTCTGGCATTTGTTAGTCAAGCTTAGCAATTTGTCGATGATGTCACATATTTGCTTGATGTGATCACTAGTTCTTCCCTATCTTGAGTAGCAAGTCACGCTGAACCTTTGGATCAAGGCTCCATATTTAGCTTCCTCATTGACAATAAACTACGTTTTGATAGTGTTTGGATACATAGAACCTATATAGACATTGGCAATAGGACGCCTAATATCCCTTGGAACATATGTCACCATGTATAATAGTAAACTTTGTTTGACTTGACCCATTATACATGTTCTGCCTGTTACTCTACATCACTCTCCTGTTAGGTTTAGGTTTAGGTTTAGGTTTAGGTTTAGGTTTAGTTGACCCATGTTAGGTTTAGGTTCATTAAAGCATAAGTCTAAGTCCATGTACCCCAGCTAGAGAACAATGATTACTTCCACTTATGGTAATTAGGTCCACTCAACATGGGAATTATAATACCAGTCTGATTTGAATAAAATAAGAAAAAAACATAAACTAAAAAGTATACTCAGCCCGATACAGGGTAACTCCTTGTTCATGGATGAAATTAATACCTAATTGTTAAATTTATTATGTACATATTGAGTTAAGCACAAGTTTTTTCAAAGCATTATGTCCTAGGGTATTTAATACTCTACATTTAATTTGCATGTTCAATATGCCACCCATATCAATATGCAAGGTTTATAGCCAAACATATAGATATACATAAACTTTAAGTAATTATATCAAAATTATGCATGAAAAAAACTATGTGCCAACTTTCAGTTAAATCATTAAATTAACTCGAACAATGTAGTCATATGGCCCTATATTTGTCTATGTGGACAACACCTAGACCTGATTCACACTTAAGTAGAGGTTCAAATGGGGTGCGTTCAAATGATGACTCTACGGGCCATGTCACAGGGAGCTCTGCTGAGTGGTGTCCCAAATGGGCCACAAGCATTGGCCCCAAGGGCCATGTTACAACGGGATCAACTTAGTGGGCCATGCTTGGCGGTGGCCCAAAGGGGATGCCCAACCACTGGAATGAAGGGGCCTGGTCTTGTAGGCTCCCTTAGATGGCTGTGCTCAAAACCTCTTAGGGAGAAAGCTTGGAAGAAAACATACTCTTCAGAATGGCAGTGACAAATTGCAAGAAGCTCTAAAAAGGCCACCAGAGGTAAACCATGCTATGACGCCACTTGATGGATTGCGGAGTGTACCTATAGGTGCACTGACAATGAAATACTGTCACCTTGCTCCTTGGATCGTCTCTGGAGGCGGTGAAACAGCTCCAACAAGCCCAGTAGCTCTCTCTATAGTTGTGGGACCTGGACCACCAGGTAAGCAACTCAAACTGGATGCTGGGAGCCCTAATGAGATTTTTTCCTTTTATAGGGGACGAACCATTTTACCAACGCTAATGTGCTATTGCCCACTGCCAAAAAGACAACAATACCATTATTCATGGGTAGTCAACAAGTTCAACAACAAAAATGACATAATTTTTATGGTCCTTATCCCTTATATAACTTCTAAATCAGAAAAGACGATTAGATCTGATATCTAAGTGTGAAACATTATACTTTATCAGACACCCACTGCATACTTGTTTCTCCTTAATCTGTTGTCCTAATATTTGTTTCAATAATATATAATGCCAATTCTTGCATCTCACAGAAACTGTAGATTTGTCTCATCCTTTCAGCTATGATTAAGACAAACATCAAATTACTATGCCAAGGTCTAAATAATATATGTCATATAATCACATTAAAAATTATACAAGCCACAAACATTTGCCTAGGTACGGTGATAAAATCAGGATGTGCCAATTTGTTGTGTTAAATTACTGAGCATAAGAATCACACGATCTTAATATATGATACGATAATTGATCACTTGCTTAAAGCATATTATTTGGATACCAATAAACCACTCAACTAGCTGGTAACCTTTAGACATCAAGAGAAATGGATTAATATTAATTGGATAATTTTGTAAAAAAGGGAAAATTTCATAAAGTTAAAACTAGGTGTTGTTATTTACACTTTTCCCTCAAAGCTATAAATTTAATCACTCAGATTCTTGTCCATCACGCATGCACCTCTATAATCCTACCTATTTTCAGACTGCTTTAATATGACCCCATCATTTTGAAAACAACACTTGACTTCCACTTTCAGCTTCCTTTTTATGGTCTAGCAACACCACTCAAGATACATTTTTTGAAGTTCAAGACCTCCAAGCTTGGGCCCCAAATATAAAAATGTGTGAAAAGGAGACGGGAAGGGAATGAGCTACGCCGAATCGGCTTTGCTCATCCAGCTAGAGGATCTCCATCGCTGGTCAATCACTTTGGTGATTCTTGTCCTTCCATATGAGGCAACTGCCTTTCTTGAAGGAGACCTTCTTACTTATAACCCTCTTATTTATTCAAATCCTACACCAGGGATGTATATTTTCTTTTTCCTCTGATAAGTCCTCGGAAGATTATTATCATTCTCATGAATTGTATATGATCCATTGTAATCAGTTGGTATATTTTTGTCAGGAAGTTATCATGAGAAAGTAAATCTGAAGAACTGACATTGATCCTTGGGTTTCTAATTCCAGGAATGACTCAAACCATGATTAAATCTTCTGTTTCATGAATTCTATGCGCGGTGAATTCAATTCTATTTCTCCACATCAGTAATTGGTTGCAAATACAAATTTATTTTTCTGCACAATGAAGCTGAGAGGATCTGCCAAAAGTCCGAGAAGAGACAGTGGAGAAGCAGGGAACCAACTACATGTATTACTAAAAAGACGGGACCAAAGATATCAATCAATGAATAAGAATAAAGAGAGATATCACTTATGAATCCTCGCCTCTTAATCATTCATCTTCATTCCAACATCTCTCACACTGAGGGATCATTGATGCATAATGATGCAAAGAGAACATACTTTACTCTATTTAGGCTGTCACAAGATGCCTTTTTCTAACAGAAGGCAATAGTGGTCTACGAATCATTCATTCAAATATAACAAAGCTGAAGCGATTAAAACAACCTCATTTTATACATGTTATCAAAACCACTGTTTTGTAAATTTACAAATTCAAACTCTCCTCTTGCGACTGTACATTTCAAACCATAAGCCAGAAATTAAAACCTTCTGATTCTCTCTGATATCAAACTGAGTCATAGCTACTTATGCCAAAGCCTAATATGCTCTCAACTCACTCTAACTGCATGGACTTGATGATTTCAAAGTGCATTTGTAGGCTTGGGAGCAGATTAGAAAAGTACATTATTTCCTTGAAGCATATTCTCTGAACCCCATTGGGGGCTTCCTCATGACGAAGTATGCCAGCAAATTTATCCTTTTCCTCACGAATCCATGGCCTGTGATTGTCACACCACTGACGGGGCGTCCCATGAAGAACAACACTTATGGGTTTGCTGCTGCTCCACGCGTGAAAGTTCTCTACAATCTTCTTGATCTTGCAAGGGTCTGTCAGATAGGCTCCTGGGCAGTTCAAACCCACATCCACAAAGTGGATTCCAGAGATACTTTGGAGGAATGCAATTTCTGAATTAGGAAATTTCATCCCATCCAGAGAGGTCTGATCATCAACAGACGCATCTTCTATGCTTGAAATTTCAGTAAGAACTTGGTTCAAGACAATGCCCCCTTTACTGAATCCAATGAGTACTGTCCTGGGAATAGAATGAACGCCAGTTGATTCTTGCTGTCTTCCACCAACCTTTGCAGAAACCTTAATGGAAGGAAATAATACATCTCTAAGGATAAGTAATCTAAAAAATAGGAGGAAGAAAATGAGAGAAATGATTAATTAAGACATGGGAACAACGCATGAGCAGCACTTGAAACACGAGAATCAACCAATAATTATTAATAAATTAGGAAAGTTCCACTCTTTTCCGCGTATCTTGCTTTCATCTTGGTTTGAAGAAGAGTACCCTTTTTTCCAAAAAATTCTTTTTTTGAAAGTCAAAAAGTGATTTCTGCATTTGAATTCTTCCAAAAACTGGGTATCCAAAGACAGACATTAAGAAGCAAAGAATTTGATTCCTACTTACATAAATGAACACGTTGATATTTAAATGAGAGGTTTCCAGTAAACCCTAACAATAAACTCAGCTGAAAGACTTTTGTGATGGCCGAAAGGACAGTTATAACCTTGCAACTAGACAAGAAGAAGATCCTATTTCATGAGTATTTTGGAGTTTTGGATAACATTCCCTTTTGAGAGCAAGAAGACATGCATGAGATTGCCCCAAGGAAGGGAAAGAATGATTGATTATTTGAAGTCAACTCACAATCTTTCTTTCATCTCAAAAGAAGGTTATACCCCTGCAACTAGCTTAGGCAGAGTAGCTCAGAGGAGGGATATTTTTTGGTCTTTTGGAGCCCTTTTCAGATCAAAATGATGTGTTTTCATTGACCAAACTCGGGAAAATAGAAGTCTTTTTCAAAAAAAAATAAAATCTCTCTCTCTCTCTCTCCCCCCCCCCTTTTCTCCATCTACATTTTTTTCCTTTCTTCCTTCACTCTTACATCAAACCGGCAGATTGTTGAACCTTTGAAAAAACCCATCTATCAACGAGCACAAATTACTAACCCATCGACAATAATCACCAACAAACTCCACCCATAATCTTCAAAAACAGAATATAGAACGAATTCAAACCGTAGAGATTAAGATTTGAGAACGAACCTGGCGATTACACTCGGAGAGAATCGAAACAATCGCCTTGGAAGCCGGAAACAGAGCTGGGTCGTAGCCCAAAGGGTCACCGCAAGAATTCACAGTGGGGACGAACTCCTTGTAAACGGAGAGCGACCCATTGTAAGAAGGGGCGCTCACAATCCACGCGTTAATTGCATCGCCCCCAAGCTTTGAAACGAGCAATTGCGCGATGTGGGTCGAATCAGAGAGCTCTTCTATTACCTTGTTTCTGCTCCTCCCCTCTATTCTATCGCCTTTGAAGAACACTGCGTTGATGGAGACAGCGGAGAGGGACACAGAAGCGAAGATCTTCAAGTGGGTGTTGCAATTGAAGGGCACGATCAGCGTTCCAGCCCAGCGCGACATCGCTCCGAGACGGAAAAATTACTCTTTTTTTGGACATTCGATTGAATTTCGTTTGGAGTTCCAGGAGGGTCTTTCTGTGTAGATTTAGGCCTTTTGGGGGGACGTGACGTTGATGTGATGATGAAGATGAATCTATGATGATATGATGATGATGATGATGATGATGTGATGATGAAGATGAATCTATGAAGATATGATGATGATGATGATGATGAAGATGAATCTATGATGATGATGATGATGATGAAGATGAATCTATGATGATGATGATGATGATGATGATGATGTTATGATGAAGATGAATCTACGATGATATGATGATGACGATGAATCTATGATGATGATGATGATGATGATGATGTTATGATGAAGATGAATCTACGATGATATGATGATGACGATGAATCTATGATGATATGATGATAATGATGATGTGACAATGATATGATATGATGATGATGATGTGACAATGATATGATATGATGATGATGTGACAATGATATGATATGATGATGATGATGCGACAATGATATGATGATGATGTGACAACGATATGATGTTAATGTGATGATGTGATAATGATATCATGTTGATGTGATGATAATGTCACGATGATGAAAATGATCTTATGATGATGTGACGTGAATATGACACGAAGATGTGATGACAATATTATGATGATGCAATGACAATGTGACGATGATGACATGAAGATGACATAATGTTGCGGTGATGATGATGATGTGATGAATGATGATGATGGCTTGAAGATGAAATGAGGATGTGATGAAGGATGATGATGGCTTAAAGATGACATGATGATGATAACCTGCAGATGACAAGAAGATGGTGTTATGATGAAGTGACTATGTGATGATGATGTGTCTATGACAGGTAGATGATGTTATGATTATGTGATGATGACTTAAAGATGATGTGATTTTTATGTGGCAATGAGATAATGACGTGACAAGGTGATGATCTTCATCATCATCATCATCATCCAGATCATGGGTTCTTGAAAAAAGAAAATTTTTGTGACAGTACATGTCATGGCCTCATGTCATAGTCACACTATGCCACTTAACCTGTGATGAGAGGTAAGGATGGAGGACAGATGACGAATGATGCTTACATACAGATGGGACAGGAATGAACGGCTGTCCCTTTAGCCATCTGTTCAGAGTAGGGAACGGCACGTCGGGGACATGACGCCCCGGACATGATGGGACGGATGATGATCCATGACGGACGGTGACATGATGAAAGTTTCCTCCCATCCCACGTCCTAGGATTTCGGAAAAATCCGTCACGCTCGCATCACCATCATGGTTTGCGGCGTTCCCGTTACGTCCCCGTCACCGGACAGCGTCACAGTCACGTGTGACGGAAAAAACAACCATGCGGAGGAGAGAGAATTGGAGGGGCCCATCTCCAATTATCTTTGGACGACATCCTTTTGAGCACGCGAATTAATGCAGGAACTTTTCTGCAAAATGCCAAGAAATCGAGTTAGTGACACCATGTGGCAAAATCTCGGCCGTCGAAAAGCTTAAATCCAACGATTTTTAAGTTTTTTTGGTCATTTTTAAAAATCCATCACGGCCATCATCCGTGATGGCCGTTCAGTCACGTCACTTGTCCGTGATGAAACATGTATTTTTTAGATCTTTAAAAGTCATCACCACTATAAATGAAATTGTCAATCTCCATCCGGATCCATCTGTCCTCTATCACATCCCTAATTCTGGGTTTGAAACTAATGGTAAAGGAAATTTTAAAGGATATATGGATTCCTACTTCAACTTGGCTCAAACTATCCAAACCTAGAAACTTCTAGTTTCCCAAATGAAACTGATTGGACAAGCAAATTACATGACCAAAAAATATAAAGGATACTCTGAAGAACCACATAAAATACGTGGCATTATCTGTCCATTCAAATGTGGGACATGATGGAGAGGTTTTGGGAGAAGCATGTCGAAAAAAGACGGTACTTTTGTTCATTACTATATCACTATATTTGAGGCAATCTTGACTGGGTTAAGAGCTCTCTAAGAGCCGCTGACGACAATTTTGCCTTTTCAAGCTGGACTCCCTGATCATAAAAGAATGAATTACATTACGATCAATCACTTTTTACAAATGAGCTTCAATTAGGAAGAAACATTGAGACTTTCCTATCTTAAAAAATATATTCCCCTTCTTTAATCACAAATCTTGACAAATTAGGTCTTATGTCATGCATTTTATGTGTTTTATTGAATTTAACTAACTTCCTTTGCATGTTGCTGATGCAATATACACTCCTCATTAGCTATTCTATATTTAGAAAGCTGAAAATAATCCCTTTAAGGAATTCAAAAATTATTTTTTGTGTAATTCAATGCCTCGTCCATGTGCACACTATCATTCATCTCCTTCATGATCATACACTTGACAAAACATTTCATAGATATTATGACTTCATACTATATGATTTGGATTAACCCTAATTGATTTTTAAGAGCTCATCCTGATTTTCTCTGATGATTTTTTTTAAAAGATATGCATAGGACTAACGCAAATCAATTTGGGTGCTAATGAAATGGGATATTTAGCTTAATAGGCCAATAAAGGGGAATCAAACAGAGCTACTTGGGGCCGATAAATTTTTTTATTTGAACTGATATAGGGTAGATGAAATATGACATTTTAATATGGAGAGGACATGGCATATCCAAACATACACTCTACTCCTTCCAATTAAAGGTTTAGCCTAATCAATGGCTGAGAATGATTGGGCATTTAGAGGCCAAAAACAGGAAGATGCTGCCAGATGGTGGTATCAGGTCCAAGGGTGTGCTGTTAATTTATTTATAAATAAGAACTTATGACATAGCCAGTAAATAATAAAAGGGAGATGGGTATTTTGGGAACCAAATTGAATGTATAAATTATATTTATTATTATTATTCCCCATTTTTTAATTGTCCCATCCACAAGACCACGAACCTAAAGTTCATATACTGTGACGTGATTTTGGTAAATGGAATGTTGAATGTCTTTTCTTAATTTGGAGAGAGCAACTTGGTGTTTAAAAAATTCTCTTTCTTTGTGACATATAAAGACCCTTAGTTGGTTTTTTCTATTTAAAAATGTCTTGGTTTATTTCATCATATTTTTATATAATTAGTTATGTCATATTATCAAAGGATAAAAAACAAATCCCTAAAAATAGTATAAAAGTTTTATTCCCCTACTTTTCTATTCATTTCATCAAGGGGTTGGCTTGTAAACCTTACTGTTTTATTTGGTTTCTGAAAAATGTATCTCTAAGTATTTCAATTTCTGGTCTGTAGTAGGTGTGAACTTTATTTGAAATATAAATGATCCAACTATCAAGATAATAAAAATGGAAAGTATGATTGATTTAATTTAAAAATATTTACAAAAGGTCAAAATTATAATATTTTGGTTTTATTTATAAATATTTGTGAAATTTAAGTCATGATAAAAATATTATTTATGTTGAAAATATATGTTTTGCTTTTAAACTATAATTAAGGAATATTTAACGGCTTATTGTGGCCGTAAGCATCATGTGTCCTCATTCCACTGAGTTATGTTGAGGTAAACATTACCATCAGTTTTAAAAAGGGGGAAAACTTTTTAAATGTAAAGATGCTGTAATGATGGCACCAATAACTTAATTAAAGTTTTATCATTTTTGAAGCTCACAGAGACACATGGAAAAGTAGCAAAAATCGGCGAATAGGGCTTGTGTATGGAAAGATGAAAGACTGGATGGATGCATATATGATAATGGATAATAAGTAATGCATATTATAATTACAGTGGTAAAATATTATATTTTGGGGAGATATTTGAAGGTATATTATACTTTGATATGCCTAAAATTGGAATAAATTAGCATTCATACATTATTGTCTAATTGATTGTGGGCAAAAGGGCGCTTTGATAGCATCAAGTTTTGCATTGCCATCATGGTGCAAATCTTTCAAATAACAATCTGACTTTTGAGCATGCATGGTCACATGAAATAATCCAAAAATGTATCCAGGGAGTGGAAATTAGAGCAGAGACAATGAAATCGTCGATGAATATAGAGTGCCCCCCCATAAGGTGCTGAAAAGATGACACGTGGTGGAATTGAAAAGCACTTTCAGATGTCAAAAACAGTGTAGATTGAAAGGAGATATAAGATAATATTACCAAGATTCATCCCTATTACATGTGTGATATCCTATGATCCATGACGCATTTTGATCTAAAATTTTGTAGGAGGGTTAGTCTTTATCTCTTCTATCCATTCATATAACTTGGCCCCAAGAGACTTGTAAACATTACCTTGATATATATGGATTCTAAGATCTTGATCATAATCAAACATAAGGGATTCCTACTACAGAATATTTTGAATATAATTGAAATAACATCTACAAAAGGATTGAACAAATCACCTCGGCATGCATCAGATTCATGATTTCTTGGATCCCTAAGTGAGACTTAATGGTCAATTGACTCACTCATGGAACCCGTCTGCCACCACTTTACCATGTATAGTCCCTCATTCACTTCACACTCCTAGGATGACTTAGGGTATGATCAAATGTCAAATCCTAACTGGTCATCTGAGTTTGTACTTTTCTCAATTATTCAATTGCCTTCGCCAAGGACTTCATTCCATCATCTTCCTTGAGCTGTCTCCTCTTATATTGAAGGCAGACAAGCCCGTCTTGACTACTCAATCATCTTCATGAATTTTTTTCTAGACCTGGACTAATTTTTAGAATTATATGATAACGAACTCATAGATCATAGTCAAAGTAAAACCTTCCCCCCACAAGAGGTCTTTGGTGTCTTAGGTCTGAGGACAACTTACACAAATGTGACATGAATCAACCTGATTGACAGTTTGTATAGTGCCATTCATTTTGGTATAATACCATTCATGGATCAAATGAGTGAAATTTTTGCATTAAAGATCACCCACTATCTATCCATACCATGTCTACACTTTTTGCTATTGAACTGGTCATACTCATCATATGAATGAGACTAGTCAATGTTATTCTACCCAGATAATTCAATGTCTTTCTGGAATATCCTTGAAATATATATATATATTTATAATACATGAATAAAAACTAGTGACCTTTGTATTATGATCTCATCTTAATTCACTAAGTCGGATCAAGTATTCATGTACTTCATTATAAGCATCACATGTGCACTTTAATAAATATATTGTATTAATGAACATAGAATGAGATATGTAATGTGTGATTGGCTTTCTGTCCACATATATTCCCATCAATCGTCCTCTTGAAAGAAAGCTGATTACTATTATTAAACAAACCCTCTGTGTTGCTAGTGATTCTCAAAATACATTGAGCTAATAATTTTGTCTATGGATCTGCTACATTTTCAGTCAGTGGAATACTTCCATCATGAAATATCATTTTATTGATGATCTCCCTAACAAGGATAAGTATCTTAGAAAGTTCTTTAACTTCTCATGAGACCTAGATTGTTTCACTCGTGCAATAGTACCGTTGGTATCCCAGAAGAATGGAATAGGGTCTATGATCAAAGATGTGACTCCAACATTATTGATGAACATTTCAATCACCCTTTTGACTTGGAAGCTTCAGCTACATTGATGTACTCAGCTCTCAACGTGAAGTTTTAATTTGATCCCACTTGGAAACATTCCAATAGGTTATATTTCCATGTTGTATAAGCATGACTCTACTTTCTTTCATTTGGATATCATTGAAAACTCTATTTTGTGTAACCCTTAAGTTTCAACTCAACTTCTACAAACTAGAAACATTTAATTTTTTCTTATCAAGACATCAAAAACATATCTAACATTGTTTATAGTCTTCACAATAATTAGAACTTAGGGCACTTTAGACCTCACACATAGAATGATATACATGATGTATTTTATTATCATGGTACAATGGTGTTCACCATTCCAAAGCCCCTTTTGGTGATGTTTTCAATGTTCATAGATTTGGAGACTATCTATAACCTTCATGACCTATCTCTATAGAATCGTAATCCAAATACATAGGTTGATTCTCCTAAATCCCTTCATCCATTTCCTAGATTCCATAATCACGGTGTGTATCCTGGTCAACTTTATCGTGGAATCTAGTGAGAACCCTTTTTCCATCAAGTTTCTCTTAGAAACAGTTCAACCTGTCCATCAGCATAAAACTTCATTTAAAGGCCCATTAGCACACAATGGGTACCATACCCTTTGGAATGTCGACCAAGTTCCAAACTTGGTTGAAGTACATGGACAGAATCCATTTGTTCTCGCGCACTCCCACAATTAGAGTAACCTCTTCAAAGGTTAAAGATCCCTATAACTAAGATAGAGTATCTTGAAATTTACTCAAATCATGATGTCCAATATTATGATCAAGTTGTCATTTCCTCTGTACTAGACATAAAAAGTTCTTTGGTACATATCTCAACAAGTTCATCTAATGAGGTTGTGGTATTATTGGATTTTTAATTTTTTCCAATAAACAAGTGTTTTGTTGGAAATACATATATCACTTAATCACTAAGTACTAATTCATTGAAATCACCATTTACCCTGTCACTGAAACAATAACCTATATCCATATTAATCTCGAAATTTTTACAAAAGATAGAGGAGAGAATAATAATTTCCTTAAAGTTTCAGGTTCAAACCGTAGATGATTAAGATCATGAGCTTCAAAGTAAAATGTAATATATCTTCCTACAAACAAGGATGATAAGTACCAATTGAAACCAAATTAATTGAAATCAATTTCTTTTAAACATCGTGATATCTTCCCATGCATGGACATGAGTTTTCTGTTGTTTAAGATTCCATAAAGCACTTTGGGAATATTTAATGTTCCTAAAAAAATTTAAGTAAGGATTTTTAATAAAAATAATAAAAAATTTAATACTATCCTTTCAGTTATTAAATTTTAGTCCAACTTAACATATATATACCTTGACACAAAATTTTGTGATGAATATCCACTTATGATTTAATGTGTTGAGATATATTTTAATTTTTAATAAATTTCGTGAATGATATCATTCAGACATCAAATCTAGAAAGTGTCAAATTCTGGTGTGTTGGCTCAATCATAGAAAACATGTTTATTCTATGAAGTCGAAGCGATTATCGTGAAAATTGATCTATGAAATCAATACATCACATGTACCTTATGCGGAACTTGTTCCACCCTTGACTTGCTCACTCTGAGATTTTTTTGAAGCTGTTCATGTGTGTGGCCTCTAGAAGTATCCACATAATCACATTGCTCTTGGATCTCCACTTCTTCTTCTCCAACTCTTCTTGAAAATCTTGAAGATTTTCTCACCATGAAGACTATCTCCTTGGTTGAGTGGATAAAAAGCAAAGAGTGAAGAAAGGGGGTCCAGCTCTGGCTAGCCTGGGTGCCTAAAATGGGTGCCCCTTATCCTATTTATATTTTAAACAAGCTTTTCTCAAAAAACCCATCAAGTTAAATATATTCACCAATGCCCCTATGATCTTAAGTGTGTGACCCTCTAGGCCCATGTATCATTGTAGTTAATAATTTTAGTGGACCAATAACCATTATTATCCAACCTTATTAATTAACTATATCAACATACAGATTAATTAACTAAGAATCAATTTAAACCAATCAATAGGTTAAGTTTCCAGCTCGTGGGGTGCCAAGATACACTTCATACTCTAGAAGATACCCAACAGTGCTTGAACTCTCTCATAGAACCTTTTACCATCATCGGTTACCATATACATATAATCCTTCATCCGTGCAAGACTCTCAAATGAATTAGGTTATGGTTGATCGTCAAACCTTAATCCATCTTTCGATTAGTATTGATGTATAACGAGTATCATTGGAGAATGCCTTCTCTAATATCCTCACTACCCGGGCCAGGGATTTAGCAGCATCAGCTTCCTTCAGTTAATCTCCTCTTATACTAAGGGTGGATGATCTCGTGTTGACCACTCAATCATATCCATGAGCTTCTTAATACATCTGAGCTACGACTTGTTTGAATCCCATGATTAGATACTCGTAGTCATCCATCCACTAGATGTCCTTGGTATCTCAGGTCAATGGATCACTTATACAACCGTGACATGAATCAACATGATTGACGTTTAGGTATAATATCATTTAGAGATTCTTTGGATCAATTCAGTGAACTCTTTCTCCAAAGAGAACTCACTATCTGTCCTTAGTGTCACCACACTAATAGCCACATGATCAACTATATTTATCATATAAGTAGGATCATATAGTGTTATTCCGTCCAGATAATTTGATATCCATCTCGACTTTCCATCGAGTAGGAATAGTTTGAATACATGTTTTAAGATTGGCGATTAATGTATTATGATCTCATCATAATTCACTGTCATTGCACACATTCATGGACTTCATTATATACATCACACTAGCATAGTAGTGAACATAATGTTTTATTTAATGAACTTAAATAAAAATATGGTGATGTGATTTGGCTTAACGACCACATAATATCCATCAATCTCCCAATTTGACTAAAGAAAATCTCCCATATTTAAGAATCCCATGTCATATAGTGACGCTCAAAGACTTCATGAGCACCTTATTTAGGGGTTCGCTGATAACACCCTAATTTCGGTCTTTATTTCATGTTATTAGCATGATTTTATGCATTTAAAGAGCTTAAAATTGGGTTATTATCATACATTTACACGAAAATAATGTTTTCAAGTAATTTTTGATTTTTCCCTAATTTTCTGTTAATTATATGAATTTTTAAAGATTTGTTGAAGCTCGAAATAATTATTTTGGGATGAAAATTGCATATTTAATATTTTATTTCGACATTTATCAGCATGGGAATGAATCAGTGATTTTTCTGGAATTTTCTAGAATTTTTTACGAATTTTTAGGATTTTTTTGGGATTTATTTCAAGAAGAAATGCATTTATTCTATTAAAAAAGGGCATATTTATAAGAGAAAAAAATGTATTTATACAATTTCTAGACTTTTCGGGACTTTTTTGCAATGTTTCGTTGCAAAAAGACCCTGAAAACGGCTCTCGGTCGCCATTGCAGGCGTAAAGATCCTATTTAAAATCATTTAGGGTTTTATTGCAATTCCATTATTAATTGTTTTAATATTTTAGAGAAAATCGGAGGAGAGAGAAGGTGAAAAAGGATATATGTATAAATACATTTGAGCGACGTTTATTTTCAAAAGAATGATTTGTAAGGGGTTTCGCGCAAAAAGTCAGAAAGAAGCTTGGCGGGGGCGACGTGGCGCATCGGTGGCCGTTGGATGCGGATCGAATGGATTTTGAAGAAAGAGAGGGTGCGGACGGTAAGTTCACTGCCCGTGCGGCGCATGCGAAGCACTCGCACGGGGGGTGACGTGGCGACTTCTCAGCGGGTCTTTCTGCGACCAGACGCACGCAAAGGCGCACAACGATACATATGCATTTGCCGCACTTTCGATTTTTCTTATGTTTTCTTCTTTTTTCGCAGGGGGTACGTGGCGCCACGAGAGAGCACCCGCCAAAAGAATTTAAAACGTCACAGCCAATGGGCTGTCGACACGTCATGGCGTGTATTATTAAATAAATCAAACTTTAATCCAATGGCTAAAATTGGTTAAAATTGATTTATTAATAAGTTTTGATCCTGAAGTTCGATTGAGATGATTTTTTTATGGATTTTCTCGTCTTGATCCCCTTTTTCTATCTGTATGGATCATTCAGATCTAGCCTACATTGATAGATAAATATTAAATACTAAACAGGGGTAAAATGGTGATTTTCACCATGTGACCTAGGTATAAAAGCTGAATTTCGAGAGGGGGAGCTCATTCTGGAGGGTGCTTCATCACAGCTGCAAGACAGAGAGGAGTCCCATCCTGGATCAACATTTTTGGTCTTTTTTTCTTTCATTGTATTCAAACTTTTATGCATTTTGAATGAAATAGGTTAAGTTGTTTGTTTCTTCATCTCCATTCTGATCTGAATTTCTAAATCGCTTGGCTTGAGCGGCATGTACAAGCCCTGATTAGGATTGAGAGGAGAAATTAAGAAATTTACCTGGGCATTCAATTGCATTCCAAAAGAAAACTCTAAAAAAATTAGTTTTTAATTCTTAGGATACTCAATTTCCCATTTTAGTTCTGAATTATCTGTTTGCAAAAATCAACCAAACTCACTTTAAGAACCCTCTTTAAACCTCTCTAATTGACTTCTCGGATCCTTTAATTAGGATCACAGAAGCAAATTTAGAGCACGTAATTCTTCTACTCTTCTCACCTCTTCTATCCCCCTCTCTAAATTCTCATCTAATTAGGGTGACTTGATCCTCATTGAAGATCAAATTCACTCTGATTAGGATTTAAAACACCAAAAAGAAAATTAAATTGAACTTCCTACTTGCCTCCCTTGGACGACACTCATACTTATCACTATACATTTTAAGTAGGGTTTTTATAAATTTTATTGCATAAGCCAAAATTCACAACGACAAGGGCTAAAAATTTCTTAGATTCCAACCCTATTTTCGGCTTATCAGTCGCTATGTTGTGGGTGGATAGAACCCTTTCCATCACACATCTCCTCAAGCAATGATCTTCCTAATTAAGTGAAATCACCTCAAAATGTGTTTTGACTTCTGATGAGACAGTGGCTCTTTCGCTTGTGCTATTGCACCATTGTTGTTACAAAACAATGAAATAGGTTTTGAGATGGAAGGAACAATGCCAAGTTCCATGATGGATTTCTTCAACCTGACTGCTTCCTTGGCAGCTTCGGCGGCTGCAATGAATTCAGCTTTTGTCGTTGAGTCTGCGGTAGTACTCTGCTTGGAACTCTTCCAAGATATCACACATCCGTTCAATGTAAATAGGAATACAGATGTAGATTTACTGTCATCTGGATCTGATTGGAAACTTCAGCCAATGTAACCCTAGAGCTTCATCTCCTCTCCACCATAAATGAGAAATAAATCCTTAGTCCTTCTCATGTACTTAAGGATGCATTTCACTGGTACCCAGTGTTCCTCTCCTGGGTTTGCCTGAAATCTGCTCGTAACACTTAGAGAAAATGCAAAATCAGGTCTAGTACATTGCATTGCATACATGATGGATCCAATAGCCGAAGCATATGGGACTTTAGCCATCATCGCTCTATCTTCAAGAGTCTTAGGTGAGTACTCTTTAAATAATTAAGCTCCATGCCTCATTGATATGAGACCTCGCTTGGAGTTCTCCATGCCAAACTTTTGACAATAGTATCTATGTACTTAGATTGGGATGATCCTAGCAACCTTCTCGATCTATCTCTATAGATATGTATTCCTATCTTGGCATAATGGGTTTGGATGCCAGCAGGCCAGGCTTTCCATTTGTACCAGAAATATGATGGGCTTTCCTTCTCACAGATTTGTGTATCGTGACCCAACCTAAATGTTTCATCCTACTATTATATGATGTTTACACGTTTTTGTTTTTTTTTTCTTTATTTTCATACATAATTTTTGATAGAAAATTTTTTGGTGATGACATTTTGGGACCTACAGAATGGGACATATGAACCACCCCCCACACATATATACAAGATAAGGGGAGCCCCTGGACCTATGTAACACCCCGAATCTTTACAATATCTTCCTTTTATTCTAGTGTCAGGGAAAACTCTCCCCTTCCTCATTCTCTTCAAAATACTCCTTTCCCACCTCATTCTCAGATATCCCCGCGTGTGTTCTTTCGAGTCCTTTAAAGGCTAGTTATAGAACATGATATATGGCAGCTGGTGCCACACTTAAAGAGAAAGAGAGAACATCTATTACTCAGATTAAATTGGACCGATTGTTTTCCACTTTTCGTGGTTAATCATATATTACCTTATTGATTCTTTTACATAATAAATGTCAATATAAGAAGTGTAAAAAAACAATTGATCCGAGCTTAAAATATCAAGATAAATTACATTGATATCAAGAATTAATCTTCACATCAATAAAACTGTGATCACAATTATTTAATGGAATAAACTATTTTACATCATAATTGGATGTCTAACCCTAGGGCAAGAAATTTAATTAAAAGAATAAAACTTTATTCTTAAATGCTAATATGAAATCATATAATGAAAACTTCATAAAAAGATGAAATCATATAATGTTAAATGTTTAAGATCGGTACTCCCTTTCATCACCCATTAAATTTGAGAAAGTTAATATTCTTTTAACAAGCATGAAACTATTATTGTGAAAAGCTTCTTCATGGTACTTGTGATACTGTCATCATCAATTAATTTCATGTATGCTTTAGGACATAATTAGTGGGTTTACTGTGAGTTCAATTTTATCTTCCGTAATTTAATCCTTTTGACCAATAAATCTGTAAAATATATTTATTAAAAATATAAGAAATGCCATTTTCAAACCTCTTGATTATTCCTAACAAAAATTATATTCTTAAATTTTAAATGCAATGATTTAGTAATTTGCAGTAGTATGGGTATTATCATAAACAGATACATATATTTTTTACTTCATAATCTTAGATTCAGATCCTAAACATTCTACCAAATTACGGAAATCTCAATGGATATCAAGATCAAGAATATGACAAGTAATTGAGAAACACAAATCAACAAGATTCGTGATACAATTTGGCCAAAAATTAAAGTGTCTGATATTATCCAGTTTACAGTATAAAGATCATCCCTATCCTTCGGGTGAAATAATGTCTTTGTATCGTCGTATCAATTTACATAGAGAGTGCAGACTTGGGAGATGAGAGGGAGAACATACAGGGATAAGTTTGGTTTCCATTCATTCATGTGTACGCATCAAATCAAACGTATTCTTAATGTATTGCCTACCTCTTTTGGAAGTTAAGAAATCTGATGCCAAGGGCAAAGGCTAGAGCAAAAACAACAACAAAACCAACGTGAGCAATCGCCACATATCCCAAGAAACTACTCTCAAAACCCATCACATTCTTCAGATAATCCTTGACGGCAATGCTTGGTCCTCCTGGAATACGAATCAACTGTTCATTGTCCCCATACTGAGACGTAATCAGCCCATAAATTGACCAAGCAACAGGTGACGTCCAGTAGCACCACTTCCACCATTTCGGTAGCATCTGAATATGCACCAAGAAAAGTTGAATTCAATCTTTTCGATCTCATCCTTACAAACATTACGTTGAGATGCATAAAGTCTACAGGTTAACGACTAAGATTTTGATGCCTAAAGTATCATCTCAGCTAATCTAAATTCGTGATGGATCTATCTGGTTGGATCAATCAATGACCGAGACCGAAGTTCACCAAATTAACCCCATCTATTAAAAATCTTCAATCAAATGATACGTTAAGATGTCTCAAAATATAATATAAAAAATATTCAAAACAACCTCTGCCTTTTGGAGTCTCGATGTTTAAAAATATGATAAGATATAAACTCTACAGGACACGGTTGTAGGCCCATTTCCTAACCCTTCCTATATTTGATCAAGGAATAAAACACCTTAATCTTCAGCAGTAGGTGTACCTCCATCCTCCATGGTCATTAAAATTATATAAATTTTAAAGACACGAAGATATATCCCTATGTTCAATTACGACTAGAGTAAAGAGATGTACGTACCGGTCTGTAGATAAGGAAGCCGCTGAAGATGTTCCAAAAGTTGTAGAATAGAATAGTCACAATACCAGCAACTGGGTACGCCGGAGTGATGGCGATGGACATCATTCCGTGCACAGCAAAGTATAAGAAGCACATGAACATTAGAAAGACGAACCACAGGAACTTGCCCGCTTGCCAGGAAAACCCAATCATGGGATAAGAGATGAGACAGAACAACACGGACTGAGCGGCTACGTAGATAGTCTCGACCGCCACCTGATAAACCCACCAACCCCAACACAAAAGAAAGAGATTTGATTCAAGTCATTTGGAAGATAATTTTTTTTTTGAACAATGGGTAATTTGGAAGATAATAACAATGGATAGAGATTTGAGAATTCTTTACTTGTCCGAAGGCATAGGAAAGGGCTGAGTACATCCCAGCGGCCCTTTCACGGTAGAGAACTGTCCTCTCCACTGCGATAACTGGTTGCACCGTTGCACCAATGGTGAACCCAAGGAAGAAAGCAGAGCAATAAACAGAGCCTAAGGCATTGAAAATGTCTCCTTGCGATTTCCTATCCACATAGTTTTTTATTGAGACGATTAAAATTATCTAAGTTTGCAAAACGGTATAATAGGGGTTGAGTCACTCACGGCTCTTGGCCCCTGTTCCAGAAGAGTGTCCCAAAGAGGAGAGCCATGACAATGGTCGTAAAGAATCTGACACCGTTGTAAGAAGGATTTCTCCAATAAGACCAGTACTGTTTCCAAAAGCAAGCCATGAACTGGATGGTGAAGCTCCGAGCATATTTTGTGTCAAAAGAGAGGTCTAGTGAGCCTGGAGGAGGATGGCTCATCGCCTCTATCATCTCCTTATTTTTCCTGGTTCACGGTACCAATGGAAGAAAAATTCTCTGATCAGTACATCATAAAGGAATAAAAATGGTAATTAAACCCTTTACCGGTAGGTCAAAGAGCTTGAATAAATGTCTGCGAAATCTATATCCAAGGTGGCCTCGAGTGTGGGTGTGCTTATTTCTAGCATCCACGCCGCAGGATTTTGCCCTTCCTTGATCTTGGGAACCCCAGGAACAGCCTAGAGAAACATTCGCCGTATTGAGGAAATCATTCTGACGTTTTTTTGAGCAAATCCTTTGTAGGAAATCATCAAGACTTACTTCAAAATAGTCTACGAGATGACAAGAGTTCTTGCCCAGAGGTCCCGCGTATATCACCTGGCCTCCCAATTTCATTAGCAGGAGCTGCACCGATCAAAAAAGAAGAAGAAAAAAACATTCTATCATCTCTTAGAACACAAACCCGTTATATATATGACTTGATTGAGACCAGCTGGGCAAAAAACCTCGTCGAAAGATTCAAATATATCAATGCTCGGCTGGTGGATCGTGCAAACGACTGTTCTTCCGGTGTTCACAATGTTTCTGACTGCTCTCATGACGATCGCTGCCGAGCGCGCGTCGAGGCCAGACGTTGGTTCATCCATGAAGATAATGGAAGGATTTGCCACCAGTTCAACGGCCACGGTAAACCTCTTCCTCTGCTCTGTCGAGAGACCATTCACTCCTGGTAAACCCACCACCATATCTCTGAGATCTTCAAGCTCGATCAATCCCATCACTTCCTCAACAAACATCTGTATTAAATGAAAGGAGGGGAGAATTGGATTAAACCCAAAGAAAACAAATATTTTAGAAGTTTTACCGCCACGATCACCTTTTGTGTTTGAGGTGATACTTCAGGGGGCAAGCGTAGCCATGCCGAGAAGACGAGTGATTCATAGACGGTGATGTTTGGGGAGTGAATGTCGTTTTGCTCGCAGTAGCCGCTAATTCTTGCAAAGGTTGCCTGGTTCTTTGGATAACCAGATATGAAAATGCATCCTTCGATGTACCCGCCAGTTTTTCTCCCAGCAAGAACGTCCATTAGCGTCGTCTTTCCTGCTCCGCTAACACCCACCAAGGCAGTAAGAACACCAGGCCTAAAGGCTCCACTGACATCACGCAGGAGCTGGAGACGTGTTTCTTGAACCCCTTGACTGGCCATTTCCTACGGTTTAATGAAAGCATAGTCTGAGTCTGCCGTTTCAAGTTAAGGCTTTAATGTTTTTCTTTACATGGAACAATCAAACACTTGTAGACTTCATTAGTAACAATTCAGAAACATGAATAACTTAAGGGTTATGTAGATGGCTTGCACAGCACTCACCGGAGGCATATCGACGTAATAATTTAGATGGTGGAACACAAGAGACAGAGGCTTGAAGGGTAGGACCATTCCTGCCTTTGGTATTCCATTTTCTCCTATCCCATTGTCCAGACGAAGAGAATCAGGTCAGAGATTGTTTTCTTTCTCATAATTTGGAAAAAAACCAAAGTAAAATACTTCTTACCTGCCGAGGTGGGTTCCAGCGTACTGAGTCCCTTCTCTTCTTTCTCCCCTTCTCTATCTGGTATCAGGGGTCGGGATTCTCCAGGGGCTGCATAAATATTTGTTTCTACTGAGACAACTCTAACATAACTAGGGCTTTCAGAAAAAATAGTATTTAAAAACATCAGGTCATAAAATATTCAGGAAGAATTTTTTGCATGAAAAATTCAATATTGTAACAGCCCAAGCTAGGAAAAAGATATGGAATATGACTTACCATCCAAGTAAGAGGAGCAGGCAAGGAAGGCGAGGTTGTAAATGATATTTAGAAGAAACAGCGCTCCAATGGAGATCCAGTACCAGCTTTCATCGACAAATAATCCTCTAGCTTTAAGAATTGCCGTTCCCACTGTTGCTGCATTTATGCTGGAGTCATTGATGGGCTGCGTTTATGTAAGAAGTGTGAAGATCAAGTGTTTAAGCAGCCACTAGTGGAAAAAAATTACGAGATTTTTAAGTTTGAAAGACTGAGAGAGTGTCTTACCGTGCTCCATCTTGGGTCAAGAAACTCGGCAATTGCCACAGCATTTTGGGCGTACATCATGGGTGAAGTCCAATAACCCCATATCCACCACTCCCCGAGGTCATCTTCATGACGGAAGAACATCATAAATTTCTCAACGTGAAAAAAATATTTAGTTGATTACTTCGGAATAAAAAAAAATTGAACCAAGGTATGTTTATCATGGGTTTTCAAAATCTACCATGGGACTCTCATCCGTTGGTGTTTCAGTATAGTCATAAATTTGTACATAACCGGCAGAAAAACATGAAACATTTTCTTTTTTGATTTCTGGTTTATTTCTGAATCATACCTTTCGATATCACAAATCCTGAAAGGATGAACACGACAACCAAACAAAAGGTGCCGAATGAGTTAGCAGCGACGAAGGATCTCCCAGCTGTGCCAATTAGCCGGAAGAGTCCCAAAGCTAGCTGATGCGTCAGAAACAAGGCGAGGAACTGACGAAAAAATCTGTGGCAAAACCCACAAAAAAGGAAAATCTGATGATAACATAATAATGGCAAAAACTGAATAAAAATTTAGCACACATATTAGATCTCCCATTTAGTGTTTATGACGGTGATTATGGCAGCTTCTTCTCACCGGCTTGGAGAGGGAGCAAAGCCAATGGAGTAGTAGGTGATAATTATCCATATAGCAGACTCGATGAAGGAGACAGGTATTCGGAGAAGCCAAATGGGCAAGCCGAAGGCCCAGCCAGGATATAACAGCAGGTCTCTCTGTTTGTAATGAACGGGTAGTCTCTGGATAGTGAGCGAAATCTCCGCCACTCCGTTGAACATAACAGTCACCAGACAGTAGAATAGAGCGCCCAAGAACTTGGCTGCATCCGCAATGGTCTCATGCGGCATTTCTGACCTTGGAAAAACGCTCGATCCGAGGCCAGCCAAGAACATAAGCTGACAGGTTTTAAACACAAAAACGAAGGAATTTCTCTTCATGAGAAGCCACTCCCTCTCCAAGCACGCTTTAAAGATCTCCCACTTCGGCGCTCCGTACTTATTCTTGGATAACGCTGCTGGGTGTGTCTTGGACTTGTCGTAAGCCGTGGAGAGTCCTCTTCTAAGCTGCTGGCCCGCTTTGAAGGAGTCAAATGCGTGAACAAACTCGTCTACGGATATGTATCTGTAGGGGTGTTGTTCGTCGCTCCAGTACTGTCTCTGGTCTTTTCTGGAGGTCACTTCTTGAAGAAAGTCAGCGACAGCTTTCCTTGGTGGGCATTTGAATCCCATAAACTCGAAGAAAACGACAGCCTCCTCGCGGGGGCCCTGGTAAACAATCTTCCCCTCGGAGAGCAAAATAACGTCGTCGAATAGATCGAAGGTCTCGGGCGCCGGCTGAAGAAGAGTGATGAGAACGGTCGCGTCCAGCGTCTGGACAATCTGGCGCATGAATTTGGTTATCTGGAACGTCGTGGACGTGTCTAGGCCGTTGGATATCTCGTCCATGAACAGGGCTCTCGCTGGCCCAACCAGCATCTCTCCTATAAACACAACATGCACTGAATAAACTCCAAAAGTGACATCATCCTAAACCATCGATTAGAAAAAAAAACGAATTCTCCACCGATAATAAGATGACACAATAAACCCACCCCGTAAACCGGTCGAAAGAAATCATCGCGAGATATAATAAGACACATACCCCGTATGGATAAATAGAAAGGACGATCTAACGAGTAAAGCTACACATGGTCAAGATCACCTCAACCGATGAAACTATGAAGAAGCTACAGAACAAGACAAATAGGTTCCAGCGTAGTGTCTCAGGCGGGGGGTTATCTTTCAACAAAGCTCGGTTTCCCCGTATCTTCATCTTATTCTCTCTTCTATTCGTTTCTTTCTTGATTCTTCACCTTAGTTTGGTGGATTGGATATTTTATTTTGTGCCCATCTTAAAATGAAGCCTTACACAAAAAAATGAAATTCGAAAAGTTTACCCGTTGTGACGCGTTTCTTTTGGCCCCCGGAGATTCCCCTTCGCATCTCATCTCCCACCAATATATCCGCACATATATCCAGTCCGAGCATCTGCTTATCAGCAATTTTCGACCGTCATCGAGGAATAATGGAAGGAGAAAAAAGAAAAAACGTTTGGTTTTTTGGCAAGAATGTGAGAGACCTTTAGAATGTACTCGGTGACGAGACGCTCGTCGTGGTCTGGGGACATGGCAAGCCTCATGAAAGCGTCGACCTCGGGGTCTGGCGGCAACGACTGCTCCTTCTCCCGCCTCGCTAGCTCTGACAGCATATCGTACCTGTACGAAATCAAAATCCAGTAGAAGTTGAGAAAGAAGATAGGGAATTCGAGACGAAATCAACGCAAGTTTTTATCATTAGTTATCATCAGTGAGAGCGCATGACAACTAATCGCAAAAACTTGCTTTTTTCTCCTTATTCCCTTAAATAGTAAGTACCTCGTTCCCACGCCGAGACAGCGCCCGGAGAAGTCTAACGTCTCTCTCACCGTCATCTCGCCAAGGTGAAGATCGCGCTGACTGATGTAAGCGCTGGTCCTCTGCGGAACGAACTCGTTTAACTTGTGCCCACAGTAAGTGACCTGGCCCGACACCTACGCAACGAGATAATTCCATCATTTGCTACTCTCAGATTAAAATTGATAGAGATTTGATTGCAAAAGTCTTCGTCAATATTATATACCCGGAGGCTCTTCTCCAACTTTCCAGCCAGGGCAAGTAACAGAGTGGTTTTGCCTGACCCCGGCGGCCCCAGGAGCAACGCCAGCCTGTTAGGAAATAGACAACAAAAAGGGTTTTTATCAGAAAGTTATTTTTTAACAATAAAGTTACCCACCGACCCCACGACGTTTTGCTATAGTTATTTTAATAATTCTTGCAATAACTAACTGGATTTGATGCGACATAAAAGAAAGCCAAAGAGGGTGGCTTAGAGTGGAATTGCATAGAAATGTCACTAAGTTGAGGATTATCCAGGGATTGATGGGGGTAAACTGGAAGAACCCGTACCTTGACGGATGAATAACGCCAGAAACATCAGTCAAGATCTTGTTAACCGACTTCTTTGACAGAGAAACCCCAACCATGTTGATCATGTCCTGCGGTGGGCCAGAGAAGAAAAAATGATCTTATCGGATTCAGGAGAGCAATTATCGATGTTTTTGCAGGATGAGATGCCTAGAGAAAATCGAACCTCCACAGCGTTGAATGCGGAATTTATAAGGGTTGGAAGAGCCCTCGTGCCCTCGAATGCGTCTGCCTCCACCGATAGATTCTCGAATCGAATTTCAATCTTTGGCATTTCTATGCCAACGCTGGAAAAGCCCATCAAAATTAAAACGTAAAACAGATTATTTCCAAGAACATGTGAAGATGAACATCTCAATTCATCTCAAACAAACGGGAATTCAAATCTCAGTAAAACCCGTAAAAGCAGATGAAAAAATTCTCCCCAACTCACAAGAGAATGAAGAACTCTAATCTACGCCAAAAACACGTGAAACCGAAATATAAATTACTCTATGAAAATCTTGATTCCAAAAGTGGAAAACCCCTCAAAAACTCGCGCAAAAATATCTCGACATCCATCCAGGAAAACTCGTTGAAAACGGGACAAAGTAAAGAAAATCTTCCGGAAGATGACCGTCTCTATCGAAGAAAGAAGCGAGTTCTCATGAACTCCCCGCGGAAGAACACATATTTAAGATGGATCAGAGAATTCAACCTGTCAATCCTCTTCCTCATGTGACGAAGCAACCGTTCGTTCTCCCGTTGCACGACCTGCAAAACTCTATCAATGATGATCTTCCCATCCAGATTTCCCAAACCGTCAAGATCAACGGCAGTCCCCTTCTTCGAGCCCGGCAGCTTGTTGAGCGCCGCTGCTCGGAGATCTGCTTCATCATCGTCGGCGTGTCTTCGGGAATTGAAAACGTCAGATGGGTCGCCGCCGAGCTCGCGAAAGCTTCCAGAAACGAGGCCGCCCCAGCTCCTGCGACTGCTGCTCGCTGAGCGCGTGAACTCCTCGGGAGAAGCCATCGGCTTTCCTCCCTCAATTGTCCGCCATGCATATACTATAATGGAGTTCCTCCGTCGAGAAAAGTTCAAATCAGCATTAATTAAAATACAATAAATTTTTATTTGACTCTCAACTATTAAAACACAACGCGATTTCCTCGCATAAGCATACAGTCGTTCCAGTCTGCACACGACACGTCGGTCATTCTCATGTAAAAATAATCCGTCGCCATTGATCGATTGATCAAATATGGCTAATTCACTTACGATTCTACGCATCAACATGTGGGGTCACGACCTTTTTTGGGTTTCTTTGTTTTTAATATTTTTAAACTTTAATCGAATGACATCTCTTCTTCTTTCTTTGGTGGATGTCCTCTTCTCTTATGTAATTTCATCTCCCATTCCTTTCCAATTTTGCTTCTCGGTTCTTCAGGGTTATCATGTGAGAACATAACAAGGGCCCTCATGAAATTAGAGGATGAGGGGTGGAGAAACGCAAGACGGCAAAAATAATTGAAGAAAAAAGTATGGCCATAGACTATTGGAGTCACCTCTCATGAGCTATCGGTCAATATGGCGAGGGCCTGAGATAATGAATGCTCAGAAATAAAATAAAAACATGACTATCGTGATTAAGCAGTAATTGGAAAATCCTTTGATGGTTCGCAAGGTCCGCAATGAACAGTAGATTTAAATGGTTTAGACCAAGAAAAGGGGGGGAGCGTTGAAGTTCTTTGAAAGTCTGTTCAATCCGTCGTATTCGGGAGCAGTGGCCTCCATAATACAGAAAGATCCCCAGCAAATCGGAGACCGCCACGTAAACCGCAATTTGGGCTGCGCAGATCTTGCGGTGTCAAACGATTCTTCTGCAAGTAAGATATACAGAGGTTCTAGAAGAAGGAGACAGCTCGGTCGACTTCTCCATGTGCATGTGTAATGCCGTGGCGTAGGCAAAAAGAAACGCACAGGAATAATGGGTTTTGTGGAAAGAGGAATTGTTTACAATTTCCCGCTATCTTCTTCGCCACTAGATTAAGAAAAGAGAAAGAATGGAAAGGTTTGAGTAGGAGATGAACGAATAAGATAATATCATCTGGGAGAGAGAAAGGGAAGAAAAAAAAGAACAGAGGGGTTGAGAGACGAAGAGGCTGTATAAAACTTCGGATTTTCCTGGACCCGGGATGTAGACCGGACGTGGCGTTGAAACAACTTAATGTAAATCATAAAATGATTTTGAACTCATCTGGATTAAGAAACTTTTGTGAACTTTCGGCCTGAAATGAGTTTTGGTTGGTGCGGTCAGATTGGCGTATTCATTCACACATATTAATGGACTCTGTCTGAACAACAAATCATTTAAGTTTTTACTCGCGAGACTATACTTTTATGATGTGAGTCTGAGTAATAATGTGGTTTCTACTGTTTTTCTTATATATTTATTGAATCTCGTTCCATGGGTGTTTTGGTCGTTCAGGAAATTATTAAATTTTAGACCAAACATGCAAGCAATTATCAGATGCGGAAAAATACTAAATTCAAAATAATTCCCAGTCTACAGTGGCGGTGATAATGAAAGATAAAAAGAAACATCCGTCCTCTTAAGTCACTAACCTTGAATTCTACTTCAATCTACAAATCCCCAAATGACCCAAATTACCAATTCCAATCGCTTTTCACACGATACATAGATACATGCTGACCATTAAGGTCAACGAATTACTGCCACTTTAATGAAGATTGAGTGGTTCAAGAGACTTCACCTAAAGAATCACCGACTTAAATGCATTCCAGTGCAGAAAACAGAGAAAAATAACGGGATTTAAAGACAGTTGGAGCAAAGACATTGACATATATATATATATATATATATATATGGATGGCTGGTATCACAATATAAGGAAAGCATCGCCATCAAGGAGAGCACAGTGGTGGCAAGAGGAACACAGGTTGGGAGATGATGTGGCGCAGTTGACAAATAGACAGCACCAAAACAAGCGTGGATTAGCACACTCGCACATAGTTTGTGTAATGTAAATAAAACCTATAAAATTAACCGACTGCACGCCTCAAGCCAAATAAATACTGATATCAATAATCTCTTTACATAGAAAATAATATACTTTCTTATGCCCAATATATAATATTTTTTCTGTGGATGACATTGCAGGATGTAGAGTCTATCTTTAAGGAAGTTTGGTGCACGGTCTTATCAGTTCCACCATCCTTAACAAAACGAAGCAAAAAATAAAATCAAACATAGATCATGAAGTAAACAATACTGGGATTCATAATGTGCTATAGTGAGTTCAAAATGTGAATAATTCTCAGCGAAAACTTTTCCAATAGTGGGGTCTGCTTACATTTCTAGACCGCTTGCTCTATTACCCTAACCCATGTTCTTGGCTTGGTGAGATTACTCATGAATCTGTTCACCAGGCCAAGAACATGGGTTGTGTCAGGTTGTGTCTAAAACATTATCTAGAAAGGAGAGCTCATTGCATCATCATTGTGGGTTGACTTCATTGTCTCTATATCTTCTTCTGTTGTGAGACTTGAAGCAGCAGAAAATTGAGAATCATGCAAAAGAATATTGATTTCTACCTTGAAATTTTACTCCAATTGTTGATGACATAGAGTTGATATTGTTTATATGAATTTGATGAATGATAGCTTTATTCCTATGTTCTTTCATGTTTTATTTAAGTACGTAGTGTTCACTCTCCCGCTGTTGACTCACTCATATAATGAGCATGGATGTTCCCCATGGTCATTAGTGCGGAGACACTAAGGATAGATAGTGGGTGTTCTTCAATAGAAAGATTTCATTGTATAGATCCGCGCAATCCCTAAATGGTATTATACGAAACTGTCAATCAAGTTAATTAACCTCAAGATTGTGTAAGTGGTTCTTTGACTTGAAACACCAAAGGCGTCTTGTGGACTCACAGTTTTACTTTGTCTATGACTTACGAGTCTCTAATCATGGGATTATAAATAGTCTTAGTTCAAGTGCATCAAGAAGTTCACGAAGATGATTGAGTGATCAAGATGGGATCGTCCACCCTCAGTATAAGAGGTGACAACTCAAAGAAGTTGATGTGATGAAATCCTTGGCCAAGGCAGTGAAATATGGGGAGAAGAGTTCTCCAATGATATCCAAATGCATCAGTACTAACTCGGATGATCGATTAAGGTTTGATAGTTGTCCATACTCTAAGTCATCCTAGGTGCGTCAAGTGGATGGAGGACTATACGATACTCGATGACGAACATATTCCATAAGTGAGTCCATATACACTCCTTCTAAAGCAAGAGGCATAGTTGGCACCCCACACGTGCGAGACTCAACCTATCAATTGTGCTAAATGGATCTGACAATAATTAATCTATATGATCATACAGTTAATTAATTTGGAAGGCCAAAACAGGCTATGGGGCTGCTCGAGTTGTTAACTAGACTGATATAAGGGGCTTAGATGGTCACACGCAAATGGTCTTTTGGACGTCAGAAGATATACTTAAGTTTTGGAATTTTTTATGAAAAATACCCACTTAGTATGAATGGGGGAAGGCCTTGAACGAAATTTACCTAGGCCAGAATTTTTTAGGGCCCTTCCTCTTCGTCTCCCTTCTCCCCATAGTTTTTTTCTATTCCGATGTGATCGAGAAGACGTAACGAAGGCGACAAAGGTTGAACAGAACTCGTCATGGTAAGGAGGAGAACAACCATCCTCATCACATGAATGGAAGTGATATTCTATCAGGATATTTTGACATACTTATAGAGTATCATCTAAAAAGTAATTTATAACATACATGTTTAAATATTAGATGATGGATAAGGCAAAAGAAGATAAAATATTAAATAGGAATGTCCCTATTGGTTTCTAGAGGCCTTGACATGGATGAATAAATGAAAATGATTCGCTGTGGAAGACTTGAACAAATCAAACGGCATCAACAAAAATATTAAAATGATGTACCTTTCCACGAATTGCATATGTGATTTATTGGATTACTGCGTGAGACGAGTTGAGCTGCTCATGTGTGTAGCCTCTAGATATATCCACGCGATCCTCGGCACGTCGAATCTACTCCTTCTCTTTGACAAGCCCCGTTCTACCTCCACCGTCGTCGTTATGCTGTTCCGATCGCATCGGGCATGGAGAGGAGTGTGGGGAGAGTAGAGAAGAAGGGGAAGGCCCCCTGAACAATTCTAACTTGAGTGAATTTCGTTCAGGGCCTTCCCCTATTTATACTAAGTGGGTATTTTTCATAAAAACCCCCAAAACTTAAGTATATCTTTTGACGTCCAAAAGACCATTTTCGTTCAAGGCATGTATCAATCTAGTTAACGACTCCAGTGGCCCAATAACCTTTATTAGCCTTCCAAATTAATTGACTGTATCATCATATATATTTATGAATGTCGGATCGATTTAACCCAATCGATAGGTCGAATCTCCAACACGTGGGGTGCCAAGCTACACCTCGTGTCCTAGAAGATACACAAGAGTGTGTATCGACTCACTCATGGAACATGTTCATAATTAGTTGCCATGTATGTATAATCCCTCATCCACTTGACACTCCTTAGACGACTTAGGGTATGGTCAACTATCAAACCCTAACCGGTCATCCGAGTTAGTATTGATGCATTTGGAAATCATCGGAGAACTCTTCTCTGATATTTCACTACCTCGGCCAAGGACGTCACCGCATCGTCTTCCTTGAGATATCACCTCTTATACTGAGGGTGGAGGATCCCATCTTGACCACTCAATCATCTTCGTGAACTTCTTAATATACCCGAACTAAGACCGTTTAGAATCCCATGATTAGAGACTCATTGGCCATAGCCAAAGTGCAACGGTCCATCCACAAGACGTCTTTGGTGTCTCAGGTCTAAGGACCACTTACACAACCGTGACGTTAATCAACCTGATTGATAGTTAGGTATAATACCGTTCAGGGATTCGTACGGACCAATTCAGTGAACTCTTTCCATTAAAGAGCACCCACTATCGATCCTTAGTGTCGCCACACTAATGGCTACGGGACCGGCCATACTCATCATATGAGTATTATGAAGTCCATGAATAGTCGAGACATGGATATTATGTGGACGTCCAACCAATCACACCACCATGTTTATTTAAGTTCATTGAATAAAATATTTGTGTTTATTACTATCCCATGTGATGTTTTTAATGAAGTCCATTAATACGTGCAATGACTTGGTGAATTATGATGAGATCATAATATAGTGATCGCTAGTCTTTAAACATGTATTCAAAATATTGCTATTCAATGGATAGTCGAGACTGACATCAAATTATCCAGATCCTACTTATACGATAAGTATAGCTGATCATGAGGCTATAAGTGGGGTGACACTAAGGACAGATAGTGGGTGCTCTTTGGAGAAAGAGTTCACTGAATTGATCCGTATGAATCTTGAATAGTATTATACCTAAACGTCAATCAGATTGATTCATGTCATGATTGTATAAGTGATCCACTGATCTGAGACACTAAGGACATCTCGTGAATGGACGATTACATTTTGACTATGACTCACGACCATCTGATCATGGGATTCAAACAAGTCATAGCTCAAATGTAGTAAGAAGCTTACAGAGATGATTGAATGGTCAAGACGGGATCATCCGCCCTCGGTATAAGACGAAATCGACTCAAGGAAGATGATGCAGAAAATCCCTAGCCAGGGTAGTGAGGATATTGGAGATGGATTTTTCCAATGATCCCTGTTATGCATCAGTATTAATTGAATGACTGATAACTTGAAAATTTAGCATGATTAATTGATGAATTTTACATTATATTTATGTATTTTAATGACCATATTTGCATGTTATCATATAAAAATGAAGATAAATGACTTACACTTTGATTTTACTATTATTTCTAATTTTTATCATTTTTTACATAGTATTTAACCTCATTTCATTGAAAAAATATTTTTTACAAGGATTTAAATACTTGGCTAAAGGTTGGTAAGGGCTTTCCTAATTTTTTTGGAATTTTTCCATATTTTTATATAATTTTCTGACCAATATTTAGTTAAGAAATGATTTTTACAAATTTAAATAATACATATATTATTTACATGGCATTTTAGAAAGCATTTTTAATATATTTGTATATATATATATCAAGTGGCATCCACGTCATTCGCCCAAAATTCGGGCGAATAAGTGGATGCATATTATTAAAATAATCAAGAGAGAGAGAAAGAGCATTATTGGCTCATTATGGCATCGCGATGCGTGATGCAATAATGAGCAAATGATTTTCTCAATAGATGATGTGGCACGGGCGGCGAGGTAAAGGTAAAGTTTAATTTTTTAGTTACTTTTTGTGCAATAAATGCACGTGGAGAATTGATCTCCGTGTGCATATATTAAATATTCTATCTCGTAACGGAGTCGGGAAGCCACATGCATTAAATGCACGCCGCTACCGACACACATTTATTTGAAATTGTCTTTATTTAGCATGCGCAATCGATCCGCCGCCTGCAATTAATGCACACGACTATCAAAAGGCGTGTGCACTAATGATGAAGGACTCCGTTTTGTTTTTTTTATTTTCAAAACAGGCTGACGAGGTGACGTGGAGCATTTATGGCCGTTTAAACATAGCATCAATTATCAAATGATTGCGTGCTGCAGAAGCGGACAACGACGTGTCAGATCGCAATCCGAGAAGGGGAAAAATGAGAAAAAAATGTGACAGCCAATCAGAAGGCACCATTTTCTAGCTTCTTGGAGGAGAGATAAATTAATCCAACGGCTAGGATTAATCCTCACTAAAACGATAATATCTTGAGACCTGGCGGTCCGATTGAGCTGAAATTTTGAGGGCGTGTTTGTCTTTTCCCCTTCTATGATCCCTATGGGTTGGATCTTTAAATAGATGTCTGGAAAAAGGCAAAATTCACTTTTTGAAGCTCTCCCCAAGGATTTGGCTAGGAAGGACAGAGGAGTTGCTTTGGAAGTCGACAGATCTTGATTCTGAATTCAAAGTTGTAAGTTTTTTATTTGTATTTTGAACTTCTTCTTGAGAGATTCTAAAACGCCTTGTCATGGGCGAAATGTACATGCCCTAGAAGTTGTTTTGAATGAAATTAGCATTGCAATTTGAGTCTGATTTGAGATCTGATTTTCAATATTTATTTTTAAATAGATTTGGAATAATTCTGCATTTTTAGATTTGTAAATTAGGGTCGTATTTCACCTTTTCCCCAAATTCTTAACTTTATCTCTCTAGGTTAATTCGTCTAGTTTCTCTTTCTTGATTTCAAAATTGATTTTTTGAAAATTTAATTCAATATATAAAAAACCTAAATTTAAAACTTCATCTGAAAATTCATCCATCTTGAAGTCCAATTCAAAACCCCTTTCTTGATTATTAAATTCCCAATTTTAATTCATAAAATTTGTCTTAAAATTTTATAATAATTGGGAAATTAATAATTTTGAATTATTCTGATCTTATAATTAAAATTATCCTATTTTGAGTGTTTTGACCGAAAATATTTTTAATCAAAATAAAGTTTTTACTTAATTTTGGTTAATTAAAAACATCAGTGAGTATAATTAAGGTCTATTAATTGAAAATTTTATTCATTCTTGAATTAATTTATTAAAAACTGGATAAAATTCTTGCTTGCTGCCTCCTTGTGGTTCGACCCCTTGCTTGCTCTATACTCTGTATTTAGTAATTAAGGGTATTTATAAATTTTATTGTATGAGTCTAAATGCTCAATCAACGACGTGTGTATACAAATTTTTAGGCTTATCAATGACAAATTAGGGTATGGTGATAAACCATACCCTAAGTCACTCGAGAGTCTCGTGCAGATGATGGATTGTAGGTATATGGTAACCGATGATGGTAAAGATTCCACGAGAGAGTTCAACAGTGCTCAGTATCTTCTAGAGCACGAGGTGTAGCTTAAAACCCCATGTGGTGGAAACTAAGCATATCGATAGCGTTAAATCGATCATTATATAATTAAAATATATGTTAATATACTTAATTAATAAGGTTGGTCAATAATTTTTATTGGGCCACTAAAGTTATTAACTAGAACGATACATGGCTCTAGAGGGTCACACGCATAAGGTCATAAAAGCATTGGTGGATATATTTTACTTTTAGGGTTTTTGAGAAAAAAATTTAAGTAAAATATAAAGAGGGAAAGGACTCTCATTTCAAGCACCCATGCAAGCCAGATTTGAGAGCACCTCCCTTTCTCTACTCTCTTCTCCACTCATCCAAGGTGAGTGTCTTCATGGTGAGAATGTCTTCTAGATTTTGAAGAAGGGTTGAGGAAGAAGACGTGGAGATCCAAGTGTCGAGTGATCCTGTGGATACTTCTAGAGGCTGGACGCATGAACAGCTTCAAAACGATCTCGGAGTGACAAAGTCAAGGGTGGAATGAGTTCCCCTAAAGGTACATTTAATATATGTTTTAAAGATCGATTATGAATCTATCAATACGCTTCTGCATCCATAGAAACAAGTTTCCATGGACAAACCAAAGCACCTAACCCAACATCTAATACATCCAACCTTAAGATGGATGGATAGAATCTGGTCATTGATTAATTGGCATAGTGGATTGTAAGGTATCGATCTCTGAAGTCGGAGAAATCTGGGGTTTACACCTAAAATTTCATGATTATTCACCCATTATTAGATGACATGCCATCACATCATTCTCAATCCATGGTTTGCAGAGTGCCATGTGTAGTGAGAAAAGGGAAACAACACAATCTATTTAATAATAATGAGTGTGTGATGTTGCATGACATCAATGTATGCCACATGCACACTTTATATGTTTCCTACCAATGAAATGTCATCAGATGTATGCAACGTATACGTGTGTGCCCCACATGTATATATTGACTGGTCTATGCGTCCCCACATTGTCATCACCATATTTTTTAACCAGTCAATGAATTAAAAAAAGTCGTGAATGTTTATCCCTTTCTGGGCTTTTGAAATTGCATTTATTTTGAAATTACAATTTTTTTTATTGGGCCACATTCTCATCTGGAATTAAATTTTTAAGACGGCATGGATCAATGATTAGGGTTGGTCGACACCAATCATTGGCATCTTTTCAATGGTTGGTCAGCACCAATCATTGAGGAATTCGACAAATTCATCAACAAGTTGAATGACAACACATGGTCGACAAACGATTAATCCCAAAAAAATTAATTGATTCATAATATATATATATAATCCCAAAAAATAATTAATATGTTTTCCAACTTAAGAAAATCAAATCCTCTTGAATTGAAGGACAAAAATGTAGGGAAAATCATTTTTTGACTCGAAACGTTATTTATTTCATAATAATGATGTCAAAAGATATTTAAAATACCTACAATTCACCAAATTCAAAGTATGATTCCAAAAATCACAAAATACCATTCTCTCCTCTCCCTCCCACCATGCATGCATCAAATAAGATGATGAGGGGGATGGATACAATGGGTCTCCCTCCTTGGGCCACAATAGTTTCCCGATGACCATCTCGATAATGGCACAACCTAGGGCATAAATGTTGACATCAGACCCTTGTATCATGAAGAGATGTGTCCTATCATCCCCTAGGGCCATCGCCTGTGCCCAGTGCACTTGGCGTCCGCCACTTAAAGACCCGACAGCAAGCACATTTTGCCCCTTCATGTACAAATGCATGATCCTCTGAGAATTCAGGTCTGCTACCATGCTTAGGATCCCCCTCGCGTATGCACTGGCCATTTCCTCATCCAACCCACACCATCCTACCACCTCACCTTCACCACGCTTCTGCCATGCACAACTTCTAGAAGATATTGTACCTCTGACCATCATCTGACAGGGAGCTCATTCCGATGCCCAGGAAGGTCACCAAGTGAGGACTTCACATCGATGACAAGATCTTAAATCCTCGCATTTGTGGCCCTTCTAGCAACAACTTGACCTCCAGCTCTAATGTTCTTATTCTCTTCTTGTTTTATATTTATTTTATTATTCATTTCATTTTTCTTTCTTCTCCTTTTTAACTCTCCTGTTTTTCTTCAACTATTTTTATTTTATCCTTATTTATAATTCCGTTATTATTCTTTTCTTCTTCTTCTTTTTTTTTTTTTTTAATTTTGTTATTAATCTTTTCTTCTTCCTCTTCTTCTTCTTCTATTTTTATCTTATTCTGATTTTTTATTTTGTTCTAATTATTATTTTCTTCTTATTCTTATTTTATTTTATTTTTTTATTTTCATTTTCTGTACTTGTCCTTCTATTATTATTTTTCTAATTTTCTTTTAGTCTACTTTTCTTCTCAGTCTCTTCTTTGATTTTTCTGTTTTATTATTCTTTTCATCGTTCTTTATTCTTCATTTCTTGTTCTTGTTCTTGTTCTTGTTCTTCATTTCCTGTTATTCTTTTCCTTTGACCAGTTTTTCTAGTTTCTCTTTTTGCATTTCTTATTTATTGTTATCTTTAGTTTTCATCTTCTTCCGTGTCATCTTCCTCACAGCTTCTTTTCTTTTTAATTCCTTTTTTTATTCTTCTTATTTTCATCCTCCTTGCTTCTTGTTTTGTTTCTCTTTTTGGTTTTTTATCCTTCTTATTTTCTTCTTCTTTTTTGTTTTACTCTTCTTTTTATCTTTCTGGATGAATTTTATAGATTACTTTTCAATATATTATTCCTTTGATAATATGTCCATGCCAATTTTTTATTTTGACTTTTCTTGTTTGACTTTGACAGTGACTAGTGAGCATGATTGGACTGGGATGGCACAAGACTGGACTAAACCTAAGGTATGGTACATGTCCTTAAAAGTGGGACCAGACCAGGACCATCCAAACCTAATCACATCCTTAAATTACCTAATTCTCATTAATTTTTCAATTTTTTTTTAAATAACAAATCATTCTGAAATATTAGGGAACTTCTAATGATACAATGCATTTAGACTAAGATGTGTTTCTGGAGTTTTGCTTCTATGGATTTTTAAGACATTGATTTTATATATAAATTGGTTTTTGATTAAAGTTATTTTTACTTATATTGAAAGGTTTATAAATAAATACTGTTGTACACTGATAACACTATGAAATCTTGTTATCTCATATTTCAGGAAAATAAAATAAGCACCGCTTTTTATTTTATTGCATTCATTAAAAGTATGTCTGCTTTTCACGATCGTCTATTAAATAATTTAAGAAATAAACGCTAGTACACAAGATGTCAGCAAATGGTGGGACATATTTTGATTACAATATCCAATATTTTAATTAGGATACCCTTAAAATTAACAGATATGAAGTAGAAGCTTGTATACTTTTATATAACAATATAACTGTAAAATACACACTTAAAATTAATGCTTTGAATATTTTTAATCAAATTTCAGTAATAGGATTTTTTTTGAAATATAGTTAGAGGGTTTAAACAAGGTGAATCACATAACAGTATAACAGCTATAGCTTTTCATTGTTGAGGTCCAACTTTATCTTGTGAAGGTTGAAACAGAAATAATATACTACTTGAATTTAATAAACATCAACGCCACAAGATTATCAAAATATCTAAGAAGAAACGAGGGAGAATAGAAGTCCGAGACAGAATGACCATAAAACTAATAGAATTATCATTTCCTAATTTGCTTATGAATTTAGTGGTTCAACCAAAAACGAAATAACTTAATCATTAGAGGGAATAAAGTCTAAAAAGAGATGACGAACGCCTCGTGGTTCTTGATGTAATTCCTAAAACAAAGGGCTTAAAATGATTTCACGTAAGAAGGAATACAAACGAATAAGTGGTTGGCATAGAGTCATTGATAAATAAAGTTTTGACAAAAAAATAGAGTTGAAAAATGTTTATCCATTAAAAATAAACTAAGTTATTCAGAGAAAGATGGAGATTAAAAAAATAGAGCACAGTTCTGGAATGAATAGAGTAATGGGATAGGTAAACAAATTCACAGTTTGGTCCTTCAAAGGCATCGTCAGACGGACTAATCGGTTTCATCCACAAAGTAACTCAGAGTAGTAAAATTGTTAATAACTAAGAGAAAACTTTTTTCATAATTAAAGAATCATGTAAGCGAGTAATGTTGTGTAAAATCATTTTAAAAAGATAGAAACAAAACCTTTGTAATTTACATACGCCAAATGATGGAATAAGTCTGAAATTTCAAGTGGGTCACCAGAAACGATAGAGAAATCTATAATTCTCAGTGTTTCTTTTCTTCAAAAAAAAATTCTCAACGTTTCTGAAAAATACCCAAAGCTTTCAACCTCCATAAACCAAGATTGATTTAATCAGAAATTCCAAGTTAGATAAAATATGAACTTGTACTGCATTCTCCCCCATAGAATCGTCCCAATTCAACATATGTATATAACACAGTTGACATAAATTTAAACAAAAAAAAACTTGAACTAGATCTCAGAGGATTAAAGAGGGCATACCACCAACCATTGAACTCGATCCTATTCTGGGTAGATGAAGGTAACATCGCTGCTCCATCATTGGTTGGTTTTCTGCTTTCTTCTTCACATAAAACCACAGATCAAAAGATGAACCATCTCTTAGTTGGACGTTTCTTGGAATCCAATTCACCGTTCTTCTCTCTGTTGTTCTTCTTGTTCTTCCTCATTTTCTCCATGACCCTCTCGTCTAAATCAGACTCTTCTTCCTCACTCTCATCAACCATTGCAGAACCCTCTTCACCAGATTTTCGACACGTAATCAAATCCAATTCACCGTTCTTCTCTCTGTTGTTCTTCTTGTTCTTCTTGTTCTTCCCCATTTTCTCAATGATCCTCTCGTCTAAATCAGACTCTTCTTCCTCACTCTCATCCACCCTCGCAGAACCCTCTTCACCGGATTTTCGACCGGAAATCAAATCAAGGCGAACTGCGTCGACCGCCCATTGCATCAATTTCTCGACTTCCTTCTTCGAAACCCCATCCCCATCATCGTCAGAATCATCCGGATCTGAAATAGAGGACGATCGGGCGCGGGATTGATCGACGAAACCTCCCCCAAGGGCGGCAAACCTAGCGGCAAGATCATCACCATTCACCTCGGAAGAAGACGCGACGGGCGGCCGCGATTTGAGCGCGTCGAACCTCCGGGCGAGATCTGGATCGAGCGAAGACGAGGAGGAGGAGATTCTACCATGGTGTAGGCGGATTTTGAGAAGCTGTTCTTCCTGCGCCACCATGAGAAGCTCCTCCACCGCCCTCTGCGTGGGATCGTCGCCGCTCTTGCCCATCGCCTCTCCTCCTTCAACCTCTAACCGTAGAAGAACATCTTACCAGTATTTATTTATGTATATTCATAAGGGGCATTAACATATGGTATTTATATATGTGTATTTATATATTTTTATTTTTTGAAGTACATATATATTTGTGTTAGAGAACGGCACATTGGAGACGTGACGCCCAGGACGTGATGAGACCGATGACGATTTCATTTAGTGACAAAGGTTTCGTCACGTTACCATCCCGTCACACGTCCATGGATTTTGGAAAAATCCTTCATGTTCGCGTCGCGTGTCCCGTTACGTCCTCGTCGCCAGACGGCGTCACCGTCACGTGTGATGGGAAAACAACCCTGTTTGAGGGAAGTATGGATGAGAGGGGGTTGGAGGGGCATATCTCCAATTATTTTTTGTGCTGTGTCCTTTTGAGCGCGCGAATTAATGCAAGGACTTTTCCGCAAAACGCCGATACTGACATCACGTTGCAAAATCTTCGCCGTCGGAAAGCTTTTAAGATTTTTTGGCCATTTTTAAAGTTTTTAAAAATTCATCACGGCTGTCATCTATGATGGCTGTCCCGTCACGTCACCCGTCCAATGCCCCCCGTCACCATCTTGACATTGTCACGCCCAGTTCGCCATCCATCATGGACACCGTCATGTCATCCGTCACGGTGTCATCCCCGTGACGTATGACGTGACGGATGATAACTGCCGTTCCCTAGTGTGTGTTCTTGTAAGTAGGGTTGGACATATAGGACTGAGGACTGGTTTGACTGGACTGAACCAGGCCGTAGGTCCTCCATTTGAGGGTGGACCGGTTTGTCAAACAGGTTTAGGTCCAAGGGTCAACCCGAACCAGAACCTGAGGTATATTATTTGATACTTCTTGAATTTTTTTATAAAATTCTAAAAATATCAAATCCAACTTGGAGAGGTTTCTATTGAACTTAGCATAGATGTGATATATTTCACCATCTATGGGTACCCACTTGATGTCGAGGATATTTAACAATACTATGCGCATAAATTTTATACTTTGACTTTGACATTGACTAGTCAACCTGACCAGACCTGGACCGGACAAGAACGGACCAGAACCGGACCTAAGTTTAGGTAAGGTTTAGGTCTTTGCTAAAAATCTGGACCGGACAGGGATCATCAAACCCTACTTCTCAGTACTTTTCAAACCATGTTACAATAACTCTTCTCAATTTGAGTATTTAGTTGACATTGTGTGAAGAGAATTCTTGAAATCTAGATGAATTTTTTGGTTCTTAAATATAATACTAGTTAACTATAGTATAGGTTCACTAGCACCCGGGATGAGGCGGCTTGACGGTTCTTGACGGTTTTAGTCTGGTCTCACATCCCACTTTTTTCCATTTGTCTGAACCATCTCATCCTATAACTGTTCTCTCTGAAACTGTCTTGTATGGGAACCGTCCCGCCCAAGAACTATCCCCTCAAGGACCACTCGTGAAGGAACCATCCTAACTGGCAAATTCACGTCAGAAAACCAGCATGCCCATGTCGTCTCGATTCTGTCAGACTTTGGGAACGGAGAACATCATACATTCTGAATCATAAAATTTGAGGAAATACTTCGGGTATATTCATCCCATTTAGTGTCCAAATCCCTGTACACGGAAGGGTATTTTTGTCCTCAGATGAAGAAACAATCCTGTCCTTTATTCAGTAGACAAATTTCAATCCTCTGTCTACATTAGTGAACGTTAATTATAGTTTTATTTTTACCTATGTACATTGTGTGAGTAGTATTTTCTGAACATCGTTGTAATGCCCTTCATATGAGGCATTTACACACATATATGTAGGCTTTAAATTATTTTTCACTGATGTCACAATATTTTTTTAATTTCATTATGAAACTATCGATTTATAAATATGAATATTTAAATGTAGAGGAATGTTTTGGTCCACAAGTGCACTACAAGATAACTAAACTTGCATTTTTATATGTGCAACATGTATGCATACTATTTTCTGAATGTCATGGTATGGTGTTCTCGCAAAACATTACACATTCTAATGTATTCACCTGCCCTTGCTGCATGCCTTTTTATTTGAATATTCATAAAAATTTTCATAGCAGTTGGATTTTATATGGATATTACATGGAAAGATGGATTTTTGAGATTTGATTCAGAAAATCTCCTATCTAACATTGGATTCCTTTTGTATAAATGCTTATTTATATATGCTTGTATATGGAATTTTCTATGTAGTATATTCAAGATAAGTAAGTTGTTCTCACCAATTCTGTGGACTGCAAGATTTTGGTTGTCAAAATACGTCACTTTAGGCCTTTGGTGAATTTCCCCCATCCATCAAATCAGGTTTTTCGAAGTCATATGATTATTCTGTATTATTGTATCCATATAAACTATTAATGAATGTTGATATCAAGTTTTAATGTATATAACTCACAGAGTGAAATAATATACTTAGGATGCCAAAGAGTGCAATTACCTTCATTGTTTTTCAATAGAAAAATCATCATCAAAATTTTTATTCTGTTTATTCCACTAGTGGTCCAAATATTTTGTATTAAGATATAATATATTTTGAAACTAAATAATTTGAATGAGCAATAATCATCCAGATACATGATAAAAAGTAGCCAAATGATTTTTGTTAAACAAGCACCCAAATGTCAAATATTTCTCACTTAATAGTCATAATTTATGGAATTACTCAGACACCTTGTTGCTTGAACAATAGTTTGTCATACTAACTATTATTTTCAAATATCTCCAGATTATGTACTTCTTTTATTACAAAATTCTAATACACAATTCTCATAAGTTATTATAATTGATTTAGGTGATAAATATTTTTGAATTTCAATTCATTAGAGTTTAGTGATCTCTTGTCGTAATACACTTTACTATTATGTAGAACTTTTTATACTATTAATAATAAAACCTTTTGTGCCGGCTGTAGTATTTATTTACAGAAACATTACATCCTAGAAACATCTCAACAATCTGTAAGTTAAATAAATTTGTCATATACAAATAAACACTCGACAACAAGTAATTGTGCAAACATCCTACAATTCTTGTTCAGTTTATTTCGTAAAATAAAGACTTTACTGAAAATAATAGAATAAACGCAACATTACTATGTTTACCAAATAATTATTTACATGTAAAGTATTACTTTGGTTGACATTTACTTTGCTAATAAAAAATTCCTTTTCTAAATCATTTATTTTACTTAGATTGCCATTTTCAAGAATTCATTCACATTTACTGCACATGAAAACGCAACCTTAATTTATAAAGCTAAAGAGCGAAATATAAGTAAAACAAAAGAAATGCCTCTTTAATTTTCTATTATCAAATTATTAGTTATATGTTTACTCATCTTGCTAATCTAAAGTTTGGGTGAGATTTAACTAATCTAAAGTTTTCCTTTTTAAAATCATTTAATTTACTTGGACTGACATTTTTCAATAATTTTATTGACCTCAATTTATAAAAAGTAATTTATAAACTGAATTTATAAAAAGTAATGAGCGAAATATAAATATGTATTCCATTAAAAGGAATTGCACGTCTCAAAAATCCACTGTTCGCGGTTTTTCTTCGGGGTTACGGGGTCGATCTCTTCTTCCAATCCCCGGTAAGAATTGGTGATTGATTCTTCTTCAAAATTTCATTCATCTATAATCATTCTTCAATGATCTTCTTGCTTTTTCGAAAGAACAAATATTCAAGCGTAAAAAATGATCATGAATGCGGCCGTGAAATTATTTTTGATTTCCTCGTTATGCTTTCATCTTTCATAAGGCTTGGAATCAGTCAGCATGATTCTTATTTGTAATATCGACTTGTTTTTTCTGGAAAGCTTTTAGCGGGTTATAATTTTCCGTCGTACATTTTTTGAAACTGTGTGTTTACTCTGGAGGCAAGTGCGGGTTTTCACTAAGCCGATTCTCCCATCATTAGCGGAATGTAATTTTAATGAGTTGTTTCAGTTTAAATTTCATCTAGGTTTCAGTCTAGGTTTTAATTGGAAATTTAAAATATTATTTTTCGGCTCTCTAAATTATTACGCATAGAATCTGATTTTTTTCGTTTCTTCTTATAGATTTTCATACTCCGGCTTCAAGGATCAGGCGTTTATGGGACTCGACAGCCTAAGGTACGAATTTCTCTTCTGCATTTTGTCAAATTTCGATTTTCTTTCCGATTAAGTCCTCTCGTTGCATTACCCACGTTTTCTTAATTTTAATGAATGACATTCTAAATACAGATGGTCTTAAGAGATCTCGTTGCATTCATCACCTGATGGTGTTAACTTCGATCTTGTGGGTATATCACAAGCTTTTCATGTCGGCCCAAAATTGGGGATCCTTGTTTATTCTTTTTTTAAGCCAGAGAATATTCCTATCAGAAAATATGATTGTTCTTAACAACATTAAGTTTGTTCGGTAATTTATGTTTGGGATGGATGAATTTCCTACGTCCGACTCTGGCATTTTAAGGAACTTCAACTTCCGAACTTTTTTTCCAATGGTGTTATGACCAACAAGAGGAAGAACGAAGTTTCTCATGTCATGGGTTTTCTGTTTATTTCTCTTTTGTCTGTTGGGCTTGGTCGCAATTTTGAAAATTCACTTTTGGCTTGGTTATCCTTTTTTTTCTATCTACTAACACTAATCATCGTCTGATTCCAGGCCAGATAATGCAAAGGTTTCAAGGCACTCCCTAAAATTCGAGAAACGGAAGCATTTCTATGAGAGTTGTTTTTTTTCTCCCATCTTATACTTTAAATTCAGAAAATTTATTATTTTTTTGCTGCTTTAAATATTGGAAAGATTGTTGCATGAACTTATTTTCCTTAGTTGGCTTACCTGATTCGTCCACGCGTGGTTTATGATGCATTTTGGTATTACTTTCTATCCTGTTATTTTAGATTTGTTTTTTGGAAGATTTGTATCATTATTCCTCTTTTATATATCACACATGCCGCTATAAGTATCATTTTAATGCAATCGCCTGATCAGAAGCCTTTGCCATCACATGGTAAATTAGGGATAAATCTTAAGCCTTGTTTATTGCTCATTAATCATTTCACAATCATCAATTTTGAGACATTTTTAAAATGAAATTTTACCTATCAGACATTGTAACATTGTTTGCCATCACGGATGAGATGATGAAAAAATGATGACGAAGTGCCATTATCCATTTCATTCGTGTTTGCCAGGATGATGATGATGATGACGACAACATTGTCATTTCCTGTCTGCGGCCAGGATGATGATAACGATGATGGTTTTGTCTTGTGATAGCCTCTTATCGCTGTTTCTCTGTTAAACTCATTCAGATGATGAGATAAATGATCATGCAATCCTCATCGCTATTATCTGTAGCCAGGATGACGACGACAATGACGATGATTATGAAATTGTCCTCATCACTCTAGTTGTGGATGATGATATGTTTTGAATGACAATGATGATTTTCCTCGTCGTCCGCAAACATTATTTTATACTCACTTTTTCCTTAGTTGCATAATACATATATCTGTAAAATTCTTAATATGATTGTGTCAGAGTTAATTTATAAAATTTCTTGGAATATTTAATTTATAGATTTTTTTTAAAGAACTCAAAGTCGGAAACCCTTTCATTTTTGGGAAACATTATGTTTTTTTCTTGGAACCTTATGTTGCATTGTAGGACCCCAAACCTATATAACTGGGAAATTATTCAATTCTCATTTTTTTTTCTTTCTCGTTTCATAAGCTGCAGAAAAGTCATTGCTTTCCTTTTAATGACCGACATTGTGTTTTTTTTTCAGATGTCAGAAAGGCCTCCATTTCTCTCTCTGCCACAAAAACAATATCAAAGGTTGTTGATTGCATCCTTATTTCAAAAACATTGTCGATAAAAGTATTCTCATGTATGGTTCTTCCACCCATTGATGGACTTAACTCAGGCATATGATTTCTTCTGTATGTTTATGTTTGAGCCCTTCCGTTTCTCTCTCTTCGGCAGAGAGAGAGATAGAGAGATAATAGTCTCAAACAGGCTTCATCCACCCACTTATGAACCTAACCTTCAGCATATGATGGTTTCATTTAGTTTATGGCTGAACCCTTCCATTTCTTTCTTTGACAGAGTGAGAGTGAGGGAATGAGAGAGAGTGAGAGTGAAAGAGACTGAGATTGAGAGAAATAGTGAGATTGTGTGAGAGAGAGAGTAAGAGTAAGAGTAAGAGTGAGATTGAGTGAGAGAGAGAGAGAAAGAGAGAGTGAGAGTGAGAGAGAAAGAGAGAGTGAGAGAGAGAATAGTCTAAAAAAGGCTTCATCCGCCTACTTATGAACCTAACCTTTGGCATATGATTATTTCATTTGCTCTATGTCAAGGCCTTTTGTTTCTCTCTCTATGGCAGAGAGAGAGAGAGAGAGTATCCACTAATATGCTTCCCTTGGCTACTCATGAATATAGATGCACGCAGAAGACCCTTTTCATAAGTTTATGTTGAGCCCTTTTACTTCTCTCTCTACAGGCACAGAACAAGAAAACACGAGCCCGAAAGAAGAAGCTCAAGGCCTACGATCTATCGTCTCTCACCGCAACACTACCAGACGAAGCTGAGATCGCCTCGTCGCCATCACGAGAGCGTCTCTTGCATGCCAAATCCAATCTGAGCTACAAGTCCAGGAGGAAGTTGCAGTAAGGACGAGACGAAAGACTGACAATTATTAAAGATTACATTTTTTACTTCTTAATGAGTTGGGTCTTAATTTTTCACTATCTATTTATTTTTTAGAGATAGAGAGGGAAAGCAGCTTCAGGCTGTGTTGAGCCACCCCGCCTTCCAGTCGAACCCGGCTGAAGTCATCCGACGACATTTGGAGATTATCCAGCCGCCTCGGCTGGCGAAGAACGATAAGGCGAAGAGGGAGAAGAGTAAGAAGAGGAAAGGGGAGAAGTCTTCTTCAGGGTTGAAGCCCATGGAGGTTTAGACCACTTCTGGTGAGTAATTTACTTGTCGTTTTTGAAGGCTTATTTTTTCATTGCCAATGTGTTTATCTCAGAGTTGATGTCTAGTTTTGTTGTCAGTTTATGATTTTTGGTTTTATGCTAGTTTTTGTCTGAGAGATGGAGAGAGAGTGTGAGAGATAGAGAGAGAGAGGGAGAGAGATGCAGTTAGAGAGACAGATAGATAGATAGAGATAGAGATATATATTTTTAGAGAGAGAGAGAGAGAGAGAGAGAGAGAGAGAGAGAGAGAGAGAGAGAGAGAGAGAGAGAGAGAGAGAGAGAGAGAGAGAGAGAGAGAGAGAGAGAGAGAGAGAGAGAGAGGGAGAGAGGGAGAGAGAGAGAGAGAGAGAGAGAGAGAGAGAGAGAGAGAGAGAGAGAGAGAGAGAGAGAGAGAGAGAGGGGGTGAGAGAGACAAATACAGAGGGAAGGAGTGAGACAGAAACAGAGAGAAACAGAGACAGGGAGGGAAGGAGTGAGAGAAAAACAGAGACATAGAGAGCAGCAGAGACGGAGAGACAGAGAGAGAGGGAGTGAGAGAGAAACAGAGATGGAGAGGAAGGGAGTGAGACAGAGAGAAACAGAGACGGAGAGAGAGATAGAAAGAGAAACAGAGACAGAGAGAGAGATAGAGAGGGAGGGAGGGAGTGAGAGAGAGAGAAACAGAGAGAGAGAGAGAGAGATCGAGAGGGAGGGAGGGAGGGAGAGAGAGAGAAACAGAGACGGAGAGAGATAGAGAGGGAGGGAGGGAGAGAGGGAGAGAAAGAAAGAAACAGAGACGGAGAGAGATAGAGAGGGAGGGAGAGAGAGAAACAGAGATGGATAGAGAGAGATAGAGAGGGTGGGAAGGAGTGAGAGAGAGAGGGAGAGAGAGAAACAGAGATAGAGAGAGGGAGAGAGATAAACAGAGACAGAGACAGAGGGAGAGAGAGAAACAGAGATAGAAAGGGAGGGAGTGAGAGAGAGAGACAGAGGTAGAGAGAGACAGATAGAGAGATAGCTAGGGAGAAAGAGATATAGAGAGAGACAGAGAGAGAGGGCCAGAGTAACAGAGAGAGAGAGGGAGAAACAGAGAGATAGGGAGAGAGGGGTTGTGTGAGAGAGAGACAGAGAGAGAGGGAGGGATAGAGCGAGAGAGAAACAGAGAGAGAGAGAGGGAGGGATAGAGCAAGAGAGAAACAGAGAGAGAGGGAAAGAGATGAGAGAGGTACACCGATCATTCAATGAGGACTTCGTATCTCAATATTTGCATATGAGTGTTTCTATTCAGAGATGATTAACCCAATCATTTCTGAATTCAATTGTCTTTCATTACTATAAGAGCTAGGGAAATGACATTTAATATGGTTAATGTGTTTATTTCTGTCTATGTGCCTTCATTCCTCTATTGATCAGGAAATGGAAAAAGGGACATGAATGCTTGACAGAATGGTCTTCTTTTTCCTACTTCAAAATTTTATTTTATTTGTGTTTGTTACATATATTAAAACATGCTGCTAAATCATACTATAGTGCATTTCAGCAGCTCTGGTGAGGCCAGGAAATCGGAATTTTCCATGAGCTCTAGAGAAATCTCATATTGTTTTAACCTCAAATTTTTTTATCTTAGTCAGTGTTTCTTGGATGCTCTAAAATTAGTAGCTGAAAAATAAATTTGGAAGGATCCTTTCATTTTTAAGACATTCTAGTGTTAAATGAACCAATAATACATTACCATCATGCCACAAAGTAGATATGCCACTTTAATTTCTGGATTTGAGAAATCTGTTGCCGAAATGAATGGTATAACTTTCGTTGGGTGAAGAAAATACTTCTATAAAATTATTATGAAACCCACAATTCTTGGAGAATACTTTTAGAAAATGTTTGTGAAGTATTTAAAGTTCTTCTCATTTGATCATTAAGAACAGTAGTCAAATAGACGCATGTTCTAGTTTGAATTGGTTAAAAAGAAGATTTATAACAACACAAGAAGGAATTGAAACACTTGAACACAGGGCCTTAACACTTTATGAGTGGTGGTTAATGATTTATTCATATATACAGGAGCAAAAGTGTGATTCAAAAAAGTACTTTAATCCATACTAACCGGAGAAGACTTGGAGAATGAATATTCTGATTTACTGCTTCTATTCATTTCTCTAGTCTTTCATCTAAGCTAGATGCTTTGTGCATAAAGTCTCAAAGCCTAAGGTGACATTAAAATTTGGTTTTCAAAAATCTTATTGGTGCAAAGATATTCCAAGGCCAAATTTTTTTAATACTTAGACTTCAAGTTCTGTGTGTTATCAAAGTATTTGAAGAGACATCAAATCAGGGAGATAAAAATGGCATTCTTGGATGAGGAATCATTACTTTTTTAGTTAAGAGAGCTGATAATAAAACACAACGACCATTGAATTGTTTACTCTTCCAGCATCATTGTATAAGTTCTTTGGATATCATTACCTAAACCGGTGATTTTCTAAATGAAATTTATGACTCTAGTAAAATACATGAAAGTAATATTAACTATGGCATATTATTTGTGATAATCAATCTGCTCCCTCGTCGTTCTTGAATTGAATCCTCTCTATCTTTTGATAATGACATATAGTTATTGGCTGCAGCCAGTTATTGAGTTGTGTTTCTCAAGCAATGCATTATTTTTATTTAGAATAGAAACTTCTTATTTTCAATACATTATTTGTGATAATGACATATATATTTAGATCATATGTATTTTTAATAAATGTCATCTAATGCATGCAAAACGTCGCATATGGAGAAGACATATTGACTTATTTTGAAGTCAATGCATCTACTTATTTAAGTGTGCCATGTATGCATGGAATTATGTGATTTAACGATGGAAAAATACATTATAAGTGTCACAATTCCTTCTATTTGTTTACTTTTGTAGGCGCACATGGCAGAATGTGATTGGGTTCATGAATGAACCCAAACTTCTATGCAAATAACTGCTGTTTTTTGAAAAAAATTGATGACGTATGTTTGTACAGAAGTGAGTATGTGGATTTTGATGAAGCTCATATGTTCGTTGTCATAAAAGAGGGCACAGATCACTTCATTAACATATAATATTTTCAAGTGCTGGTCTCTATCTAAAATCTTCTTGAAATATGAGGATTCCGTGTCATGATAACAACCTGTGATTAGGATAAAGGAGGAGAGAGAATAAATAGAAAGCAGAAATTGCTCCAACTTCAAAATCAGATATCTAACAATCTAGGAGGAGTTTCAACCCGAAATTGTACAGGTTGTCCCATATCTACCCCCTTTATCCACTCATGGTATCAATTCAATAAGTAGGTCCCCATCAGTTAGAAAAGGGAATCTTTGGAATTCGTTGATGCTAGCAATTAGTGGAGTGATTTTCTGATTAAAAATCTCATTTTGGTCAATTCTTCAACTCCAGAAGTAAACGATTAGAGGAGGGTAAAAATTACGGATAATTAAAAAAAAAGCACCACTCAGCACATTGGGCATGTCATGATGAGGTTAATGTGATCTTCTATCTCATTTGGACTCAATTGTACATTCTTTTCCTATTTTACTGTCCCATAGAAAAACTCAGGTCCTTCCACCATGCCACCATTGACTCCGCCATTAGCCAGCAGTGATTTTGTAGAAATCAGCAATGGTAATTCTCATCCCCTAGGACACTTCCATGCACATATTCCTCACCAGCTCCAACATAATCTGGGTTGACAAAAACATTTTTCTCCTCCACAATATAGGTTGACAAAACCATTTTGTCCTTCACAATATGGGTTGACAAAACTAGTTAAGACACATCATCCTTGCTTGCCATGATTCTGAGTAACTGAGACCATCGAAGCATCAGTTAAGATATTTGATTCATATTATTTATGGCTAGGAATTCCATAAGCAATCATAAAATAATTCCTTGAAATCAGGATAATAAGATGAATGAGATTAAAAAATTCTTGAATTCGTAAAATTATTATTTATAAATTTTAGCTACTTTCCTTTTGAAAATTTTCTGAACTATTTAAAATATTTTTTAAAAACTTGTTCGTTTAGAATGACTAAATTACGACTGAGAGAATGAATTATGCCATTTGCATTTTCTGATTTTAATTAACCTCACTATATAATTTTGTACATATATAGTGTGGTACAGTTGAAAGGAGATCAAGCCATGGATTTTTGTACTGGTTTGGCCTTGTCCCTTGCTTCTGTTCTATGGATATCCTAGTTGGAGTTCTTGAAATCCATAACACAAGTTTAATGCCCTCCAAGAAAAACAATCAGTAAAAAGGAATGCACAGTTTATCAAAAAGTAAAAAAATCATTCAAGAATTTGACATCCTAAGTCACCTTAGCCTTGTTCGATGTGATAGTCCTCCAACTCCTCTCTTGAACACATAAGTCCTCTTTCTTTGGTCTACATAGCATAGTTTAGATAATGTCCACAATCCTCTAAAATTTCATAAGAATTCAAGTGATGATCAAACAAAACCCACAAAGGTATATCAATGATTTTCAATTGTAAAGCACAAGTATTTGAAAGATAATGTTCAATCAAGATTATATGTACTTAGGATAGTAAGTACTCAAGAAAATATGCATTCAAGAAAAAGTAGAGTATAGCTCATAGAGTTTCTGGTTTACATATCTCTCACTTATTCAATATTTTTTCTCTCTGTTCTCTTTTCAATACTCAACCTCCTCTCCTTTTTCTTTCCTATCTGTCTCATTTTTTCCTTCACTCTCCTCTAACTTTTCTCAAATTTTTTCTCCATATCGCTCTAGTTATATCCATGAAATTTCATCATTCATTTCCGTACAATTATTTCAAACGTAAAAATGAAAATGTGACCCTCTAAAAGATTCAAACCTCAGATCTTTTCATCTTCTCCTTTCTTTCCATGCCTTTTTTTTATTTATTCTTCCCAAATCCGGCTTCTTCTTGATCCACCTGAAATCAATGCACAAAGATAAAAGAAATGACCACAGGAATGGAGAATGGATTCTCTTTTTCTTCCTTTGGTTGCCTTGTGAGAGATCATCACAATGGGAAAAAATATGTAATGCCTTTTGTTTCTTGGAGAGATCTTATTTTCAGATAAAGTTCTTGAAGAAAAGAAAAAAGTGCTTAAGGAAAGTTATTTTAATGTTCAAAACATAGGCTTAAATGAAGGTGATGTTCTTCCTCTTTAAGAAAATGTAGGTGGAAACTTTAAATGCAATTGTTTTTGAATTAAAGTGATAAGACTTAACTTTATTGCTTTTTTTTTAATCTAACCAAGTATAAATTCATGTAGGGACATTTTTTCAACTTCTAGAGAACCTCTAACGACCATTAAGTGACAAAACATGGTCCAACTAAGCAAGAATATAAATATCATACCATTGTGAGAAAGAAGCATGGTCAACACTCAAATTGTAGACTTCTGTCTGATATCCATGACCACATCATTGAATAAACATCAGGAACATCAAAAATGTTTTTAGAAAGCTTCTATAAATTTTCACGAATTTCATTTAGACAACTTGCATTGATTTGATTGATATCATTCAACAAAAAATAATCAATCAAATCATGCATGTTTGATTTGAAAATCAGATGCATAAATGAATTTATATTCTGATGTCTCAATCTATTAAATTTATGTTCATAAAATATCGCTACTAGATTTCTTGGATTATTAATTTATATTATAGAAACTTCTCTCCAAAAATCAAACATTCACTTGATATACATTTTCCTGCAGAAAATACTTAATTAAATCATTCAGGGTTAACACATAAGTAGAAGCCTTACGTTGGTCAATGTTTTACAGTAACCAAATGGATTTCGGTTGCTCTAAGACTTTGTTACTTACTCATATGTGAAGTATAGAATTACCACCTAAATTTAGAGTGAAGATTTGTTGGTTTCAACCATTAACCTTACTGGCTAATTTCAGTCTTTCAGGACATTCCATGACCAGAGGTAATGTGTGCATATATGAGATTCGTTTGAATTCAACTCATCCTAAAACTCTCTAGACAAGTTTTCAACTGGTTTTGACAATGGAACGGTCATTCCTTGACCAAGTTGCTGTGGTTTACCAAATGGCATACTTTATAAGGTAAATTCATCAAAATTTATACACTGACTTGATCTCAAGGGCCTTAAATTTTCAATACTTGAATATATAAATTAACTAAAAGATCTCCTTTCCAATACCTTCTCTCTATGGATTCAACCTATAATTTGTGTTTTTAAAGAAATTATAATTACGGTTGGATAAATGAGAAACTTAAACAACAAATTCAAATATAATTTATGGTTTATCAGTACCCTTAATAAAAATTTTATAGGCTTCCAGAAATGGTTGAGCCATTTTTGGCATTGGCTCTAGTGTTGTTAAAAATAAAGGAAAAAGTTCAAATATTAGGACAGAAATGCTTTGAAACAGATATTATAGAAGAACATATAGCATTCTGTAACTTAGGTGACCTGGGCCACATTGAATGTGTCCTTGCTGAAAATGAATATCCAATTATAAATTGAATTGCCTAGCCAACTGGGCACGAGGCCTAGATTCTCTTGACAAGGTACAAGGGTACCTCGGCCCTCGTTAACCCATATTTTGAGCCATTCAAGTAATGCCATGTTGTATGGAAGATTACATGGTCACCAATACATAATGCATAAAATCTTACTGAATATTCCATTTTATCAAGGGGTCAATGGGAACCCTTGATTAAATTTAAGAAATTATTATAATTTAATTTGACATATAAATTTTCCTATGACTGACTGTTGTTTATTAATTATTTATATATTATTTCATATAACAAAAAATAACTTAATTTCAAACACCAAATAGTATGAAGAAAAAATAATGAATAATTATGGGGAGCTAAAACATTGATTTAAACTCAATGTTCGAAAATTTTTAGCTCTTGAGTGCTTTCTATTTAACACTTATTTTCCCCTTTCATTCCTTTTAATTTATTACATTATTTTTATATGTGCATTAGATGTCTTCTTAACTTCAAAGCTTTTTGGCTTAAGAAACTCTTTGAATATTTTCGTAATCATTATACGTGCAGTGCTTTATTTCCTGCCAGTAAATGAAATATATTTTCCATCTTTTTGTTACATTTGGAAAATTTGTGCAAGATCTTGAAAATTTGTTATTTTAAAGTTTTTGATTTGTCTTGCTTAATAGATTACATATTGTTTCATTATCAATTTTTATTTTCCTAAAGTATATTATTTTTTAATATGGCTTATTTTATTTTCATTAAGCTTAGTCTTCCTTATATTTTTAGTTTTTGAAAATTGAATTTCATTTCATTGTGTATGGCCTATTTGTTTCCTACTTTTGATTTTTATTCTGGAATAAAGTCATTTATATTTCGCATATACTGTTTATTTTTATGGGTGCCATCCATTTTTAGGTTTTAAGTTCAAACTTTCATTTCTTCTGTTTATACAATACTTTATTTTTTAATTTAAAATATGAAATTTAAAATGTTTCAAGCAAGAAACATTAATTAAAAAATTTACAGTGTCTTTGTGACACTGGTAGCCAATAATTTAAGGTTAAATATGTTGATAAAGAGTGCTGATTTAAGTGACATAATTTAGGAAATTCTATGGGAATTAGTAAATTGCTACATGAAATCTAACTTTCCCTTTTCGAAAAATAAGTGTGAACTTATATTTTTACCTAATTTCTTAGAAAATATGTAAACTATTAAAAATATTAAAATTATTTTGATAATTACAAACCTGGATTGGTTCTTGGTAGCATTTACTATTCGCACTTGATGGGGGCCTGGTGCATTGCCTATGGGGATAACAATATCTTCACATAGACTTTTAGGCAGGCAAAGCAAGTGCACACAAAACTGTGATGGCAAGTGGATGCAAGAAAAATGACAAAAGTTGAGCCTCATTCAAAAAGTTCAGAACTATTTTTGTTAGCCTGAAGTGCTCAATCCAACATGCTTTGGAGCTTAAATGATCTTTTTATGTCCTTGGGTCCCTACTTTTGTCCATGACGTGGTTTTAGGCTGCCAACCTTGAAATAACTAATACGCAAAATGGATGTCAGAAATGACATCGAAAGCTCTTTTTTCGGGTTTTTTGTAATCAATAATCTTGTAATATTATCCATTATCTGTTATTGTTATCCAATAATGAATAGAAATGTTTTTTTCATGGGTTATCTTTTATTGTATCCATTATCTTGACTCATTTCTAATTTTTTTTGGGTTCTTTTTATAATCTGTGATATTGTGAACATGTATCAGATAGAAAAGATAACTAAGTTTCTAGTATATACTTATGTCATCTTTGATTTTTTAGCCCCTTTGGCAGGATCTAGTCATTTGAGTGAGTGAGGGTAGCTGCGGCAGAGAACATTTGGCTGAAGGAGGCAGCGCAGAGAGGCTGATAGCACTAGCAAACATGTAGTAGTGATGGCAGCTACTAAGGGCAACTGGGGTGGGTATGGACAGCTGTGGTTGGGTGACAGGGGATAAGGGCACCCTAGGAGGCCACGGAACAGTTGACTGGGAGAGAATAAGTGACTTAGAGGGGGGGGGTGGTTGGGATGGTGTTGGTGGTTCTAAAGCCTAAATTTTCAGGTACTTTTTTCCATAATGAAGATGATCTTCTCTATATAAGCATTACTATCACCCTACCAAAATATAGCTTTTCAGAAAAATTAAGATTATTACATTATTTGGTCAAATTGGAATATGGTGACTTTGCTTCACTAATTATGATGAAAAAATGAAGTTCTACCCCGATTTATTGACTAAGTTATTCTATCATAAAACTGACTTTATTGTAAAAATGATGAATTACTTAACCAATGCGTAGCTACCATTGTTGTTGTATACTGAGATATCAGCTCGCCTCTGATACAATGATGAATATAAATAAAATGATGATATATGCCTTTATGTTTCATGTTATTTATGGTAAGCTTCTGGTGATTTTAAGAAACACGTGAAATTTCTCTTGATTCAAACATTTCCTTCAATATTTAGAATTATTTTTTCTCATTAGAATTATGTAGATATGATCTCGTATTTATAAATACTTTTCATTTGTTCATGTTTCTGATGTCTGATCTCATGCGCATCTACTTCCTAACGGAAAACAACATTTAGCATTGATTTCCCACTTTGACAACTGATAAGTTCACAAAATGCATGCTTATATATCGTTATTTAAGGGGTTTCTGAACTTAATCAATAAAATTTATATATCTCTTTGTGTTTGAGTAAGGGGTCGAACCCTAGGGAGGCGATAGGGAAATTCAATCTTTATCAGATTAGGGAGTAGCACTCAAGGTTTAACAGATAATTTTTTTAGTCAGATTTAACAGATTTTATGATTAGTTAGCAATTCTTAATGAGAATTACTAACTAATCCCCTAACTAGGTTATTTGAGTGTTCAATTGATCTTAGATTTTTAGAATTCTAGCATTACTTTTTATTAAATTGTTTAAATCATTAAGCTCCAAATAAACGCCTATCACTAGTGTTCCTTATTTATTTTACCCAAGAAATTAATTCAGTTTGAATTATATTTTTGGGTTTTTTTAATGAATTAAAAATGATTTGGAGAAGAAAATTAATATCAATTGTTATTACTAATCTTTTATGAGGATTTATCCAAATTGTTTTTGGACTAGAAACCCTAAGGTAATATTTTCTAGTATTTTATATTTTTATTTGATTTAGTTCTCATGGATTTAGAATGTTAAGAATATCCTTTTTATTATATTTTTTATTTTATCATAATTACTTTGAAATTGCAAAGATGTCCTAAATTAGCGAATCGTGAATATGATTTGCTAATCCGAGAAATAAAGGGCTAGAATTAACTAATTAACCTGAGGTTTCTTTCAAAACATCATTCAAAATGGTTAGTCTAACCTCAGGGAATACTAGTTGAATTAAAAGCAGAGTCAATTTAAGAATTAAAATGATTGAAATCGGAATTTTGGAGAAAATGGCGACATGAACAGAACTTCAAAATCACTTTAATTGAGTACAAAATTAGGTGTAAAAATCAAAGTAAAAATAGCCTAGAGGGACCAGGAATGATTTTGACTCAACTTGAATGAATACTGTGCGACCAACAACCGAATTTCCCATGAATTGATGCTTCAATTTGGGGGCGAATACGGTGACGTATCAGAGAAATTCCGGTCTAATTTGAGCTCCAAAATGCATCTAGGGCGTTCTTGAGTCTTCCAGGAAGCTAAGCCTTCTTTCCTAGAGCTTAAAATCAAGAACCGAGCTCAACTTTGAGATCAAATTAATGAATTCCATAACAGAAATATGGAGAATATGGGAAATTATTATCCATATAATCAGGGAAATTATTCTTCCCATTCTTGTGATCATATCGGTACGTCAACACTGATTTTCCCTGATTATTACAATAACTATAACTCACATGCTCCGCTTAATCCTCAGTTTTCAAATTCGTATTGTAATCCTTCATATAATCATATCAACGTTTCCCTGAGTGAATTTCAAGGGAGTAGATAGGGAATTGGCAATGGTCAATACTATTCCGTAAATTCTATTTCATATGATCAGATTTTTAGTGATTCTTCTAATTTTCATCCTATTCCTCCTAATTTTCATGATAATAAGCTTATTTTGGGGAATATGAATGGATTTCAAAATAATGAATGTGAGAGTTCTAGAATTTCTGACACATATCTTTCCCATGTTTTTCAATCTTCAAATTATTATTCTCCTTTCACTTCCGATCTTGGCAATAAAACTTTGTTTGAATTGATGCTTGAGAAAACCATGAAAAATATGCAAGAAAATGAATGTGAAAATTCTAGAATTTCTGATGCACATTCTTCCTATGATTTTCAATCTTCAAATCATTATTGTCCATCTACTTCCGATCTTGGTAATAAAACATTGTTTGATTTGATGATAGAGAAAAACATGCAAAGTGCTTCAAATATCACTAATTTTTCTGAAGATTGAAATCTATATGCCGATGGCAATTCTGAATCTTCAAATGCCTTTTCATCTATTTCTCATGATCAAACTAACCAAAGTTTGTTGGATTTGATTGATGAAAACAAACTATGGGAGGAGTATATAAGATTGCAGGAAAAGGAAAAAGCTTGGGAAGAAGAAAATAAGCTCCCTATGGTGCATATGGACATGCTGAAATCGACGCAAATTGGTAGGAGCTACGAGTCTTCAGAAGATTTAGCCCAACTCCAATCTGCACGACCATTTGATGAAAGGGAAGATCAATCTTCACTCAAATCTGCACGACCATTTGACACAAATTGGGAGGAGTATATAAGTTTTCAAATTTCTAATTCATCATATTCATACCACAAAATGATTATATTCATGAACTTGAATCTAGAGAGGTAACATTTAATTTCATTGATGAAGTTCATGAGTATAAAATCAGAGATAATGATATCATGCATGATAGGGATGCAAATGAGGTAGAGGAAGAATCATTTTCTGATTTGGTCTATGATTTCAAAATTTTGATTAATGGAGGTGAGAATAAGAAAAATAATGACTTAGTGATTGAAAATATTTTAGATTTTGATGATTATCATCCACCGATCCCTTTCCCACAAGCACTTTATTCCAGATTTTGATATTTCAAGGAGACCAGTTGATTTTATTATGGAGGATAAAGGTCATACAAGGGAGTTTGATAAAATTCTTATCAATATGATGTGATATTTGAAGATTTTGGAAGAATTATTGAGGATGAAGATGAAAAATTGCTTGAAAAATATTTAATTGTGGATAGAAAGGAGTTATATGAGAATAAAAATATGAGTATATGTAAGTATGATGATGACGAGCAAGAAAGAGATTTCATGCATGACATTAAAGTAGCTGAAAAAAAAATGTTTGATGATTTACCTTTAATATAGATGAATGAGCATTTAGATGTTACACACTTTCCTCTTCATTTCATATATTTCAAAAGGAAAATGATTAGAAAAGTAAATGTTATGCCAAATCTAACGAAACTTTTTTTCACTGATTGGCATAATCATCTTTTTAATAATGAGAAAATAGGTTTTCAAGTTCAATATGTTCAAGTAATCATGCTTAATAAATCTGTAATTTCACAGTTTCTTTTAAAAATATGCTTCTTTTCAGACTGGCATGATCATTTCATGGAAAACAAAGGTAACTCTCATACGGTCATTGATTATGATATCCCATCAAAACCACATGATATATCGTTTCAGGAAAATATTTTCAAATATCTTTTAAGGGGATCATATAGGAATTTCATGGATTATTTTATTTGGGTTAAATCAGAATTTTACTGCATTGGTATCCATCTGTTGAAAATTCCACTCCCTATCAAAAATATATGGAGTCACAGAGGCATGAACACCACCATGAGATACAAATACATCCATATGGGAATAGAATTACTTGTGTTAGTATAGTAATATCATTACTTTCAGCATGAGATCTAAGTTTTAGTGGCAGTTTTTTTTTAGTTTTCTTTTCATAAAATTCTTTCTAAAAAAAATCCAAGTTAGGCATAGCTTTGGCTTTTGTTTTCTTCATTGCAGTTAAATAAGGAAGAAGGCAAATTGTTCAACAACAAGGTGAAGAACATCCCTACACCCAAGCATGGTGAATAACATCTCTACACCCAAGTTTTGCTTTCACATATTTCTATGTTTGAATTTTTATGTTGTTTCCATTAACATGTAGTTTCATTCTTTAGTGATACCCATGAACAAACATAAGTGTGGGGTAGAGTTCATAGGAGTATATTTTCTTCGTCACTTAAGAATTTTGCATAAATAAGGAAATTTCACCCTGCTACACCATAGGAATAACTGAGATCGACAAAAAGATAATCCTTCAAGTTTGTGCTAATTGTTAGATTGGGTAACCTTTTAGTACCATCGAATAGCATTATAGGAGTGGCTCAGTAGGTGAGTCCCTTTGGGGTTAAAGCTCAACATAGTTGGAGAATTTCACTGGCCATTTCTTCTTGTTAGTCTGAAATGCTTTCCTCAATCCAATCATTCTCCCAGCATGAGAGTAGCCTATAACCAATGGTGAAAGGTTAAGGGTATTATCACTCTAGTTCTATTTGTGACCATGTGCAAGAACCAAAAAAAAAGAGTGAAATAAGCTGCAATAAGTGGCGTCGGTCGCAAATAAGTGCTTCACACAAAAGTCATTAGCAGCAGTGAGGAATCAAGTGCTCTGCACATAATAAGTGGCTTAAACCACATAAAGTTATAAGCCTGATCTATTTTTAAATAATTCTTGCACTGGGGCACTAGATAGAAGTAGTTCGGTTTAAACCCTGAATACAAACACCAAAGGATAATGATTGTTCTATTTTATTTTACTCTATAGGCATTGAGATTCAATGACTATTGTTGAGAAAAACGAGGACCCTTTATGGGCTACTTAATATTTTCCTTATAAGGTCTGTTCTTTATAAGAACAATTCGCATGGCACTTGAAGGGGAAACTTAAACTACCCAATATTATGATGCATCGAGGGAAATTTGGACTTGTCGAATCGTTGGTATCTCAGTTATTGCTAAGGGACTAGCAATAAGTAAAGTGGGGGGTTATGATAACATGCAAATAAGAGCCGATAAACTGTTAATTTAATCATATTTTGTGGCTTTTAATGCTTATAAACATTAATTTTTAATGCATGTTATCATGTTTTTAGGTTAAAAGAATAATTTTCTTAAATTTCATGTGAAACAATACTTTGGATGAATAATTAGGTCAATTTATACATTTTAAATGGTTTTAAAATGATGATTATAAGAATTTAAATGCTTTTAATTGACCTATTTCTATAAATAAAATGAAATTAACAATAACACTTATTTTAGAAGCTATTAATAATTTTTTTATCATTAACAACATTTTTTACGATACATTTCATTTGTTTTTTAAGTACAAACTCATTATTATTATTATTTAAACTGGCCCTTATTGGGCCAGTTTTGGCGCTAACGGTTGGTAAGTAGCGCAGGGCACACGAACGATGCACACCGCACGCAGCGTCGCATAAGCATATCAGAAGAAGAGTTTGCGCCTTCAGTGAGTGACCCGCACATACCTGATTTCGTGCGTGTCGAGCATGGAATGGAGCCACGTAGAGGCGGAAACTTCTTCTGATTCCGTTATTTTTTTTCTCCTTTTCGCGTTGTACATTGAGCGAAAAATGCAACGTCATTGGTCATTTTTGCCTCCACGTGGCTCCATTTCATGCACGACACGCACAAAATCGCGTACGTGCATGTCACGTACTGAAGGCGCGAACTCTTCTTCTGATATGCTCATGCGGCGCTGTGTGCGGTGCGTGTCGTTCATGTGCCCTGCGCTACTTAGTCATTCCACAATCACTAATATTTTTACTTTTAAATAAAATATACCAAAAAAGTTCGCTTGTTCTCATATTTTAGTTTAATACTTTTAAAATGGGATTCCTTTGATTTGGATTATCTCTATTTTTGAAGAATTGAATTTGTTAATGAGGATTGAGAGTTGCTCCCATCTCTATTCTTACTCTATTATCTCCTTATCATTGATGTTCTATTTTTTTAACTTTTAAAAGTAGTGGATCCATTCTATGGATGATACAAATCAAATCCAATTCTATTTATACATGAGAGCAAATTTTCACTATGATAATATTATATTATGAAAATAAAAATGTGTGTATAAATTATTCACTTTTCAATATAATATGACAGAGCCTAAGAAAAAAGAAGAAAACAAAAGATAAATAACTTGTGAATTTTTTTATTTAACTCGAATTCTTTTAAAAAAAATAATTTAGGGAATTGACTAATTGATTGAAGAAATTCAATTTTATCAAATATTTTTTTAAAAAATCATCCGCCCTTTTTTGTTTTTTCACTAATTCTTATTAATTTAAAAGTTCTAATAGATTTGTAAAAGGAAAAAAAAGTCATTTATCTTTCACGCACAGGAGAAAACAAGGATTATATTATTCTTTGATTCGACAAAATAAAAAAAGAATATCCCTTTATTGTGTCGAATTGAAGAATAGAAAGACCATATAAAGCTCGTCTTGTTGCAAAAGGTTTTACTCAATGAGAAGGCATACATTATAATGAGACTCTCTCTCTCCAGTTTTATCTGAAGACTCCTTTGGAATTAAAATGGCACTTGTAGCACATTTTAATCTTGAGCTACACCAGATAGATGTCAAGACTGCTTTCTCAATGGAGACATTAATGAGACCATATATATGGATGGTTCAACCAGAAAACTTTGTGTTCGGAGATCCAAAGACAATGGTCTGCAAATTAAAGAAGTCCATCTATTGTCTAAAGCAAGCTTCTCGTCAATGGTATCATAAATTTCATCAAACTATTATCTCTTTCGGTTTTTGAGGCATATTTAGCAGATAAATTTGTGTACCATAAGTTTAGTGGGAGTAAATATATATTTACTCGTCTTATATGTTGATGACATATTACTTGCCACAAACGATACAAAACTACTTCATGACATGAAGAAATTTTTGTCGAGTCATTTTGAGATGAAGGATCTCGGTGAAGCCTCATACGTATTGGGCATTCATATATAACGTGATCGCTCTTAAAATATCTTAGGTTTGTCTCGAAATGGATATATTGAAAAAATCCTTAAATGATATGGAATGGAAGATTGTAAACCTCTAGACACCCCTATTGCTAAAGGAGACAAGATCAGTTGATTGTAAACCTCAAGATCAGTTTCCAAAGAACACTTTTGAAAGCCAGGAAATGCAAAAGATTCCTTATGTCTCCGCTGTGGGAAGTCTTATGTATGCACAAGTTTGTACACGCCCAGATATTACTCATATTGTTGGTGTACTTGGCCGATATTTAAGTAATCCAGGTATGGATCATTGGAAAGCAACCAAGAGAGTCATGCGATACCTTCAAAGAACAAAAGGACATATGCTCACATACAAGAAATCAGATCACTTGGAGATCATTGGGTATTCTTATTCTGATTTTGCTGGATGCGTTGATAGCAGAAAATCTACTTCAGGCTATATTTTTCTGTTAGCAGGAGGAGCTATATCTTGGAGAAGTGCAAAGCAAGCATTGATAGCATCTTCTACTATGGCAGCATAATATATAGCATGCTATGAAGCATCAAATCAAGGAAATTGGCTGAAGAATTTTGTCACAAGCTTGAGAATCGTTGATGGCATTGAAAAACAGCTGAAACTCTGTTGTGATAATCAGTCAGCCGTTATGTTTGAGAATAACAACAAGAGCTTAACAAAGTCAAAGCACATTGATATCAAGTTCCTAGTTGTGAAAGAAAAAGTTCAGATAGGGCAGTTGTCTATGGAGCATATTGGGACAAACTCCATGGTAGCAGATCCACTCACGAAAGGACTGCAGCCAAAGGTCTTTCATGAGCACACTGCTCATATGGATTTGTATTTTGATGCTCATTCAGTAATAGACACATTATGGAGTTCTTTTCATGCATGAATAATCCCCCAAAATTTAAGCATGTCTGAACAAACTTCAGTTGATCTCCATTCAGAATCTGGAGGACTAAGTTGGAAATGTACACGTATGAATCACATGTTGTGTAATTTCCATGCTACATATCCATACTTGATCTATGTCATTCATTATATTGGTATATGTGATCATTGTTTGGGTTTAATCACAACTATTGTGACAAAATCCCATGGTTCTATGCCAGTTTATGATGGACAAGATTGGTTGAAATGTCTTAATAATGATAGCATGAATTTGAGCTCCTAAAGTGATGATATGTAATATTTTATTAACATATATATATATACATAGTGTCCAAGTGGGATATTGTTAGATTAATTTCTTATTCTATGGACAATTATATATGTGTATGTATAATTGCATATTGTTAAGCTATCAGTTATAAATCCCAATTTAGATATGATTCACTTAATGACGGGATTAAGACATTTATAACAATAAGTATGGTAATTAACTGTGTAGAGGCTAAGCCTATCATAATTATAATGATGAGATTAATTAAGATACACTAAAGAGGAATAAGTATCACCTCTTCCTATAAATAGGGGCCAGGTCCTTGGGTCAAATGGCAATCGACTTTTCTCCTGAGTATCTCGTTACTCAAAGAGACTTCAGGAAGTCATCCGATATTGATCCAAAAGGCCTTCCCTCAAGCTTGTTCGATTCGACTAAGAGAAGACGCGATGGATCGAGGTATGTTTTATATTGGTTAACATTCACATACGACCTTCATCATCCTTGAGAATCGATGCAATGGTTAGCACCAAAACTGGCCCAATAAGGGCCAGTTTAAATAAAAAAAATAAAAAATGTTTTTACTTAAAAAACAAATGAAATGTATCGTAAAAAATGTTATTAATGATAAAATTTTTATTAATAGCTTCTAAAATAAGTTTTATTGTTAATTTCATTTTATTTATAGAAATAGGTCAATTAAAAGCATTTAAATTCTTATAATCATCATTTTAAAACCATTTAAAATGTATAAATTGACCTAATTATTCATCCAAAGTAGTTTTTCTAATGAAATTCAAGAAAAATATTCTTTTAACCTAAAAACATGATAACATGCATTAGAAATGAATGTTTATAAGCATTAAAAGCCACAAAATATGATTAAATTAACAGTTTATCGGCTCTTATTTGCATGTTATCAACAACTTTCATGTTGATGGCGGAAAGTGCATTACCCTAATGGTTAGGGATTTATCAGTGAGGAAGTTGTGGGATACATGATGCTTTCAGAAGTCCATAGACATTTGAAAAGCTCTTCAATACTTAAATATTTTACACTCTTTGGGGATTACATGTCTGAGAACAAAAGTTTTCACATAGAGAATGTGATAAAGATCGTCCACTTGAAGCAACCATCTGATAATAGCACGTGTATTTAGGCGACACTTCAAAATTTTCCACGCTTAAGAGCAAAATGTGATCAAGGACACTACTAGCACACACAATTTAGAGATCTTGGATGATAGGACATAAGAACTCATAGGGGGTAGACAACTGTTGGGATGTTGAACAATTGAGGAAATAGAGGATGCCATTACTCACCTTATTTGTCACACTGATTTATTAGGGTGTTGGATGGACTCCAATGAATGGAAGGAAAATGAGAATTTGTGACACAAACAGTTCTTCCTAGCACACATGGTGATGAAGCTAAGCTGAAGGTGGAGATCAAGCATATGTTATTCAACGTTGACTGACTATCAATCATAGCTAACAAGTGAATGGTAGAGAATGATTGTGGCCTATTAAGTGGAACAGCATTCACATGATCAATACTCATTGGCACTAGTGTGAGAGTATCTTTTCCGTTCAAGAGCTATGTGGGAAGCATGATGGGGTATCTATGGTTGAAATCCTCATAGAAATTGTGGAGAAATTTGATTTGGACACAAAGGTGAATACTGAAAAATTGCCTCATCTATCAAATTAAAGTTTATGGATTTTTTTATTATAATGTTTTCCCTTGTTGGTTTTTGTAGAGATAACATACGATACATCTAGTTGTTGGGTTCTAGAGGCCTTGACATGGATGAAGGAATCAAAACGACATGCAGCGAAAGACTTCTGTGAAATCGTACAGCATCAATAAAACCATGAAACGGAGTACCTTTGCACGAATCCCCAATGAAGTACGGTCGTTGGGGATGTACTCCAACTTGTTCGGGTACTATCGCAGCATATGGATGAAGTAATGGCATGTATCTCTAATTCCACATCATTCATAGGCGGTTGCCTCAAAAAGAGAAATCATCATTGATGAGTGTGGGGACAGCCATGTAGATAAAATGTACAATCTATGAGGCAATAGTTCAAAACAATGATGCTATCATTGTTGCTGCTCTACTTGACCCAATTCGCAAGGGCATGATGTTTGATGAGTCGACTGACTTGAAGGCTGTGTCTTATATCAAAGTTATATTCCTTGTTGGAACTTCTTTCACACAATGCATAAGTGATAAAAATTCTGTCATCCATCAAGAACCACAATCATGAGCTTGGGTTAGTAAGGCCCTAACCAGTGAGCCAGTAATGCAAATGACAATACCTGCTTTCCAGAGGAATTTCACGTCTTCCTAGATGTGACATATCAGTGAGGTGGTGAAACTGCAAAAAAATGGTGGGACTATAAATTATCATCTACCCTACACTGGTAAAGATTGCTTGTGAGTATCTATCAGTGTCTGCACCAAGTCCTCTATCAAAATTGTTGTTCTTGATAGGGCGGGCTACTATCACCTATGAGAAATCCTAGCTAGGTGAAACTAATATCAAGCTGCTCATGTGTGTGAAGTGTTGGTGTTGATGAGAAAATTTAAAATGGTTTGTCTTTTCTCTCAGCCCGCACAATGACTCGGTGGGTAAAAAGGCATTGAGGAGAAGAAAAGTCTATCTCCATCAGCGTTTACATATACTATCTCATGTTTATTGTAAACTCACCAGAACATTTTTTATGCTTGACATTGGTATGTTTCCTTTGTTTTTAAAATATGAAATCTAACTTGACATGTCTTGACTTTATTTTGATGTATTTGACATTAAACATGGCAAAATGAATTCTCCGAGGCAAAATGTGGTATCTCGTAGCTAGTCTTGATGGATCACCTCATGACGTTGATGGTATCATATCGCCTTAGTCCAACCTCAATGCATATTATAATAAAGTGTGAGACTCCTACAAATATTGGTGAAGTAACCCCAAGAATCTAGTGTAATTGTGGTAAGATGAGACTCAGAAAAAGATGGCTCTTGTGAAATATTGGTGATATAGCCCTGAAGCAATGAATGATGCACTAAGCTATTGTGAAGCTCAGTAGCTTTCCTAAAAGCAAAAGATACTTACCTGGGCAAGTGCCCAGCACCTCCTTGCAGGCCTCTTTACCTGGCTCAAGCGAACCCCATGATTGAGTCCCACATCTTGGTTAGGCTTGGAGGCCCCCTTTCCCATGGAGTTGATGCATGCTATATCAGGTGGGCTGATAGCATGTTTTGGACCCATTAGAACTTCTCGTCGTTGATGGTAATCCAAATAAATACCCTCTAGCCTCATTCGTACATCCCTGGATTGATAAAAAAGGTAGACAAAAGAGGTAATGGATGACTCATCAAATGAATCAATTTCTGACCTCGGCCACACCTCCCTGAATCTTAGTTTCATTTAATTATCTTAAATGCAATTCGTCATTTAAGCTCTCAGAAAACTATCTTTATCATGCTTCCTCATTTTTTTCGTCCTAATCATCTCCGTTATTTCATTTTGTCTCAAACATTTCATAAATTGGCCCCAAAGTATCCTTCCAAAACTCCTATATGAAATGTTTTCTAAATATTAGTAAGTCCACTCATTCATAACGGACACAATTATCAACATATATTTTATGTTTGATATACATCATAAATTTATAATGTTACTTTCATATATCAATTCTCACCTTTTTTTATTGATTTTACATTAAAAATATCAGTGAAATTGAATTTTTAGCATTACTTTTAAACTATTAACTTTAAAGTATAATATTTCTATATTAAAATTATTTCTTAACTGTATACGATTATCAAAACCAAATTGTATTTCATATCATTATTCATTTCATGATATAAGTATCTGAAATCAGTCCTTGCACTCAAAAAACCTTGTGAAAGTACAATAGTCTTAGCTCTCAACATTAATGAAGTCAAATGAGGTTTGTATAAAAGTATCAATAAATAAAGAGAATAATGCATATAAGAAATCGAAGAGTGAATTCACATTAACCCTTGTTTTTGGAATAAATACAAATTTATGTCAATGATTCATGATTAAATATGGTGTAAATGTGAAATAATGCATACGATATTTAGTGTTTGCTTATTTGTAACAAAATACTCTTGGATTAGTGTAGACCTCCTAGAATCCAAAGAATTATTACAGCATGCCATGTAAGCTGAAATTAAACTACTGCGTGAAAATAGGTTGACAAATAAAAGGTAAATATTATTCTCGCGGGCAAAGAAAAAGATAGTTCATGAATCTGATGATGCGCACTACATGACTCTTATTGTTGATAAAATGGAAAATAGAATAAAATACATTTAGAATGCTGGGCATAATAGCTCATTAGGTGGATGCAAGCTTGTAATTATGCATTCTAGTAATACCTGTGATCCACCTGATTTGCCAAGTAAGAGAGGGAGCCATGAAGGTAGCTGTGCTCCTTGTGCTCAGCGAATACATCCAAGTGTCAAACATATAAAAGAACCTCGTTTTTTAGACGTTTTTAAAAATCCTTGTCTCACCAAGTTTTCCTTTTTAATTGAAGGTATCTGATGTGGGAATCAATGGATGGGTAAGAGCATGGTATTATTTTGGCTGAGAAATTGAGAATATGAATCTAGAGCTCATTGAAAAAAGATATGTAACTGCATGGCACATGCCTAAGCCTGATTCTATGGGCTAGTTTGTAGGAACTCAGAGTTACATAGGAGCCTCTTATTTTTTGGTAGTGATGACATCCACAATATCAAAGTTTTACCCAATGGATACAAATAATGATTAGAGAGCACATGGGCCAAGTCAGAGCATTGTTATACACTTTGCATGTCTATTAAACCATAAAAATATTGTTATCAATACAATATGCGTACAAGGCTGATTCAAGTAAGATATTATTGGATTGCCAATCTGAGGAACTCTAATTATGTCATGTTCAAAATTTTGATCATTTAGATGGATGTCCTTGATATTGGTACAAGTTTCCTGGTCTCCACAATTCTTCATATTTTAACAGTCATCCTTAATGAGGGGATGATGCTGGAAGACTGCACACAATTACTCAATACAGTTTTTGATACAACATAGTAGTTATTGTATCAAATAATATTACATCATTGGAGATGTTCACAATAGTAGAATTATTTGTGAGACGCCAAGATGAGGTACAGGAAGTGATCACAAGGCCCATTATATTCATAGTCAGGTTTTTTTAACATACAGATATTTTTGTGGAACACTCAAGTCTTTGGAACTGTGAACATGCTAGACCTGTGGATGAAAGATAAGTACCAGGTTCAAACTTAATTATGAGCTGAATGCATTTATTTTTTACTAAATTGTGGCACAACACATGTCAAAATAAAACATCTAGAATCATGTAAGCCTGATAAGTTACTGTGAAAATAATAGAAAATACACTTGGAAAAAACCTAGCACTAAACAAGGATGAAAAATGTGCGAAGGGAAATGAAAACTTGACTTAATGCATGCTAAGTTAACTGGGATTCAAATAGATATGGGTTTGTATCCAAGACTCTTAGTGAAAAGAGTAATATTATTTTTCCAACATCACAACTATTCTTGTTGTACGATCAGGATTGAAGGACAACTTTCCTTCAATGATATCTCTAACTTTTTTAGATGGAGTAAAAATCTACATTAAATAAGAGTGTGTTATAGAAAATAGAGATCATTATCTGTGTTTTAATGCTAGCAGAAAATCATGTGTTTTAATCATGGATTTAAGAAGGAAGTACTGTTGAAACCAAGGCTTCTATCATGTAGGAAACCACAAGTCTGGTTTATATAGGTCCAATACACCATGAAATTGATAAGCATAAAATTTTATCTACATTAGTGAACATTTAATGCATATTTCTTTATCAATCATTATAATAATCCTCCATTTTATTTCATTTTTCCATAAAATGACAATCCACAATGAGATACATGAAACAAAATAAAGAAAAAATAAATAAAAGCTTTCAAACTAAAATCAAAACTGAATAACATTGATAACAAATTTCCTTGCATTGAGTTGAACCATTATCATTTGACTCCTCAAATCAATTTTCTCAAATCAGACATAGATTCTGGGCATCTCCACATGATCCCCGGCACATTATATCCCCTCATTTTCTTCTTGAAGGTAGAAGAAGAGGGAGAACCCTAGGAGAAACTATCAGGAGCTTGGGCTGCAATTGACAATTAAAAATTGATTGCGTAACAGAATACTGAATAAAAATGGATCATAAAACTTAAAAAACCAATGAACTTGGTTCTTCTAATGATTTTATTCAAGCCATTAATTTAATGAATTCTATATGTATCTACACAATGTTCTCCTACTCTTGAATCTCTACAACTGATCTGCCTGAAATCTTAGAGAATTTCCTCATCATCGAATCTCACTAGAAGCAGCACCCAAGAAGGAAGAGTGGAAAAAGAATGGGGGCATTTCAAAATCACTTTCATGGGAATCAAATGATAACGCCCCCCATCTATTTAGGAAACTTTTTAACAAAAGTCGATGTGCTCAAGAAAAATTATTAAAAGTTTACAGACTTTGAATATAACCACCATTATCCAAAATCCTTGTGTGTGACCCTCTAGACCCATGTAGCATTTAATAGTTTCAAAGGCCCAATAACCATTATTGAGCTAATATTATTTATTAACTATAGGAATAGATGATCAATTGAACCCCACTGATTGGTTAAGTTGATGGACGCTAAAGTGCCAAGCTACACCTTGTGTCCCATGAGATACAAAAGAGTAGGATAACTCTCACAATGAATCTTGTTGTCAATAGTTGCCGTGTATGTATAATCCCTCATCTACTTGACACCTGATAATCTCAATTTCAGGGGTTTTAATTTCATCGTTGGTAATTGAGATTATTCAATAAAAATAAATTTAACCATAATTTAGAATACTTAGTGATGAGTACGGATTGTTTCCATAGGGAACGATGATTAAGGAATTAATTTCTTACGCCAGTGATGATTAATGAGAGGATAGATGAGGTCAAGATTCGAAGATATGAGCTAGTGATATCGATTAAAAATATGTAAGTTATGTGTTAATTTGACTTAAAGAAAAGAGTAGGTGAACCTGACAAACACAATGATGGACGATGGTATGAACGAGGATAGTGGTTGGATGTGGAGTGGTACGATGACGAGGATAGAGAGATGATATAAGATAGTATAAATGAGTAAAATGTGAGTGAAGATACGATGATAAACCCTCATTGTGTTAACTATGGTGTCAAGAAAGAGACAACGTAAGGCAAAGACACTTACCTTAGATCCTTATGTTCCACCAGGATCATGAGTGCCAGTAAGCTCCCCCTCTTCTCTAGTGCTTCTCCCCACACACCCAGGACACCAAGAACACACTTGATGGATCTCAAAACTCATTATCTTTCAAACAGCCTACACAAGTAGGAAGCAAGTTCAAGACAAATTTCACAATGATCTAGCAATCTATTTATAGATCAGAGGGTATAAATGGAAATAGGAGGGGAAGACAAAGCAATGGTGAAAATTTCAGCTCAATCGGAATTCTAGATCAGAAGTTATGGCAGTTTGAAGTTGAGCCAATCCTAGACCTTGATTCCTTATCTCTTCTCATCCTTGTCCTCGTTTTCCATGTCCGTTAATAAATGAAAGCACTTGAGATTTCGCGCTTTTTCGTATTCTGTGCTGGCACTTTTCATATTTCGTTGTGCCTAAAAAAGGAAAAAGAAACACAAGAAAAAGCATAAAAAAACATTTTCTCGAGGCTGACGTGGCGGTGTGTCAACGCGCAGCATCACTCTCTTTCTTCTTTCTTCTTTTTTTTGTTTTAAATGAATGGATGTGACCGCGCCACACCACCTTGTGCCAAAAAAGCCAAAAAACTTTAAAAATTCATATTAAATAAAAGAAAAACCCAGAAAATGTGTATAAATATACATTTCAACATAAAAAATCATATCTTTCCAAATTTAATGTCTAAAAATTCCAAAAAATCATATTCAGTCTCAAAAATTATATTATGTTAGAATACATTGTCAAAAAAATTCTCAAAAAATAAAAATGTAGAGAAAATTCAGAAATTTATTCTAAAAATAGATTTACTCATTTTAAGCTTGATAACATTCAAATATGAATGATCTAATGCAAATAGACATGTAAATATGGTCACGTTAATGTTATCAACACCCTGATATGCATGTTATCAATGCCCTGATATGAATTTGGGTATTGTTAAGATTGAAACCCTAATCAGTCATCTATGTTAGTACAAATGTGTTTAGGAAATTTGGGAGAACTACTTCTCTGATATTCCTTTGCCTTGGATAATGACTTTATCGCATCCTCTTTCTTAAGCTTTGTCTATTTATACTCAGGGTATACAATCCCATCTTGACCATTCAACTATCTTCATCAACTTCTTGTTGCACTTGAGCTAAGAAGAATAGGAATTTGATCCCTTAAAGAACGGTCATATGGCCTCAATAAGGAACTCGTCGGTCATATTCAAAGGACAATTATCCATCTGCACGATGTCTTTGGGGCTTATGTCTAAGTATCAATTAATGAACAGTCATATGAATCAACTTAACTGAGAGTTAGAAATAATGTAATTAAGAGTTATCTATAAATACTTCTCTCCTTCAATGTGATGTATAAGATTAGATAAGCCGTTTTTATTATCATTATCCTCAAAGACATCTTAGTACAACTGTTATACTCATAAATCTCATTTATTCTCTCTCTTATATCTTACTGAAATAAAATAGTATAATTACCTAATTTTCTCCATAATCATCTGATAGATCAAAATTTGGGTTGAGTAAGTCATTTTAAGGCTCTGATTTATGCAAACATATATATAAATTTTTCCTTACTTAGAATAGGGTAAGGGTTGAATCCACAAGGAGCAGGTAATCAGAGAGTAAATTGTGTTTGAAATATATTTTTAAATTATTATTTTAGGTGATTAATATTTTTCTAGATTTTAAAGTACAATCTAAATCAATGAAATAAATAAAAGTTATGCAAAACTATTTTAAATAAATGAAATAAATTTTTATTTTTTTTTATATAAGTTCAAATAATAAAATATGATTTTGGAGAATTTTTAGGTCAATAAATAAGACTTAACATTGAAGAAAACCTTCGGTTGCAATTTGTTGGGGGCGGTGCTCCGCCGGTTGGGTAGTAGACTGAAAGGTTGTTTGCTACAAGAGGAATTTTTTAGTGCTGTTTGATGTGTTGGAAAGCTTGAAGTCTAGGCTGTCCTCTGTAATTTTAGCTCGACAAAATGGTGAGAAAATTCAAATCAAACATTTAAGAGATCACGCGAACCTTGTTGTCACTTTCCCCAAGGGCCAAGTGGTGCTCTTTCTCTAAAAATCTTTATCACCCTTCAAATCTCTCTCCCACATTCTTGTAGAAAAATAATGGATAAAATAAATCAGATGCACTAGGCCTCCAACAAGTTGAGAGCAGAAATCCAAGATGTGATGCTAAGAGAGAAGAAAAGAGAATAAATAGAAGTGCCCTAACTCTCCCAGCCATTGGATTTAATTCCAAGGGATTGGAGGGCTATGATTAATTGATTTCAAGCCTGGATCCACATCCCGCCTTCTCAGATTTAAAAATAGACCTTTCAATATCAAATTGTGGGTTAGTTCCACAATTCTTGCCTTTAGTTGACTCGGTTCTTTTGGAGGTTTGAATAGGCTTCTTGTGTATTGGGCTTCCTCTTAGTATCTATTAGATTTCTACTTTCCTCCCATTTGTCTCTCAAATTCACCATTTTATTTACCTAAGACGTTTATCACATAAAAGTCCAAGAAGATGCGAGAAATCTACTTGACTCTAAAGAGTCTAGTGGGGATAGTTTCAAAATTCAATAAAATATATAAAAACCGAGCTTAGGAAAATAAATCATAAATTTATCATTGTATCCTTAAAAGGTGAATAATGCTAGTGAAAATTTAAAAATCTGTGGTAAAAATTAGTATAAAAGCATAATTTACTGATGTAATTTGACATTATCATCATCCTTCTTCACTATTACAACGATCTATCAATCTAACCCTACATAGAACCTAAATATAACTCAAAATATAGACGCATACTGTGTACAACTCCTACTAAGCATAGTATATTTACTAAAATTTCTTTAAATCTTAATTAAAACCCTAAACATAATTCTTACACTACCTATCTTAATATCATCCTTATTTATAATACCATAAATAAATTTGAATATCCTAACTTCCTACTATCTCTAATATCTATAGAAATATTAAATAATGTGTTTACCTATTATTTTAAAGTCTCCCATCCTTAAATTACTCCATCCTAATTATTATGTATCTTCCACTCTTTCACTATATTTATTATTATTGCTCATATCTTGTATCATCTTTTTATATAATTAATTACTTAAATCACTCACCTTATTGTCGTATTTTCTCTAAATCTAACTCAACTATTAAATCTGTCCTGAAAAGCCAGTCCCTATGGAGATGGCCAACTCCCACTATATGTATCTGAGCAAGTTTTCTGTTATTAAAAACCAATTTGCTTTAGTCAGAATATATTTACCATGACACAAAAATTTACACCATAATCATTGAAGTAAAACAATTTTTTACCATAATATTGAAAAAATAAACACAAACTTTGAAAGAAAAATATTGAAAAAAGAGTTCATGTTGTAAGGAAAGTTATTTATCTAATACCTGGTATCATCATGCCAGATCTAAATGGATAAGAAATAACCAGAATTTATAATATACACAAATAGTAAATGAATACGAAATATGAGTTTTGAATAAAAATTACAATGGTTTACAAGTTGGTAGGTTTACTAGATTTAGATACATTTTCTTAGTGAGACAATAATTATTTATAACATTTTATAAGTATTATGAAATAGATACTAAACAAATTACATAAAAAATGTCGGTAAAAATACTGGGATAAACTTGAAATGGAATTGCAAAGTTTTATTAGATTTTCAAAATTTAATCTTGCATGTAAATTTTCTTCAATTAGGAGATTGATTCAATTTATTTTTTTGTTTAAAGAAATTTCAAGGTTTTTAGTTGAAGGGTCATGAAGTGATTATATATATTTTCCCATAATCTCACGATAAAAAGACCATGGCACATATATTTTATTTTTGTTTACAATTTTTAATCTCTGATTAAAAATTAAACATATATTTGTCAATTTTATTTTTACATAATATATGTTTACTTTTTAATCAAAGAATATATTGGAAATGAAAGACTAGTTTGGAAATTTGAAGTTATAGATTTTCCATTTTGGCTTATGTGATTTACTAATAGGGGAAAGTTTTGAGAAAAAATACTCATTAAACTTAATTATTTTTTATGTTCACTCTTTAAAATAGAATTGATAATCAATGACTGGTGTTAAAGAAATTGGACAAAAACAATCAGAGACTGTCCTATCTTCAATGGTCATTAATATTTATATAAATAATAGGATACAAAATTCATTGTTTTTGTTGCAAGATCATTTCTTGGGAATGATCTTCTAGCCATTTTGAACAAGGTGGGAGAGGAGGCAACCTAAGGAGAGCATTATGGGTGCCAAAATAAATAATGACGTGGGTATATTTGATTTGGGGCTACCTCCACTTTATACTCAACGTGAAATTTATTTCGTTCTAAGTCCTTGATTTGGATGGAACTGAATGACTTAATTCAGCAGAAGACTTTAAACATAATCAAAATAATATGAAAAAGTTCAATAATAAATCAAGTGGCCATGGATTGAATCCATAATCTCTTGGACCCTTGAGTGAGATGTGGAGTTGCTCAAGTGTACATCCTCTAGATGTATTTACGTGTTCCTTGGCACACAAATCTCCTCCATCATGACAAGCCTCATTCATGCTCCTCCATTATCATTACCGCATGTTGAGTGCATGAAGAATTGAGGGGAGCCAAAGGAAGAATGGAGAAGAAGAGAAGGGACCATAAAAAGTTTAGGGCCTGGGTTAATTCCTTCAGGTCAATCCCCTATTTAGACAAAGAGGGATGTTTCATAAAAACCCTTAAATATTAGTATATCTTTCAACATCTAATATACCATTCACGTGTGACCGTCTTGGGCCATGCATTAGTCTAGTGACTCTAGTGGTCTAATAACCTTTGTTGACCTTCGAAATTAATCAAATGGAATAATGATGGGTTGATTTAGCCAAATTGATAGGTTGATGCTTGATCCCGTGGGGTACCCCCATATGCTTGATGCTCCGAATAGAACTTTGGGTATGGTGAACAATGAAACCCTACCCACTCATCCGAGTTAGTACTGATGTGTCAAAAAATCATTGGAGAACCATTGTCTAATATTCAACTACCTTGGGCAAGGACTTCATCCCGTCGTCTTGCTTGAGCTGTCTCATCTGATACTTAGGTTGGATGATACCATCTTGACAACTCAATCATCTTCGTGAAATTCTTGAGGAACCAAAAAAACACTGTTTAGAATTCAATGATTAGGAACTCGTAGGTCATAGTCATAGCATAAATGTTTATGCACAAGATGTCTATGGTATCTTTGGTCATTAGCTATCCATCCTTACACTACTATGATGTGCATCAACTTGATTAATAGTATAATAGAATATCATTCAACGATGCATAAAACTCAATTCAGGGGACTTTTTCCTACAAAGAGCACTAACTATCTATCCTTAGTGTCTCCATGATAATGGCTACAAAACATATCATACTCTTCGTACGAATGAGACTACACAGTATTATTCTATCATGATACTTTGATGTGCTTCTCGAGTATCCTTGAAATACGAGCATTTAGAATACATGCTTAATGACTAGTGATCTCTATAGTACAATTTCACCAGAATTCGCTAATGTAAGATCGTGCTTTCATCAACTTCATTATAGGTATCAAATACACACAATACAATGAATGGATCGTACTAATGAGATGTGGAAATTGTAATTGGCAAGTGGAATAATATGTGGCTTTTAAGCCAAATCACACCACCATGTTTTAGTTAAGTTGATTGAATAAAAATATTATTTGAGTGTGAAGTTTATAATGAAGACCATTAATAAATGTAATGACTTAGTGAATTATGATGAAATCATAATACAATGATCATTAGTCTTTAAACATGCATTCTAAATATTGCAATTTGAGGATTATTGAGATGGGCATCAAATTACCCTAATATAATAGCACCATATGTTCCTACTTACACGATTAGTATGGTTGATCTTGTGGCGATTAGTGCGGAGACACTAAGGACATATGGTGGGTGTTCTTTTGAAAAAGAGTTCACTGAATTGATCTGTATGAATCGCTGAACGATGTTATACCTAAACATCAATCAGGTTTATTCATGCTGAAGTTGTATAAGTGATCCATTGAAATGAGACACTAATGTAATCTCGGGGATGGACAACTATATTTTGACTAGGGCTCACAAGTCTCTAATCATGGAATTCAAACAAGTTTTAGCTCGGCTATAGTAAGAAGCCCACAGAGAAGATTGTGAGGTCAAGACAAGATCATCCACCCTCAGTTCAAGAGGAGATTGACTAAAGGAAGAGTATGTATCTAAACCCCTGGCAAAGGGAGTGAGGATATTGGAGAATACATTATGTAATGATCCTTATTACACATCAGTACTAACCAAATGATAGATTAGGGTTTGATGATTAACCATACCCTAAGTCATGCGGGAGTCTCACATAGATGGATGATTATACATGTACGACAACCAATGAGGGAAAAGGTTCCATAAGGGAGTTCAAAGACTGGTCAATATCTTCTATAGCACAATGTGTAGCTTGGAACCCATGGGCTAGAAAATTAACCTATTGATTGGGTTAAATGGATCATCTATTAATTATTCTATATGTTGATATAGTTAATTAATAAAATTGATCAATAAGTATTATTGAACCTTAAAGTTATTAACTAGAATGATATATGAGCATTGAGGATCACACACATAACACTAAAAGGACGTTGGAAGATATTTTTTTTTGAGGGTTTTTGCGAAAAATCCTTAACACGTATTAATAAGGGGGGTAGTCATTTTAGGTTCCCAAACAAGCCCAATATGGGTGTTCCCCTTTTCTTCTTTCTCTGCCTTCTCCAATCTTTCCACAAATCACTTTGATGGTGAGAAGAATCACACAATTTTCAAGGAGTGGAGAACAAGGAGAGAAGATCCAGTAACTTTGTAGTTGTGTGGATACCGCTGTAGGTGAGCAATTGATCGGGTTGAAGAATCTCTCCCTAGAAGCAATTCAAGGGTGGAAACATTTTCCCAAAAGGTACTTAATGCATTAGATGTTTTAGGGACAATATGAAATGATCCAATGCGTCCACTAAAGTTTTCATTCATTGAAACTGTAGCCCCATCACCCATCATGCCACATATATTTCCATCAAAAGCATCATAAAAAACCACTCTACTTTAGGTTTATCTTCCACAAATCATATGCATACGACCCTCTAGGTACATGAACTTGTTTCATTACTAAACCCATAAGCCCAATAACTCTTTTTTTGGCTAATATAATTAATAAATCATATCAAAAATATATAAAAATTAGTTAATGATCACTTGAACCAAAACTGAAAGGTTTAGTTGATGCTAGATGAGAACAACACAACGTGATTTAAATGTATAAGAGGTTTATGAATCATTTCATTGAACAATTCTTTTATTGTTTATCATTTACGTTTGATAATTCATATGTGGGAGATTATTATAATAGTCTATGGTATGGTTGGTAGTCTAAACTTATTAGGGCTGATGAACTAGGAAATCGTGGTAAGGCTTCATCTATGATATTTTAATTACATTGGGCAAGGATTTCATAAGATCAGATTTAATTGAGCTGTCTCACCTGATTTTAAGGGTAAAGAACCCAACTTGATAACACAATCATCATTTTGGACTTGTTGTATCTGTGATAGGACTACATGTAATCTAATGATTAGGCACTCATAAGTTAGAGTCAAAATTTACCATCCATCCATAGGTTGTGTTCAGTGTTTCAAGTTTAAAGCCTACTTATACACTCATTACATTAATAAACATAGTGGATAGTTAGCTTCAATGAAAACTAGGGATTCATAGAAGTAATATTAATGATGTTTTACTCCAAATGGTACCCACTATCCATCATTAGTGTCTCCACACTAATGGTTATAACATCCGCCATAGCATGAGTATTATGTGGTGCTATTCTACCCAAATAATTTAATATCCTCAAATATGATATCACAGTGATTATTTAGGATCGATGGGGATAGTGCCGACTGCCGTAGGATCTGATATTAATTGAACTATGGTGGCACATATCCTTAAAATTTATTTTAAATATCATACTTTCATGTTAAAGAATATGTTGAAATTGAATAGAGATTTGGAATTCTATTTTATGCTCTATATAGTTCCACGAAGAAAAGTGTGAGAAAATTCAGTTGATTTTAGGTGTTTAATTTGTAACACTAAGGTTGACGGAAATAAAATATGATTTTGAGATCTTTAGCATAATTTTTATATTGATTTTGAGATTTTTCTTCTACTTATGAATAATTTTTATCATCCTAAATATCCAAAGAACTTAGAATCACATCTTTTGGTTGAGTTTTGAAATAGTTTAAGGGTTTTACATTTGGACACGCAGGAATTAGGCGGTAAACTAAGAATGTGGAAAGATTGATCTCTGGAGATTTACCTGATTCGATTTTGAACATTTTGTGTGAGATAACAGTTGTGCATAATTGTGTAGGAATGGAAAATATATTTGAGTTTTAAGCACGAAATGTCAAACATGAATCAAGAAATTTCATCCAAAGAGAAACATGGAGAAGAAGAGGGCTTGAGGAAAGGAGGACTACAAAAAGGGTGGTATTATATTTATGAATTTTTATCTCTGAATTAATAAACTTCTGATCTAAGAATATTCCTTAAGGATTCGTCATAGTAAGTGTTGTTTAAAAATGTATTGTTATTGCTAGAAGTTTGTGTTTATTCATGTTAACGCTTTGGGGGCTAAGTTGAAGTTGGTCAAGTGATGTTGTTCTATTAAAGACTTTGGAGGTTGAGGACTACAGAACTTCATCAACTTTTTCCTTTTTTGCTATCCTTGTTCAGCCCTATTTCCAAGTGATTTACTTGGGGGCATTCACACAAACACAGTTAGGGCATAACATCACCTTGGGATGGTGATGGGGATAATCTAGCACCGAAGACCTGCTAGCATGCGAAGCGTGGGTTGAAGGAGAAACCCAACCTTCATGTATACGGCCTAGTCAACAGGTCCTAGGAGGTTGACATTATCTTCATCGTGCTTTTATGTCCTCTTTTCATTTGTGTGTCAGGCCTACATATGGGGGTCCATGTATTCATGTATTCAGGTCGATGTGTTTGGTCCCATGTGTGGGCCTCTCCCTGATAAGAAGGGGCCTTAGGATTCTTCTATGTGAGTCTGTTCCATTTTCCTAAGGGGGGGAGGCTCATATTCAACCCTATTTAAGGAGGGGGGGGGTACCCCATGGACTAAGAAGAAAAGAAGAAAAACAAGGCTTGTTTATTTAATTTTAAGTGTATTTTCATTTTTCAAGTTATTTATGAAAATGCCAACATGAAAATGGCATCTTGTATGAAACCCTAATTCCGGCCAACCCGCTCCCGTCGTAGCCGCTACTGCTACCATCGTTGATGTCCACACTTGCCTGCGCCCGTCGTTGCGGCCCAGTGCCACCACCATGCACTGCGCCGGTCGTTCCGCTTTCCACTGCGCCCACCTTTGCGCCTGTTGTTGTACTCGTAGGTACATATGCTGTCGCACCCGTTGCCACATCTATCACTATGACCGCCACACCCGTGCCAGTCGCCTGTACTTTTATTCAGCTATCATCCTCGCCTTGCACTGCCTCCGGCTCGCCTGTGCCCATCACGCTTGCCCATGCTGCCTTGCATCTGCAGTCGTGCCTGTTTTCGCGCCCCATGCCAACCTCCCGTGCTCTACTCTGGCTATCGCCATTGCCCAACACTGGCCCAACCGCGATGCCTCACCCGCGTCCGTGCGCTCGCTTGTGCTGGCCCATGCCTATCCATGCTGCCCGTCAACCCGCCCATGCCCCTTGAGTGCCCACCCATGATGCCCAGCCACTCATCTATTCAGTCGTCAGTGCCCTGCCTGTTTCAGTTGTATACGCACCGTAACTTGTGTCGTTATACCTTCGCACCCACGTCATCTCTGCTCGCGCATTGCATGTGCTTACGCGCCGCCTCTGCATGCAATTGCCTCTACCCGTGTCCCACCTCCACCCATGCGCCACCTCTACCTGAGCGAAACCTCCATCAATGTGCTGCCTCCACCTGCACATTGCCTCCGCTCGTGCAACACCTCTACACCACAACCATTTGCGCTGCCTACACACCACCGTGTGCTGCGTGCGCACCAGTCACATTGTGACCGTCGATGCGACTGATTCGCTGCACCTCCATCATCGCCGCCTCTAATGCTGCCTGATACCAATACTGTTGTCATGAAAGAATGGGCGTCAGTCTGCAGGTATGCTCACCTTACCCCGTTGCATGTTCTTTACTTTTGTTAGTACCTCGTGAATGCATCTCCACTGTCAGGGTTATGGTAGTGATAGATAGGACTGTCATCTTGAGTTATAGGACTCTTCACCGTATGCCCGTGATTGGACTGTTGAAGGTGTTTGCACTAGCAACAGTAGGTGTGCTCACAACGTCGATCTTTATCCTGACATCTGGGACATTGGGACCTTGTGGCATACCCAGGACCCCCTCACTATGATTTAATGGCCGTCGGTATCTTTGGGCAACGAATCAATACATCTCATTGATTTTAATGTTGCATTAGCATTAAGTACCCATTTGCATTACACTCACCCAATTGACACTAGAATGGACGTCAATCTTGCCGATCTTCTGCATTAGATATATGAAAAAATCCATTTCCTCTACTTCATTTCTTACATGAAAAATCCTGGTTTAATTAAAAAATAAAAAAATAATATAGATAGAGAACCTAATTTACCCTCCCACTTAGGTTATTCCTAGCCAATTAAACAAACTAAATTCTGCAAATTTATCTATTAGTGTGTTAAAAGAATGCATTATGGAAGAAATGATAAAAATAAAGAATCTTACATGCATATTTTGTGTTCAGCATGATCATTTTTAAAATCAGGTATTTGATAAAAAAAGATGACAGAGTAACCTGAAAATATTTAGTCTGAATGCATTTTTCTAAACAAATCACTAGGTCCCCTCATGAAATTGGATAGTAGATCAAACCCATCAGGTGAAAGACTATATTTTGATCAAGAATTGGTCTGAGTTTGATTATCATATTTAATTGATTACCATGATCATTTAGGTATGATAAATAAAAAGTATCTCCTTCCTCTCTGTATAGATGACTCAATGAAAGAGATTCGACAATATCAGTCAAGTGTCACTCACAATCCTTGTACATTATGTTTCCCTCTCCTATGTCATTTAATTTAGGTGAAACTCCATTTGAAGAAACTAATTTTCAACGAATTAAAATCTCAAATTTATTTATTTGAATGATCTGATATCCAGTTTTCATCAATCTAATAATTATATTGAACTCTTTGAGATCAAGCCTCTTATTTGCCTCCCTCTATCCTTATTTCTCAAACTCAAAAATACTATGAAAAATTATAAGAAAAAATATAAAATCCTTAATAATTTTATATAAAAGAATAATATTTTATGCAACACATGGTCTATCCACTATTACATCTCCCCCAATTAATATTAGACTCTATCAAAATGACCATAATCCTACCTATAACTAGCCTATCCTTTAAATGGAACACAATATCTTCAAGACATGTTTGCTGACTTAAAATCATTAAGTATATGCAGTAATTTATTTATAAATTTTTTCTTATTTTTTATCACAGGCATCATAATATCATATCAAACTTAATTATTTCTTAATGGCATCAAAATGCAAGAAAACGACTGAATTGTATGATTGATGACCTCAATCCTTCTATAGAAATTTAATATTTTTAACCTTTTCCTTGACAGTATAAGATCAACACTACTGGATACAAGTCTATCAATCCTAAGGTCAATAGAGATGGAACGTGTGTTCTGTTGAAAAGGGCTTCAATTATAAAATGGGCTTGATTGAGTCCATTTCTTAATTTTACTACACTTTATATATTACTTGCTTTTCCAATCAGTCAAATAATTCATTCGAGTATCTGTTTCACATTTTTTCTTTATTTTGATTTCAACAAATAAATTGTGGGGAAAGACCACTAGATGCATACATCCTGGATATCCAATATTGTATGTAAAAATTCCAAAAGCCTTTATACGGGTTGAAATTGTATCCAGGATAGCTGTTAAAAACTTAGGTATCACATCCATTATCTAGTTCTTATTCAAACATTATCTGATATATCTCTGATCTATAGAACAAGCAACGGACATTTTATAATAACTTATGTACTTAGACTATATCATTGATTTAAATTCTGATTCAAGGGGCATTCAAACCGTTTTACATTTGTATATCGTAGATGCTAGATACATTTTATGATGTGTACTTCTAACACAGTTGCGTATTTTCTTGCCTCTATTTGACATATTAAAAACAAATCATATGGAGAATTTCAAATCTACACCCACTTCATGGTATTAGTTGTTGTAATAAAACTCTTACCCACTAGTGTAGACACCCAGTTCATGAAGTTCGTGTTGCGTCTAAGAGGGTCAGTTGCAGTTCCTATTGAGTTGTATTTTACATATAAATGTCTTATATGAACAACAATATATATTAATATAAATTTAATCTCCAGGAAAAGTGGTAAATTTGTGAACAAATTTGGGAGTAAGATATTTAATTATGTGTAGAGACTGTATGTCCTTAAAATTATGATCATATAATTTAGGATGGACTAAAGAAGATAAAATTTGCTCTGTATCCTGTACAAAGGGCCAGTTCTAGGTTTCGCAAGTGAGGCTTTCTTTGAGAGTTCCAATTACTCCCAAAACTAAGTTGACTATTTGTTGACTCAAAAGGCTACCCCCCAAGATCAATAACGCAATGTACTCAGGTATGTTACTTGTCATTTTTATATTCATGGATGTGTGTTCTGTCCACTCTCTTCTGTTACTTCATATATTTATCCTTGAGAGAACAAGGCAATAGATCCTGAAGCTATCATCAGTTTCTTCCTCTTCCTCGTGCCCATTCTCTGGAATGCATCTTCTTTTACTGTTTGATTCACGACAAACTGAGGATTTAGGAGGAAGTGAATATTTCAGGATACATCAATGTCTTGATTCTGAATTTTGCGCGTACTTCATTCGTATATGTTGGCTTATTCAAGCCTGACTCAACCAAAGAATCAGCTAGACAGATGGCCAGCAGGCCTTTGTTTTCTCTTCTTGTTACTGATGCAGGACAACGTTAAGGATGTCATCCGTGCGGTATCGAGACGATGCTCTGATACCAATTTGATGCAGGAAGTCATCAAGGAGGTCGTCTGGTCGGTACCGAATCGATGGATCGGTACCTTGATAGTGATGTCGGACGTCAACAGTGTCACTGTCCGACTGATAGATAACCCTAAACGGGGTATATGTAACTACAATGCAAATGAATGTGTCCAATTTGTCGTACTTGCAGGCCCCGACTCAAGGGAGATGCCGAGCTCCGAGCTTCTAAGGGATTGCCAGGTGACGGCGACGGTGGCCTCCCGAGCCTCGTCGGAGGGAACGAAGGTGACTACGGCGCTTACGGAGTCAATCCGTAGGGGTCCTCCGTACTGGTAAAGATGCTCATCCATACTGGTAAAGACGCTCACTAATTTTAGCTTACGCTCAACGTTTCCTCTCTCACCTATCTAGCCTGAGCGCGATAGAGACGAATGACGGTATACTGCAAAGGATAATATAACGAGCGAGCGAGAGGACGGCGTACCTCGCCGGCGCGTGGCTCGTTGTGCAGAATCTTCATCAACGACGTCAGACATTGTGGATTGCGGTGGAGAGGAGCCGCAGAGTGTCAGCGTGCTCGATTGGCGGCGCAGCGCAGGAGCTGTAACGGAGGTCGGAAGACAGGAGTGCAGCTTATCCTGGCACACACGTCGACCGAAATCCCTGTGTGGACAATGCTCGACCTGATGAAGGGCGGTGACTCAAGCGGTTTCGACCTTGAATTAGCGCAAGTGCTATAGGAACTGCCACAGTTGAATTTTTATCAACGACGGACCTGTCAGGCGCAAGAAGGGGTCAGCACGCTTCCGCTAGGCCAAAGGGGGGGTGGCATAAGCGGAGCCAATGAATTGGTCTGGACTGTTATGATTGATAGTCCGATGGCGGCATGCAGATGATGCGTAGGAGATTGCAATCAGTTGACAGGCATCAGACACCGTAGAGTGGTTTCGTGGGGGGCTTCGGGTTGACCAAAAGCCTGGCGAGACAACATTCGTACTGATGCAAAGAAAGGGAAGGGGTTGGATCCCTGAGCCGATAGGTTCCAACAAGGACCTCCATGCAAAGTTCAGGGGTGGGGGAAGACTTGAGCGAGGACGGATCCGCACACACATGAATTGCCAATCAACAACGCTGTGATGCGCCGCGAGAAGGGGACTGTCAGCGGCGATTCGCGACGACCCCTGTGGAGTATTGACAGGTCTTCGCCAGCGATGTTGGGAAGTTGTGGCAAAGGAGATGGTAGTTGGATGAGCGATCTCCTTCCCCTTCCCTGGCGAATTCTCCTCCAAAGCCTGATTTCCTCCTTCCTTTTTCTTCCTGGTCTGATGCTCTCCTAGGGCGCCCCTCTTCCTTTATAAGGGAAGGTTAATGGGCCCTAGGAGGACCCATAAAGGGGGGGGGGGGGGGGAAGGTGGTCCATTAAGGGGGCCCTTATATAATGGGCCCCCATTAGAAAAATAAAGGGGAATTAAACATAACAGAAAATGGGGGAAAAGGGAGAGGAGCCCAAAATGACTAAGGACTCCTCCCACATGACGACGAAGACACAAAACACGGATAAAATGACGGACACGAATACGAGGATGGCGACTTAACGAAGGGGTGAAAGTGATCAAAACACGATAAATGAGCACAATTCACCCGGGTTGTCAGTGCCGGTTGTCTTCGTTGGCGCCTTGGCATGTCGGTCGGCTGTATGCGATGGTGGGCAGTCGACGATGGTGACGGCGGCTCAAATGACGGCTTCAACTGGTCCAGATGGCGTGCACCATCAGTAACCATTTATTTTATCGTTGTTTTTCCCTTCTTTCATGGCAAGGTAGTTACGACGATGCCATCATCTTCTGCTCTATAAATGGGCAACTCTTTTGTTTGTTTTTCAACACGAGAATTTAATCTCAAGTTTAGTTGAAGCTGTAGCTCTCTTCTCCTCTCTTCTTTCTTCTTTGTTGTGAGTGGGTTTGAGACTTGTGAGTTCTAGAAGCTTCTGGAATGATCTAGAATTTCTAGACTCTTCTAGAATATTCTAGATGTTTCTAGAATCTTATGGAGTCTTCTAGACTACTCTTGAAGCTAATTGATCCTTCTAGAGAGGGAGGTTTCTAGAAGCTTCCAAGGAGCTCTATAAAAGGAGGTGTCTACCTCATCTTGTTGTGAGGAATTCTGAGGAAATTCTGAGGAGTTTTGGAAGGAATTCTTGAGAGCATCCTGTGAGCAACCTTGGAGGGTTCAAGATTAGCTAATTGAAGAGTTGGGGACAACATAGCATCTTGCAAAGAGGCTTTTGGGAGGAGGTGACACTAAGTGAGTATCTTCTTGTTGGTTAGTCCCTTTGGTGAATTTGTTCTCTTTTCTCCTTTTGTATGTGCTGTTTTGGACCTCTATTGTGAACACTTATCATCCCATTCAAGAACGTTCTTTTCTCCAAATCAGTGTGTGGGTTTTGTTCACTCTCATCCGTAAACTCTTGGTGAATTCTTGAGCTTGGTTGGATACAAATCTTAGGTTCCATTAAATTAAGATCCTCGACAAGACCTTCCTACACTATACATGACGACACCATCATACAAAGGTATACTACGTTATTACTCCCAACGTAAGCTTTAATTATCATTCTTTCGAGACGATAGATTTCCGCCAAGAAAAGTTGCGCAATAATCACAGCCGTTGACATGTGAAGAAACGTCAGACACCAAAGCCCACGACACCCTTAATGAAAATTTCGAAGTTCATCTATCATTCATAGATTTTCGTATTAAGATTATTAAAACCCTCAATTGAGGCGCTTCAAAAGCGACGTCTTCACTGAATGATTCTCGCCCGACAATTCCCTCAAACAGAAGAGCAGACGATTCAAGAATGCTGAAAGAGTGGAATATGACGTTTTCAGACGTTATGTGACCAACAGATCAAGTGAACATTGACAGAGCTATTGGTGCGAAGATACTTAATGCGAGAGAAACGTCTCAGACAAGGTCTTAATCAAAAAACTGTGGATATGTTGCCCCCTTTAATAGAACTCTGAGAGATGTTTTCAAAAAGTCTGTCTTACTGAGATAAGAAGGAACCACAAGTCGGCAGAGTTGCGAAATCAGATACATCCAACTGCCCGTTCCCGTCGTAATGAATGACATTTTAATAATTTAATAATTTAAAATCATTTTATTTATGTTATGATGGCTCTCCATAAAATAATTTTCAGTCCCATGACCTCATTCCAACGTGAAGGTGCCCTACTAGCGTGCGCCACATTAACTGTTCGTCGCACAAGTCGTCTTGGTTGGGGAATTCGGAGGTTCGGCTCAATAATGATAGATTTTGATTGGAATTCAAAGACTTCTCTGAGAGCCCTAATATTCTTGAAGGCCATTACAAGTAGGCGCGATGGATATATTATGGAATATCACTCGGAACGGTCCTCCCATCCTTTCTCTTTCATCTCTTTTTGCAGTGACGTTGTCTCCATCCCTCTTTTTCGCGACTTCAGATGGTTTCTCTTTCTATTTAAAAAGAATTGGAATTGTAAGGTATTTCTCTCGGCGACTTTTTCGCAACCTAACTCTTTAAATCATCGCCTCGAGGGCAATTATAAGCAGACAATGTAGTTACAGTGTGAGCCATCAGTTCTAAACCTCCTACCATCCTGTCCCTTTCAATTCTTACCCTCTGCTTCGTTTCTTCGACTCTTTTTGCCCCTTATAGAGAGCTAACATTTCAAATCATCATCTTGCAGGCAATTATATGTATAGGATAATTCTGTTATAGAAACTTCCATCCGTTCTCTTCCGATTCATTTCTCTCTGCTTCGTTTCTTCATCCTTCTTCCCCAATTTCGGAAAGTTTCTTCATGCAATCACACGGTAGAAAGCCAATGGCTTATGCTGATGACGTTGTACGCTCAGCGAATAGCAGTTACAGAAGCTGGGGCGGTCTTGTTTCTGGAAGTTTTCGCGATCTCGGCCGCGACCCATCAGACGTTTTCAATTCCCGGAGACATGACGATGATGACATGACAGATCTCCGAGCAGCGGCGCTCAATAAGCTGCCGGGAACGATGAAGAGGACTACAGTTGATCTTGACGATTTGTCCAACGTAGACAGGAGTGTCATCATTGATCGAGTTTTACAGGTTGTGCAAGAGGAGAACGAACGGCTGCTCCATCGCATGAAGAAGAGGATGGACAGGTTTTTCTTACTTAAAAACCAGGAAAATTTATGCAATCAGCACGATTTTTAAAATGAGTTCCAATTTTTCTCATGGGATTATTAGCGTGGGGATCGAGATGCCGAAGATCGAGATTCGGTTTGAGAATATGTTCGTGGAGGCTGATGCATTCTTGGGCACGAGAGCTCTTCCAACCTTGATAAATTTTGCTGTCAATGCGTTCGAGGTATGGTTTTCTTTCTGTCTTGTCTTTTCTTGATCTGCAGCATGTTGAGATTTGTGGTTTCATCACGCTCCTCAGGGCTTGATCAACTTGGCCGGATTTTCTTTTTCGAAGAAGACGGTGAACAAGATCTTGACCGATGTTTCTGGCGTTGTTCGTCCTTCAAGGCACGCTTATCCTAAATTTTGTGACTTTTTTCTTGAACCGATTTGTTTTAAAACTTTTCTCGATCCAATATCCGGACTTCTCTTTATAAACGCGTCATTTTACCTGAGAAAAGAAATAAATAAAAAATTGAGATAGTTTGATGGTATTTAGCTTTCGATTTCGCTTCTGTTACAAGAAACTAGTTAGCGTATAAACAATTATAGAAAGGGAAAATATTTTTAAAATGTCGTGGGTCCAATGAAATAACTCTTTCTTGAAAAATGAAATCTCTAAGTAGAACGCTTTTGGTTGACTATTACATAACAGGCTGGCGCTGCTTCTGGGGCCTCCTGGGTCAGGGAAAACAACTCTGTTACTTGCATTAGCAGGAAGGCTGGAGAAGAACCTACGGGTATGATGATCATGAAGACTTTGAGGATCAAATCTCAATCTATATTATCTAAGAATATCATATGATATTACAATGTCCGTGCTTAGGTTGCGGGCCGAGTCACTTACTGTGGGCACGAGCTGAACGAGTTCGTTCCCCAGAGGACCAGCGCTTACATCGGCCAGCGCGATCTTCACCTAGGCGAGATGACCGTGAGAGAGACGTTAGACTTCTCCGGGCGCTGCCTCGGCGTGGGAACGAGGTACTTACTATTGAAGAGAATAAGGAGACAAAAGAAAGTTTTTGCAATTAGCTATGATGCGCTCTCGCGAATGATAACTACAGATAAAAACTTGCGTTGATTTCGTCTCCAATTCCCAATTCCTTCTCTACTTCAACTGGATTTTGATTTCGTGCAGGTACGAGACGCTGTCTGAGCTAGCGAGGCGGGAGAAGGAGCAGTCGTTGCCGCCAGACCCCGAGGTCGACGCTTTCATGAGGCTGACGATGTCCCCAGACCACGGCGAACGTCTCGTCACCGAGTACATTCTTAAAGTCTCTCACATTCTTCCGAAAAGAACAAACCTTTATTTTTTTCCCTTCCCATTACTCATCGATGATAGTCGAAAGTTGCTGATAAGCAGATGCTCGGACTGGATTTATGTGCGGATATACTGGTGGGAGACGAGATGCGGAGGGGAATCTCCGGGGGCCAAAAGAAACGCGTCACAACGGGTAAACTTTTTGAATATCATTTTTTTGTGAAAGGCTTCATATAAAGATGGGCACAAAATAAAATATCCAATCCACCAGACTAAGGTGAGGAATCAAGAAAGAAACGAAAAGAAGAGAGAAGAAGATGAACATACGGGGAAACCGAGCATTATTGAAAGATAACCCCGCGCTTGAAACATTACGCTGGAACCTATTTGTCTTGTTCTGTAGCTTCTTCATAGTTTCATGGGTTGAGTTGATCTTGACCATGTGTAGCTTTACTCGTTAGATCGTCCTTTCTATTTATCCATATGGGGTATGTGTCGTATTATATCTCGCGACGATTTCTTCCGACCGGTTTACGGGGTGGGATTTTTGTGTCATCATATTATCGGTGGAGAATTCTGTTCTTTTTCTAATCGATGATTTAGGGTGATGTTAGTTTGGGAGTTTATTCAGTGCATGTTGTGTATATAGGAGAGATGCTGGTCGGGCCAGCGAGAGCCCTGTTCATGGACGAAATATCCAACGGCTTAGACACGTCCACGACGTTTCAGATAACCAAATTCATGCGTCAGATTGTCCAGACGCTGGACGCGACCGTTCTCATTTCCCTTCTCCAGCCGGCGCCCGAGACCTTCGATCTCTTCGACGACGTTATTTTGCTCTCTCAGGGGAAGATTGTTTACCAGGGCCCCCGCGAGGAGGCAGTCCAGTTCTTCGAGTTTATGGGATTCAAGTGTCCAAAAAGGAAAGCTGTCGCTGACTTTCTCCAAGAAGTGACTTCCAGAAAAGACCAGAGGCAGTACTGGAGCGACGAACAACACCCCTACAGATACATATCCGTAGACGAGTTTGTCCACGCATTTGACTCCTTCAAAGCAGGCCAGCGGCTTAGAAGAGAACTCGCCACGGCTTACGACAAGCCCAAAACCCACCCAGCAGCGTTATCCAAGATCAAGTTCGGAGCCCCGACGTGGGAGATCTTTAAAGCGTGCTTCGAGAGGGAGTGGCTTCTCATGAAGAGAAATTCCTTTGTTTTCGTGTTCAAAATCTGTCAGATTATATTCCTGGCGGTCCTCGGATCGAGCGTTTTTCCAAGATCACAAATGCCGCACGAGACCGTTGCAGATGCGAGCAAGCACTTAGCCGCGTTATTTTACGGTATGGTGACTGTTATGTTCAATGGAGTATCGGAGATTGCGCTTACGATTATGAGGATTCCTGTGCACTACAAGCAAAGAGACCTGCTCTTTTATCCTGGATGGGCCTTTGGCCTGCCTATATGCCTCCTCCGAATACCCGTCTCCTTCATAGAATGCGCCATCTGGATTATTATCACATACTACTCCATGGGCTTTGCTCCTTCTCCAATTCGGTAAGTAAGGTTCGGCATGTTCTGAAAACGACGGCGCGTGACGTTAGCGAGTGTTGCTGTTTTGTCCATGACAACGTCAACGTCAATCATAGAGTATATAATCGAAAACGTCGCAAGTTCGTCCGTTTAAGATGTTGGCCAGTAGCCTTGTCAACCTTAAACCGGATCGATGACCATTTTTAGACTAGATTTTAGCTATATTGATGGTTGATGACGGTGGACGGCGTCTACCGCCCTTTCCACCTCCTCAACATCAAGGTGAATCGTCAGTGATGATCAACTCTACGTCAACTGTCGATAGATAGCATTAAAATATTTGGGGTAGATCAACCGGTACTTTCATAGATATCGCTCAAAATATTTGGGAAGTTTCTCCGCGATGATGAACGTGGAATTGAGATCGTTGACTCTAATTAGTTGTATGGTTTACTGCAGATTTTTTCGACAGTTTTTGGTGCTTTTCCTTACACACCAACAAGCTCTGGGTCTCTTTCGGTTCATTTCAGTAGCGGGGAGATCTCTCGTAGCTGCAAACTCTTTCGGCACCTTCTGCATGGTTGTCGTGTTTGTCCTATCCGGTTTTGTTATTTCCAAAGGTATAAACCCATAAAGCTTAGCGACACAAATCAAACTTTTACTCTTATTAGACATATAATAAGAAGTTACGGGAGTATACTTCACTCTATGCTGAAATATTTTGTGAAATATTTCTTATCTGCCTCCAAAGTTGATAGTGTGCTTTATGTATGAAGATGAACTTGGAAAATGGTGGATATGGGGCTACTGGACTTCTCCAATGATGTACGCCCAGAATGCTTTGTCTCTCAACGAGTTTCTTGATTCAAGATGGAGCACGGCATGAGTTCTTTTCAATCAACTTCTCTTTTTTCCTAGTTTCTTTTTCAACTACAAAAATGAGCTCATAACACTCGGATAACTTACATGCACCATTCCCTTGTCGAGCAGCCCACCAATGACAACAGAGTAAATGCTACAACTGTGGGGATAGCGCTTCTCAAATCCAGAGGTCTGTTTGTGGAAGGTCACTGGTATTGGATATCCGTTGGAGCTTTGCTTCTCCTCACAATCATTTACAACCTTGGGTTCCTCGCCTGCTCCAGTTTTATGAACTGTACGTCCATCTCTGTCTTTGAGTCTTGGCATGACTAAAATACAGTATGTCATTTTTTTCTTGCGCTTGGTATTTGACATACCCCATTTGAGACTTTGCACACATTAAAAATTTTCTGTACTTCTCTTTTCCTGAGGCTTGTCCATTGGCATAATCTCATTCCCAACGGCATGGCATGCAGCTGTTATAGAACCCCGGCCGATTATACCAGATAATGAAGGAATGGAAAGAGAGATCTATGCGCTGAAATACTCCAAGGGTGAGAACGCTTCTCTCATTTTTTCAAAATTCTCAAGTAAATTCTTTACCTTTGTCTTCTCTAGGAAAGAACGCAAATCAAGAAACAAAGGGTGGAATGGTACTGCCGTTCAGGCCGCTTACCCTTACGTTCGACCAGCTTAATTACTCTGTTGATATGCCCGCGGTTAGTACAGTCCAACCCTTCTCCATAAACCCCATATCTGTTTATGTTTCAAGATTCCAAAATTCTGGTCTGCAATGATTCAATTGATCTTTAATTATAATAAAAAAGAAGACCTAAAACCTTGAGGTGAATGAATAGCAAACCCTAAGACTAGATCCCTTTTTTGTCCTAGGAAATGGCGAGTAAGGGGATTCAAGAAACACGTCTCCAGCTTCTTTGCAATGTCAGTGGGGCGTTTAGGCCCGGGGTTCTTACAGCATTGGTAGGCGTGAGTGGAGCTGGAAAGACCACTCTAATGGATGTTCTCGCAGGGAGGAAAACAGGCGGTTACATTGAAGGAAGTATCTTCATTTCTGGGTACCCCAAAAACCACTCTACCTTTGCAAGAGTAAGTGGATACTGCGAGCAAAATGACGTTCACTCTCCGAACATCACTGTCTATGAATCTCTCCTTTTCTCGGCGTGGCTGCGCCTGCCCCATGACGTGTCGCCTCAAACACAAAAGGTGAAAGTGGTGACAAAATATTTTTGATATTCGATTTATGTGTTTTGGATAGTAAAATTAACTCCATTCCATCACGACAGATGTTTGTTGAAGAAGTGATGGCATTGATCGAGCTTGATAGTCTAAGGGATGCGTTGGTGGGTTTGCCTGGAGTGAATGGTTTATCGACAGAGCAGAGAAAGAGGTTTACAGTGGCGGTTGAACTGGTGGCAAATCCTTCCATCATCTTCATGGATGAGCCAACCTCTGGCCTTGACGCCCGCTCAGCAGCCATTGTCATGAGAGCAGTCAAAAACATAGTGAACACTGGAAGAACAGTCGTCTGTACAATCCACCAACCTAGCATTGATATATTTGAATCTTTCGATGAGGTTTTTTCTCCAACTGCTCATTATCAACTCATAGTTTTTACCGCATCAAGTTCAAACCAAGTCCCAAATCATTTTATGTTGTTTTAATCAATACAGCTCTTACTAATGAAGTTGGGAGGTCAAGTGATATACGCAGGACCTCTGGGCGAGAATTCCTGTCATCTTGTGGACTATTTTGAGGTGAGTCTCGTCATTCCTTATAAATGGATTATGACAAAAATATCTCAAAGTAGTTTTATCACAATGTAAATATTTCTTCAGGATATTCCTGGGGTTCCCGAGATCATGGATGGCCAAAATCCTGCGGCGTGGATGTTGGAAATTAGTACGCCTGCTCTTGAGGCCAGCCTGAACTTGGATTTTTCAGACATTTATTCAAGATCTTTGCTCTACAAGTGGGTCATATAATTAATCAGCCTTATCATAGAAAATATTATTGACTTCCAGTGAAATTGAATAACCTGGATCATTTATCTTTGGTCTCAAAATCAGGAAAAATCAAAAGATGATCGAGAGTCTGAGCCGTCCTCCAGCGGGTTCACAAGACCTTTCTTTTGGCACAAAGTATGCTCGGAGCTTCACCACCCAGTTCACTGCCTGCTTTTGGAAGCAGTACTGGTCTTACTGGAGGAACCCTTCTTACAACGGTATGAGATTCTTCACAACAATCGTCCTGGGTCTCCTCTTTGGAACTCTCTTCTGGAACAAAGGCCAGGAGCCGTAAGTCACTCAAAATCTTCTACTTTTCTTCATTATCGTCAACCTACAGTAATATTTATCTTGTATTACTTTGAATTGCTTAAAACAGGAAGACCCATTTAGAGATATTCAACATTTTGGCGTCCGTATACTGCTCTACATTTTTCCTTGGATTCACAATCGGTGCAACAGTGCAGCCAGTTGTGGCTATCGAGAGGTCTGTTCTCTATCGTGAGAGAGCTGCAGGGATGTACTCGGCCTCGGCCTTTGTCATGGGGCAAGTAAGGGAATATCCAAACTATGTCATGTATTGTGCTCTTTTATATTTGTCAAATTAAAAGCAATATTTATTGGTTTTCTTGCTTCAGGTAGCAGTGGAAACAATTTATATTGCCACTCAAACCGTTTTATACTGCCTCATTTGTTACTCCATGATCGGATTTAAATGGGAAGCAAGCAAGTTCATGTGGTTCACATTTCTAGTGTTTATGTGCTTTCTCTACTTTGTGGTTCATGGGATGATGTCGATTGCTATCACGCCTGCATACCCAGTTGCTGGCATCCTAATGATTCTCTTCTACAACTTTTGGAACATTTTCAGTGGCTTCCTAATCTACAGACCGGTATGTTGATCTCTGGACACTGATTATACTTCGTATGGAAAGATATACATGTTCTTATATTAATTAGCTACTAGTGCTAGAAGAGATGGATTAGAAACTTATCTTGCATTTTGATCATTAAAATTTTTTTTAAGATATAACTTTTTGAAAGGACATTTCTTTGAAAATTCAACCTATGGACAATGTACTTCAAAATGATGTCACACTTGCTTTCATAATAGGAATTTGATCTCCTATACTATTTGTACAGATGTTGCCAAAGTGGTGGCGATGGTGCTACTGGACATCACCTGTGGCCTGGACGATCTACGGACTTATGGCGTCTCAGTATGGGGACATGGAAGATAATATTCAAATTCCTGGGGAAATGACCATGACTGTGAAGGCATATTTGAGGGAGGTGTTGGGATATGACCATAGTTTCTTGGGGTATGTGGCAATAGCCCATGTCGGGTTTGTGATTCTTTTCTGTGTATCCTTTTCCCTAGGCATCAGCTTTTTAAATTTTCAAAGAAGGTAGGGGATTTGACTCCCCACGTGTGAAAACACTAGAAGCAGTTTATGACTCACTAAATACCTCTGGCTTTCCCTTCATAATTTTGTCATCAAAGGACACCGTAAAAATGTACTTGATGTAGGTGCTTGGCAAAAAAGATATAAGGACTGGAACCCATAAAAAAACTAAAACATTCAATAAGATGTTTAAAAACTATAATTTGATGTCATATAATTAAGAATCAATACTAATGATGGTTTATGAGTCAATTATACTTCTGAAGTAAAAAACAAATTATAGACCAAAGCGATAGACAAAACATATTCCACAGAAATAAAATAATTTATTTCAAGTTTTGATGCTGTTCATCACTAATTCAAACTAAAATTTGAAGAGTTATAATGAGAAATGTTTTTGAGAAAAATATAAATTTTAATATTTCGATAACCCTAATCTTTAATTTTTAACATTTTTAATTCAATTTTATTTAATTTAATATACTTGTATTTATATTAGGCAATGAAATAACCAATGATTCAATGTAAAACCCTGTATAACCCTGATAATAAACATAACTATCGGGTATAACCCTGTAATGAATAATAATTCATGACGAGGAAAATGTGTTTTAAACAATAATTAACAGGCGACACAAGGTATTACATTGGTAATTCATGATCATCAAAAGGATTTCAATATCAATAAAAGATATAATATTTATAATTCCTAAAATATGATTTATTTTATTTATGTTCACAAACAAATCATTAATCTCCTGCGGTAACTATGGAATGAATATGCACATTTTCTGTTGGGGTGAAACTAGTACATAAATTCATGTTGAAGAAATATGCATTGGGTAACAAGTCAATGTGATCTATGTCCCATTTAGATAAAAATTTATGAACTTGGTGTCCTTTTTAATTCATTTCCAGATTCATATTTCACCCCAGAAATAAACTTTTCCCCCACATAATAATGTGTGAGAAGGTATTATTCTACAAATGCTGTATAATTCATGACAAAACCACAAAATATTTTTAAAACCCACTATGAAAGGTTTTTACTATTTTCCTACTAATTTTGAAGTTATCAAAATCAATATCACAACAATTTTTAAAACTATTTAAATATTTTTTAGTTCCTCGTACTGCGTATTTATTTTGGAATATTTCTTAACATGGAATGGATTTAATTTTTTAAAAGTGTCTTTTTGACTCCTACTTAGTTATTACAGTCCCCAACTTACAAAAACGTCCTTGAGATACACTTTTCCACAACATATAAAAAATTAAACACACCTCACAGCTATCATAAATAATATGTAGCTACTGAGTGATACCTATATTAAATAAAATTTATCTATTCCTATAAATAAATATGAATGTGTGTTTAATGAGATATGACTTAGCACACATTTCGCATAACCCTGATATTTTATGGGGTATTATCTCTATACTCATCCCCTCTACATTTATATTTGATGATCATTCATGCTATCAAGCCCTTTTAACAATTCTTACAGCTTAATAATACCGTCTTTATATTCCTTTAGCCAACTTGAATAATAATGATCTAAATCGTTAAATATTATTCTTATTAGCAATGGTAGCCTCCAAGTTTGTGTCTCGGCTAAAATGACCAAGGATGAGGTAGTGCATTCAGCTTTTTATAAATATAATTTTCAATATTCCTCCTCATTTAGAATATTTGTCAATTCTCAATAATGTCCTCAAAGCTTTCCACAAACTCCAAATTCTCCCAATCATTCTACTATGTATATTTTTCATTAGCTAGCCCAAATTTCTCCAGACCATCTAGATTTGATGAATCCAACACTCCTACAGTGATTCATGCATCATAAACTAATACATTTAGTATCACACTTATTGCCAAAATGTCTTAGAATTACAAGTCATCTATGTTAACTCATAGATCAGTGATTTTATATAGTTTGCATGCATATAATAATAAATATACAATTTCAAACATGCAATTCTTGATTTTTAGATAAAAAATAGTTTTTAGTAGATCAAGAATTTTGATACATCAATGTATCGATGAGGCTTATGGCATGCTGAGACTGAAAACTCTTACCAGAGATGTCAGTTGGGTATGCAAGCTTGCCAAGGATAACCAAAGATGATATAAAAGGAATGATGTCGGACATCGTCTAGGACATTGTCCGATCGACACCGAGTATGATGGCTCGGTGCCGATAAAGGATAATGGTATCAAACGTCGACGGTGTCGTTGTCTGATGGATGGAAACCCTAACGGGTTATATAACTATGACGTGATGAGATGCATCCTACGTGTTGTACATGCAGGCTCCGACTCGAGGGAGACGCCGAGCTCCAAGTTTGGACGGGGTTACCAGGTGATGGTGACGGAGGCCTCTCGAACCTCGACGGAGCGATAAAGACGTCTACGGCCAAATGAACTCAGTCCGTAAGGCTTGTACGCAATGGACGAGCTCGCTATGGCCGAAGCGGGACGGTTCAGATGGTGCGACTCGGCTGGGTTGAGGTGGGACGGTTCAGGCGGCGGCTATGATTGGCTGTGGCTGGACCAGCGCAAAGAGAATCGGCCGGCAATGGAGAGGCCGGGCAGGCCACCATGTCCTTTCCCCTCTCCTTATCTTCCAAGGGGGAAGAGACAGGGGGCTTCCAACAGTCTATTCCCCTCTCCTTATCTTCTGGGTCAACTGTTCCTGGTTCTTTCCGCGATTTCCACGATGGAATTCTCAGCGACAGTGGCACTTTGCTTGCGATTGCTGAGACATGGGGACACGAAGAATTGAGCGGGGAGAGACGATGGAGCTTGCCTGACCCTCTTCTCCTCTCTTCTTCACCTCTCTTCTGCTCTCTGGCCGTCCAATTTTCCTTGCAGGTCCGGAGGGCGCCATTCACGGCGACAGAGAAGGTGGCGCGACCACCCCAAATTGGGCATCAAAAATGGGAACGGGAAGGATGAGCGAGAGAGAGGGGAAAATCAGTTTGAAACTCTTCCTTCCCCTCTACCCCACGTTCCTTCACCAATCTCCCTTCCGCTGCCAGCTTCCTCCTCCTTTCTTCCTCCTTCCTCTTCTTCCCGTCCACTCTTTCCGTCGTATTCTTCGCTGAACGAAGGGGTGAGACCAAGAACCTGTTGAACAAAAGGGGGAATTTTCAAGTGATTTTGTTCAACAGGTTATTATAAAGGGGGAAGGTCAAATGGGCCCGAAACGGGTCAACAAAAGGGGAGAAGGGTCCATTAAGGGGGCCCTTATATAATGGGCCCCCTCATTACAAGATAAAGGGGAAAATTAAAATAAAAGGGAAAAGAAAACAAAGAGACAAGGCACAAGGGAGGGGGTCCAAAATGGCTAAGGACCCCTGCCCGTGATGACGAGGAAGGACGTACGGGACGAGTTGTGAATGCGACAAAAACACAACGATGAGACGGGAAAACATAAAACACGAGAGAAATAACGATGAAAACAAAAAGCAATAATCGAGCATTTATCACCCAATCTTCGACGACGGTGGCAGGTGGCACGGACGACGTCGTCGACGATCTTTGATGGCATGCGCCATCAAGGAAACTATGTCACATTAAGACAATAATAGAGTCCTGTGCCCTCTCCATCTTTCCATGTCAATGAAATATTCAGCTCATGGACCAGTTACAAGGTTCAATTCGACTCTACCATTCGCAAATTTTAGATTATCTGATATGAGAATAATCCACTCATAACAAAATGAGAACAAAAATGTGACCCTATCCTTTCCATTCTTAAGCACTATTGGTTTTGAGATTCACTCCTATTTTTTATTTATTATTTTTTAATAATTTAAATAATTTTTACTTACACTTTTGGGGGTAGCATTAAATGCTCAAATCGCACATATCACATGATAGTGTTAATGAAACTAAAATTTCAATTTTTAATGTTTAATTAGAAAATTCGTGAGCCCCAAATTTTGAAGTTCTTGTTATTTTTAACTATGTAATAAATATTTTCTTGATACTAAATCCTTATACATGGTCATGGAGAAAAAGCGATAAAATGATGTTGCCTGCCTCTCCCACATATTTTTCATCCCTTCATCTAGAGTAGGACATCAAGTGTGCTAAGTAAGAAGAAATTTGGGATGGGTGACCTCCAGGATATTATGTTGACTCCCCTGGGTAGAGTCCTGGAAAAAGTTGAAGTGCACGCACCAGTTTCAACCCCATGTTAAAATTCTGGGATGGTTGAATATTAAGAAAAAGACCACAGATTTTTTTTTTTTAAAAAAAAGAAAGGCATTCCTCATTCAGCTTCAAAACATTGGACTTTTTTTGGTTGAAATCAGACTATAAACCTTCACTTATGTCTAACCCATGCATCCAAACCTGATTCAATTGCAAACAATAATCCCTAATTCCAAAGTGCAATGTTCACATAATTAGGGCGATGGGAATTAGACTCATTGGAATTCAGATAGTGCCAATACTGCCATTATACCTACATAGTGTCATTTGTTTCAATTTTTAATAGATAATTTATACTTGATTGTTAAATTCAATTTTTTTATCATCCCTTTAAGGCCTTCATTGAATAGTTTCAAAAAATATCATACCATAATTCTGGAAGAAATGAACCTCGACATTTGATAATTGGAACTCATCAGAAACGGCCTTTATTATAATTAAGATTATATAATTTTTGTTAAAAATATAATACAAATAAACATATTCTTAAATATTTATAATTTTTTAAAAAAATCTAGATTATCCTTTAACCCTTGGACAATTAAAACCAGATTCTGAGAACAAATAAATATTTATATTAAAATAAATCAGTGATATTAGTATGTAATTTATTTTTAAAATTTTTTTTTTCACCTTGTCAACAAATCTTAGGCTCACCGTATTTTTTACAGTAATATGAATAATGCGTCAAATGTGTATTGTAATCATATGTTCCTCTAAAATAGTATCTTGTTTATGAATATTATAAGTGGATAATTGATAAAATAAATATTATGTCTTATATTTTTGATAATTTTATTTTTTATAAAAACATGTTGTCATATCATGTATCATTATTTATTTATGACCCAAAGTCTATTTAGTTTTGATGATTACTTCAAAATAGAAGTAATTTGTATTTAAATAACATAACTTTAATCATTTCATATCAATATAAACCTTAAAACTGATGATTTTTGAAATTGTCATTATGATGTACTAGTATTTATTATATTGTAGAAGTAACCTGGGTAAGAATGAAAATAGTAATCACCTTATACTTCAAAATCGCATTAGAAAAATTAATTTTGAGTTTATAAAAATTTGGATAGGGGTTTATTTAAATATTATGGGTTATTGGTAGGTATCTTTGGTGTAATCATATAAAATTATTTATATGATTACACCAAAGAGCGTAAATAGGTTATCCAAGAATTTGAGAAACTTTAGCAAAATCAATATTTTTACATATCCTCTAATTTAATGTAATTTGTTTTGATGTTTAATAAATACATTTATTTCATATTCATGTACAAGAAAGCAATACGAAATTTTTAATGAAGATTTTTCAGTATTTTTGGTTCAGAGTGTTTTAGTAAAATGTATGATGTTAACTAGTAGTATACATAACTCAAATGAGAATTAATAGTCACATTACATAGATACAATCAATACCCTCTAAAAATATGGAATGACAAAGTGAAATTTCACAACACCAAGATGATTTATGGAACAACATTATGTAATTATCTTGATTAACTATAAAGAATATATTACAAATAAAATATCGATATAATTCAAATTTCAATATGGTACAAATTGACGATAATTTAATTCAAAATAATCAAGGAATTAGGTAAAGAGGTAAATTTATAAAATTATTTCACAAATAAGTTTATTTAATAAATTATGGATTTATATATCTTTGATTATTTAGTATAATAAATAACTTTAATTTTATAAATTATTTTATATGACTTATAATTACACCCAAGGTACCTCTACTAAGTGGCATGAATAGATAACTATAAATATTTCCATATGGAGGAATTAAACACATCGAGCTTTCCAATAAAATATGTACATTAAGTTTATAAGTTGCACTGTCCTTTCTGGAACCCTAAATAAAAACTCAAATTTTCTAAATTTAAAATATTAATTGAATCCTAAATTTCTCATCTAAAATAAATAATTGAATGACAAAAATTCTATGCATTTTATTAGACATGCTTAAGTCGTATTTTGATAAGAAATAAAAAAAATTAGGCGTAAATGGCATGGTGAAATGATCTTTAAATTAATTTCACTATCTTAAAATCATTTAAAACACAGTTGTATGTCTTCATTTTATTAGAAACTGAATAAATTAAGGAAATTTAAATGGTGTGAAAAATTTCAATATTAATGACTTAGTAACATCATCTAAGGCAACAAAGTTCACAATTCACCATAAAAATCAAGTATTATATTTCATAAAAAATAAATCATATATTATCAAAATTTACCTGATTTATTAATATTTTTATGATATAATTATCATTGACCACTCAAGTGACAAAGCCAAGTGAGTACGTATGATTTTGTCAATATTTTCTAGATTATTAAAACACTTTTATAGTGGATAATGTCTTTTAAAAACTTTTAATTTTAAAAAAATTAATTATTTAATATTTTATAAAAATAATATGATGAACTTAGTTTTTTAAATCAATGTACGAATCCCCAACGGAATATTTTGAGTTTATAGATAAAAGATTTGAGTTAAAATATTAAAAAAAATTATAAATAAAAATCCTTTAAATTAAATCTTAAAATTTTTAATATAATTTCAATTTTCATTAATTTTTTATTTAAATTTTGAGATCACTTATATCTCATTTTACTTGTCCCAAAATTATGATGTTGCTAGTACAAAATCAAGAGAATAATGGAGAGAAGAAAATAAACAAAAGGAAATTTAGTTTTTTTTATATTTTTCCTTTTACCTCTGACTTTAAATGAGAATATTTTTTCTGAAATTTCAGATATTAAAAAAATAAAAATTATTTCTAGCTAAGGAAAAGGTGTAAAGGAAATAAGAACAAAATGAAAAAAGTAAACAAACCATGGAGGGGAAAATTGCAATATATTTTCCTTTTGAATATCTTCACTATAATCGCAGTTGGGACCAAATGATACCTTATAATGATTTAGCCATCGTCATGGGTTATAGGGCCATGGTTTCCAAGAAACCTTTGCAATTATCGCAGTGGAAAAGTTTAGACAAGTCATACCTAATGCTAAAACTGAAAAATCAAATGAACTTAGATGGATCAAATTCATGATTTCTCAGCTCATCGAGCGAGGTGCATTAAGCTCTTTAAGTGTGAAGCCTGTATATGTATCCTTGTGATCCCACCTATTAGTGCACCATTGTCATTAGACTAATCTAATCACATCAGGATTGGATATGAGCCAAGGAGATAAGGGCAAAGAAAGATATACATATCAAAAAATCTGTCATGGGCGCATTTAGTTTAGGGCCTTTTCATAATTATACTTGATGAAAATTTTCCATAACACCCCTAAGCTTAAATTATACTTTGTCATTTGCAAAATATCATTTATACATAGGGTTTGCAATTTATGACTGGAGAATAGTTAGACAGGACCAATTAAGGACTGTTGGCCCACCATTTCAGGGTGGACCAGCCGGTCAGGTAGGATATGGGGCAAGGGTCAAACTGGACTGGAACCAAATATTAAGTACTAAATAATAAAATATTTTTTTAGCCAACCTCTTCTCCCCCTCCTCCGCTCGCATTCCTCGCTTTTCCTGCCCCATGGTTGCGCTTTGAAACCTGCTAATGTGTATTAGTGGTTTAAGTTTTCTTCTCATATTCTGCTTTTATAGAGTAGGTGCAGGGATATCGAACATGTAATCCTTGCTTAGTTTCAAGCTTTTTAACTTTTCTCACTTTCACTTAATAAATTATCATGATTCAGTTGTGTATTTGTTTCCATAAGGAATATGGCAAGATTTGGGTGTGTTAGAGATGTGTGGCCTTTCCACTGTTGTGATGAAAGATATTTTGTTCTCTTGTTTTCTTTTATTTAATTTTTAATGTCTCATGACCATCTTGTGCAGCTCATCTTACTTTATCATTCCTGTATAGTGGCCCTTATAATCCCACTGGTAAACTTATGGAATCAATCAGAGTTTTTACATCTCTCTCCCTTCACATTCTCCTATCTGTCTGATCCAATGTTATTCCCTCATTAATGTGTTTCAATTTATGGTTTTGTTGATGATATCAGAGCCATAGGTGCTTCATATATAGCGAGAGTTACTTCTATAGATGCCAGAATTAAGAACTTTATTTTTACAAACATGTTCTATCTCCTTGCTTGCCATGGTCTTATGCAATAGGATTTTTGTCTATAATTTCCAGAATGCAGAACTTTATTTTTATACCTTTGTTCTATTTCCTTGGCTGTGAATTTGTTTCTGGTTTGCTCACTAACAACCAGAAGCTAACACCTCATAAGATTGATCAAAGCTAGCATTGTCTTGAAACATCTTGGGTCAGAAGCCATGCAATCTGTTGATATGTTGTTGATAACACGAAAACTGCCATTTGAAACTATCTCACATTTTACATCCAAGTCTCCACCAAAATGTCATTATTTTCACATTATTGTGGTTCAAATTAATCAAAATATAACTTAATGTAATTTTATGGTTTTCCATATTTTAAAGTATTTTTTATAAATTTTTATTACTTCAGATTTATTAAATATTGCTTTTCAAATTCATAAAATATTTTTTAAGAATTACTGTAAGGCATTTATAAATTTCTTTGGATCTCGTATTTTTTAGATATTTTTAACAAGTAATTTGTTAATAAAGTATTTTTAGAACTCAGAAAATACAAATCAGAGTGATGGATTTCAGATTTTACTCAAATCAATTAGTATCTTAGATTCATAGATCTTTTTCAACGTTCTCTAGAAAGTTAATTTCCCCCAATTTTTGCTACTTTCTCTCTCAAGAATGATTTCCCTATTTCCTCTCTGTATATTATGAAATGAATTTTTATAAAATTCAGTTCCCTACCTATCCTATCTCACTCTAAAATTTCACCAAATGCTTATTCATCTTTACCAAACAAAATTCATAAAGGTATAGATTCAGGGTTTTGTTAAGTGTCTCTGTGTGGATCGACACCTTTCTCATCTTATGCTTTCTATAACTTAATAAGGGGAAACTGTATCTTTATTTGATAAGCCTAAATGCCAAAGAAATTATTCAATTCATGTTTAACTACACTGAATGCCAAGGACACAATTCAATTAAATTCATGTCACAGTTTCTTCCAGATGTCTTCATTATTTTCTTAGGACTAGTTACCTTGGTAGTTAACTGTGCCAAGGTAGTTGAATTCATGGTCAACTAAGTGGAATTTTCTTCATCCAACTCAGTATCTATCTCTTTTTCTTTGGATCCATCAGCCAACCTTGCAGCCTTCCTTATGTTTAGACTCTTTTGGATGGTATTATTCGTGTGAATTTCCTCCAATGGCACAAATATTAAAGTCCATCTGAGAGGTTGACGGATGAAGTATCCTCTTGAGGATGGACCATCTCTTATTGGCCTGATTTATGATTAGTGTCACATAGAGGACAAAGACTCACATTTATGATTACTAGAAAGTACGAGTCCACTTGTAATTGAAACTTTCTGTCTTAATTATGCATGGGATATTTAGGAAGAAACTCATGAAAGCCACTCCAAGAAGAATAATGACTTTGATTTATGAGTTGTGACTCACTCATAGACAATTAACCAACGAAATCAGTCCGTCTTCGAGTGCAATGAACTACACTCCATCTGGAGTGATATAGACTATTTTATTCCAATTGGTTCTCACAGTTGATCTAGATTATTGCTTGAAGCTACTGTTTAATTTTCTCATAAACCATAATTTGTAAGATGAGGTTGATCGCAGTCAGCACAGACATAAAAAATAGGATATATGAAACTAAAAAAAATTAATCATCTTCTTTGTTTCTCAAAGCCCCTGTCTCCGTTGTTTGGTCTAAAAAAAGCAGCTTGAAGAATGTTCATAGGGACAATGCCTCTTCAACTTCGGTGCTCACTAAGTAAAGAATGTCTCATCAAAAGGGTCTTAAAGCCCAGGGTATAGTCTTTATGTCCAACATTTTTTTACAATATATCTATGAGACTTCTTGCATCTGCACCGTCCGCGACAAATGATGTTTCAAAGGGCAAATATTTCCACATTTATTGTACCTCTTGGTGAATTCTTGTTCAGATGAATGTAACTAAGTATTTTTGGGGTGAACTCTTGCTGGCCTTTGTCTCACTAATTATTTTCCCTCTCATGTTCTCCATCATGTCAGTCCACTACACACAGTGGCTCATTTCATCCCTTCTTTCTTTTTGAAAACCAACATGATCCCTCATGGCTTTGGTTGTATCTCCATGTACTCATCATCATCTCCATCGAGACAAACTCAACTTCATGGAAAAACATGTTTTTTCCATGAAGCAGAAGCAATTAACGATTCTCAATCGATCTTTAAAAAACACATAACATGTACCTTGTGGGGAACTTGTTCCACTCTCTACTTGATCACTCTGAGATTATTCTGAAGCTTTTCATGTGCTCCGCCTCTAGAAGTATCCATGCGATCACGGTGCCTTTGGATCTCTACTTCTTCTTCAACTCTTCTTGAAAATCTTGGAGATCTTCTCGCCATAAGGACTCTCTCCTTGGTTGATTGGAGAAGGGATCAGAGTAGAGAAAGGGGAGGCTCGCAAATCTTGTTGGCCTGGGTGCTTAAAATATGTGCCCCTTCCCCTATTTAGATTTCACATAAGTTTTTCTCAAAACCCATTAAGTAAAATATATTCACGAATCCCCTATGGTCTTAACCCTCTAGGCCCATCTATCATTCTAGTTAATAACTTTAATGTCCCAATAACAATTATTGGTAAACCTTATTAATTCACTAAATCAACATATATATTAATTAACTAAGGATTGATTTAACCCAATCGATAGGTTAAATTTCCAGTCCGCGGGGTGTCAAGCTACACCTCAGTCTCTAGAATATACTGAGTAGTGTTCGAACACTCTCATGGAACCTTCACCGTCATCGGTTACTGTATGAAGATTAAGCTTTAAGGGCATTTTAGCACAACGCTCTAATTGTGTTTTGATGAATGTTCAAAGTAATGCATGCCTCTCTATAAATTTTTTTCAAAGCAAAAATTGGACCTTAGTCAACTAGTTAACTGATTGTAAGCAAAAATAAAAGAGTAGCCTTAGTTATATTAAAAGGCTACTTAGTTTGACCATACAATTAACAAGTCAAATCACGTATTTACAACTTGTATTTTCTATGACATGAAGATTAACATATTTTCTAACACTTTTGAAATATTTTTCTGAACTTGACTCCATTTGAATTGTTTAATAACTTATTTAAATTTCGAATTACTACCTTCCAGTATTTAAGGCTCAATTTACTAATTATTTAATGGAAATTAATTACATGAAGATATTACAATTAAATGTTGATATCTCGATTAAAATGATGTGGTAAACTACCTTAAGGTTTTCTATTATTCTAAATCTCAAATCCTTGACATAACGACTAATTTTTGCTGTTAACTCTAGAAAGGTATTTTAATCTCATGGAAAAAATTGTCAATATACAAATTCAAAATTAGATGATTATTTTTTTATATTACTTGGTCATAATCGATACATATGATTGTTGGACTTATGATAAATTATGATTATGCCCTTTTGGATTTCTAAGTCCATATATACAGTTTTGAGCCCTAATTTCAAACTCCCTTATCTTTGCCCTTCGACAATCGGAGTCCAAAAGCCAGATAGATCTCTAAATCCCTACAGAACTTTTTAAACAGTCTTTGAGGATTCTTTGAACAGATCATTTGTTGCTAACATCAATCCAAGTCCAAATAACTTGGAATCATGGTTTTTGGTGCAGGGTTTCAAGATTCAAAGGAAAGAAGGCTCTCCTCCAAACTTTGCACATCCTCGGCCTTGTGATAAGTTTACAAATTTTAGCATGCTTTTTATACTGATTTTGAGATTTTTTTCAACATATGAATAGTTTTTAACATCCATACAAAACCAAAATAACTTAGACTCCCACCATTTTTTTACGTTTTAAAAGAGATACAGGGGTTTGAAGTAGTACACAAAGGAATCAGACGATAAACTAAGAATGAGAAAAGATTGATCTCTAGAGATTTCTCTGATTTGATTTTGAACACTTTGTGTGAGATAACAGTTGTGAACAATTGTGTTAGAAAACCGTTCCAGGTGGAATCATCACATTTTGTGCTGGGATGAAAAATCTATTCTAGTTTTAAGCACCAAAGGTCAAATACAAATCAAGAATTTCATCCAAAGAAAAATGTGGAGGAGAAGAGGACTTGAAGAAAGCACAGCCACAAACAAGGAGCTAATACTATTTCTATTTATGAATTTTTATCTCTGAATTAATAAAAGTATTCTTTTTAAAATACATAAAATTGGTCCTTGTCGTAAATACTATTCAAGGAAATGTCATACTAAATATTGTTGATGATAAAATATATTCATAAATATATTTCTCTTGCTAGATCTTTGTGGTCAGTCATCTTAAGTCTTTGGGGGCCACAAGAAGAAGGCTTTGAGGGCCAAGTTGAAGTAGATCAAGCAATGTCATTACATGGAGGCCTTTGGGGGTTGAGAACGACAAAGCTTCATCGATTTTTTTCTTTTTCTTGATATCCTTGTTCAGTCTCATTTCCAATTAATTTGGATGGGAGCATTCACACAAATATGGTTAGGGCACATCTCACCTCAGGATGGATACCCCTGAACAGCATTAAGCTATTTAAATAATAATTGTGTCTCCTATTTCCTTTACCTCATTTCTTAGGTAGAAAAATCCTAGGCTAATTAAAAATAAAACTTAATATAGATAGAGAATCTAATTCCCCCCCCCCCCTTAGGTTATTCCTTGGCCACTTAAATAATACTGTATTTGTATAATCCATCATCCGCACGAAACTCTCAAACAATTTAGGGTATGGTTGATCACCAAACCCTAATTCATCATTCAATTTGTACTTATGTCTAATAGGGACCATTGAAAAATGCCTTCTCCGATATCCTTAATACCCTAGCCAGGAATTTTCTGCATTGTCTTCCTTGACTCAATCTCCTCTTATACTGAGGGTTGGTGATCCTGTCTTGACCACTCAATCATCTCCGTGAGCTTCTTACTACATCCAAGCTATGACTTGTTAGAATCTTGTGATGAGAGACTCATAAATCATAGTCAAAATGTAGTGTCCATCCCCGAGATGTCCTTGGTGTCTGAAGTTAAATGATCACTTATAAAACCATGACATGCATCAAGCTGATTGACATTTTGGTATAATACCCTTTAGGGATTATTCGGATCAATTGAGTGAACTCTTTCTCCATAGAGCACCCACTATCTGTCCTTAGGTTTGCCACACTGATAGCCACAGGATTAGATATACTTGTATAAGTAGTATTAGTTAGTGTTATTGTATCCAGATGGGTCGATGTCCATCTCAATTATCAATTGAATAGGAATATTTAGAATACATGTTTAAAGATTAATAATCATTGTATTCTAATTTCATTATAATTCACTAGGTCGTTGCACGTATTCATGGACTTTATTATAAATATCACACTAGAATAATAATGAATTGTAATATTTTATTCAATGCATTTAAATAAAATAAGGTGGTGTAATTTGACTTGACAGCCACATAATATCATCAATAATGTCCATGAATAAGACTTGGATCACACAAAATTATGGAAGCACCTAAAAGCATGGCATATCAAGGAACACCTAGACTTAAAGCTTCCTACTCTTATGAAACGTATGTTTGGTTATTTTGCAAAGCTTACTAAGTGATCCGCCAGATCTCTAGAGGAAACAAAAGCACTTTTGTCGAACCTAAATGTCAATGTGGATCTGCCTTTCTTGCTTATTGACCATCCAGGGTATAAGAAATTTTTAGCCTTGTAGGCACAAACTGATGATGCATAAATTACAAGTTTCAAAACTCTAAGAGGTGAAATAGCTGAAACATTTGTCCAAGAAAATTTGAACTTGACAAAGTTGCTCATGATGGACACCCAGACAACTTCAAACTGAGTCACCATACTTGGGATATCAAATAGATACAACATTGGTTCTTAGTGAATGAGTTCTCAATGTTCATCAATGAGGAGTTGAAAGAGGAAGATAGCGAAGTAGATGAAATTTTAGAGTACGACAAGAAAAACTAAAAATTTTGTGATCATCTTTTGGTACTACTATTATTTAAAATTTTGGGATGTCTTCTCTATTTTTGTGTCCTTCAATTATGATTTATGTCTATGCTTTTTTTAAAATTATAGAAGCAAAGTGGAACCTAAGAAATGCTATGTTGGATGTGGTGAGATGATCAAAATGAAGCAAGCTAGGAAGCAACACCTGATAGGACTTTGTTTATTTTCCAAGATGGATATTATAGCTTACTTTGTAATAATCATTCCTTTTATGAAGTCCCTGCCCATTTCTTTTACTTTATTCTTTGACTTTGAGATTGAATACTCACATGACAAGATTGGGACCAGAATTCGACCAAAATTGAGCTACAGTTTAGGTCCTTACTAAAAACTCGGACCATCAAACCCTATTTTATGTGTGATCCTCATGTCCAAGTATCAGTTTAGTTAATGATTCAAGAGACCCAATGACCTTTTTGCCAATCTATGTTGGCATATCGGAATTAATCAAGAATCAGTTTAACCCAATAGATAGGTCAAGTTTACAGCCCATGGAGTTCCAAGCAACACCTCGCACTCTAAAAGGTACAAATAATTATAATGACTCTCTCATAGAGCCTTTGTTGTCAACTATTGTGTATGTATATTCTCTCACACATTTGATGTTCTTATAATTACTTAAGATATGGCTGACCACCAAGCCCTAATCAATCATCCAATTGAGTACTAATACATTTAGTAAATCATCAAAATATCTTCTAAAGAATCCCAGTACCTAGAGTAAGAACTTCATCAAATCATCTTCCTTGAGTTGTTTCCTCTTATGCTAAGGGAAGAAGATCGCATCATGACCGGCTATTCATCTTTGTGAACATCTTTCTTCACCCTAGCTAGGATGGGTTAGAATTCCATGATTAAAAACTTGGAATTCATTGTCAAATTACAACAGTCTATTACTCCACAAGATGCCTTTTGTGTCTCACGTCCAATGACCACATACACTTTAGTGTTCATATATTAGTCTCATCATAATTCACTTACTAATTGAACATAATCATTTACTATAAGCACCACAGATGTATTTTAATGAATATGTTGTATCAATGTATGTTAAATAAGATATGGCATGTCAGCCACATATATTTCAATCAGCCTATGGGAAGAAAAAAGCACAAGATGCAAAACATTAATCCAAAGAGAGCCTAAGATATATATACATACATATATATATATTATATCTTAGTCATTATTATAAAAAATTTCACTCTATATTATTTATAGTCATCTGAATGTTTATGCTACTATTTATTCAAGTAATTTTCAAGGATTTCATTTTAAAATTTTATTGTTTCATAGTGAAAATTGTATCCCTTTAATAGATTTTTTCAAAAATTAATGTGAAAATTAATTTAAATCTACATGACTTTCACTTTTAGGACACTATAAATAGAATTATATTCCAATAAATATAAGAAAATTAATTTATAATTGAAAATGAGATTATATATTTGAATATTAATTGGTAAGAAATATATGAAATACAAATAAAGTAGGATAATTTGATATAATTATATTGGGTTTAAATTATCTAGTTTTATAATGAAATAAAAGGATGAAATTGATTTGATTTATTTGTTCCATTGAATGGGATTAAAAATACCTTAGTTATACATATTATGTACCTTTTCATAAAATGCCTTACAATTATATCCACCAACATCCATAGATCTTATATGTGAAACCATTTATACCCATGTATCAGTCTAGCTAATAACTTTACTTATCCAATAACATTTATAAGAGAACCTTACAAACTACCTATAATGGCATATAGAATAGAAAATCAAGGATCAATTTAGTCCAATTAATAGGTTGAGTTTTCAGCTCAATGACTTAAGTTATGGTTAACCTTCAAACCATAACCCATTATTCCTGTTAGTACAAATGCATAACGAGAATCATTAAAGAACTTCTTATATAATATCTTCACTACTCAATCACGGAACTTAATGCATCTTATTCCTCGAGTTAGTCTTCTCTTATACTGAGGGTAGACGATCTCCTCTTCAGCACTCAATCACCCTTATTTATATCCAAATATGTATGAGCTAACACTAACATGAATCCAATGATTAAGAATCAATAATTTGTATTCAAAACACAATATGTCTTTAGTGTCTCAAGTCGGAGGACCACTTAAACCATTGAGACATGCACAAATGTGACAGATAAGTTTTAATATCATTCAAATATTCATTCATCTCAATTCAGTGAACTATTTCGCTTAAGAAAACAAAAAACTCATTTTTAGTATCTCTACACTAATGGCTACATGATCATCCATACTGGTATTCTTCGCATATAGTTCCATACCCATCAAAAGTATGTTTTGAATAGGAATATTAGAACACATGTTTAAAAATTACTGATAAATTTATTATGACCGCATCATAATCTTCTATGACATTCCATGTATTCAAGGACTTCATATAAAACATCACACCAGAATCATAATGACTAAACATTTATTTCAATGAACTTAAACATGAAGTAGATGTGTAACTGGCATGATGGCCACATAATATCCAACCTATAGAGACAGAAAAATAGTAGTTAAAAATATTTTTACCTAGGCAATGAATGGATCATTTAAGTAGGTTGAATATGCCTTCTTCAGCCCACTTTGAAATATAAGTTATTGCAATGACTAATGGCCATGTCTTATCAAACATAAAAAATTATCTAAAACTTCTAGATCAAGACATTAAAATTAACACTTAGCTTGAGACATTCCAATACACATTATTTTGTTATTTTTATTTTATTTATATATAGTGTTAGATTTTTAATTCTTTGCTGATGTATTTGGATTTAATCAATAAAATAAGTATTATTATTATTAAATAGTGATTAGTGTGACAAGACAAGTAGTATGATGAGATAAAATATAGGAATCAGTTGACGAGAAAATGTGAGGGGCGACAGTGATATTTAGTACTATGATTATGATGAATGTAGTAGATAGTAGACAGACTATAGCGATAATTAGGATTTTACAAGATAAAGCGAGAGATAGGATGAAGTGAAGATAACAAGAGGCAAACACAGGGGTGATGTAAAGAACAGGTTGTATAAGGTGAAGGTCAAGTAAGATAATGACAAGGTAGTGACGTGAAAACGGTAAGACATGAAGATTGATGCTTAGCCATTAAATTTGATCATCAAATTTAGGGGTGATGTTTTGATGAATTTCAGTAATAATGTACTCTTTGAAGAATTTTGTCTTGTGATCAATATTATCACTAGGACACTTTGATGAAAATCATAACTAGGACAAATGGAATCAATGATGAATGTGAATTAACAAATTCTCTTTAGAAGTGTCATCCATAACTTATTACCCTCAAAGAAAATAGCCATTATATAGAGAATGCAGGGACATTTTCAGTACTGGAGAAAATATTTGAAATGAAAGAAACAAAAAGGAAAAGGGGGCGATTCTTAGTGGCGGGCTAGGTGTGTGGAGATCAAAGTGTTCTTTCAAGCAACGCAGAACTTGAAGAGATACAGCGATTGCAAAAGCAACAGTGAAGAAATCATCTTGTTCTTGTGTGTTGAATCTCGAAGGGAAGACTGTAATCTGCATCGTGAAGGGCTCTGAGTCTTGAGTCTGCATTCCATTGAATCTGCAAACAAACTGGTGGATTCTGAACTGATCGTTTGTTTTTGAACGTCGAAATCGTCTGAATCTTTCTGAACTGATTGTTTGTTTTTGAAAATCAAAATCGTCAAATCTTTTTGAAATGATCGTTTGTTTTTGAAAATCAAAATTGTCTAAATCTTTCTGAACTGATTGTTTGTTTATGAAAATCAAAATCGTCGAAATATTTCTGAACTGATCGTTTTTATTCAAAAATCTGCATCGACAAAATATTACTGAACTTATCATTTTTTTTGCTGATAATCTAAATCGACAAGATCTCTCTGAATTGTTTTTCTTCTAAAATCTAAATTGACAATATATTTCCAAACTAACTCTACTCTATTGAAAATTTGAATCAACAATCTGATTGCATCTTTTTATAACTATCTAAATCAATAATATTGGCCTGAAAGCAATTCTATTTTATCACTCTGAGCTTAAGTTCCTTGTCAAAAAATTACATTAAAATAATCACTCTGAACTTAACTCTCTTATTAAAGAATCAGCTCTGAACACTTTAATTCCCGTGATCCAAGTTATCAGTACTTATCGTGCATTGTCCCTCACCTCCTCTAAAGTCTAAGTAGTGTCTAAGATATCTACATAAAACACATCACTAAAGGGTAAATAAGATTCAGAAAGAAAAAGGGTAGAGGCTAATTCACCCCCCTTAGGCTATCTCGAGTAAGATAATGACAAGGCAGTGACGTGAAAATAGTAAGACATAGTTAGATACTATCCGGAAATGATGCAATGGTGGGACATGAAACTGAAACCAATCTAAGCTAACGATGACATCAAGAAGAATTAATGTAAGGCAAGGGTACTTACCATAATCCCTACACTCTTCTAGGATCCTGGCAATTTGTGAGTGCACGTAAGCTCCCCTATTTTTTGTTGCTTCTTCCCCCGCACAAAGGACATCAAGAACAAGCTTAATGGATATCAGAAGCTCACTAGATTTCAATCATCTCACATGAGTATAACGCAACTTTAAGGATTAATTTCATTAGAATCCACTCCTTTATTTATAGATCACATGGTATGGATGAAAAAAAGGGGGGTGAAGGCTAAGCATCCCTCAAATTTCAGCTCAATCAACCTTCTAGATCATTACATATCAAGCTTTGAATTTGGATCAATCATGATGCTTCCTCATTTTCCGTTGGAAGTTGAAAATTTCGAGAGATTTCTTATTTTCAATTGGTGGAATATCCGCATCTTTCTTGAATGTAGTTTTCTAGAACATAAACTACGTGTACCTGTGGAAGAAAAAGACAAAAATAAAGATTTAAAATGCTATTTTATTTCATCATTGTGATGTGGCAACGCATCATCGCACACCATCTCACCATCTCTCTCTTCTTCTTATTTATATTCAATGACAAACTGATATGTGTCATTTGTGCCAGAAAATCCATAAATTGCACAATGATTGTGTGATATGGTGACACAGTTTTTAGAACCACATCAGCATCGTTGTAGTTTACAACTAGTTGCTACAGTACACGTGCACACCACATGTATCACCATCTCCATGAATATAATGTCAAAAAATCATAAAAATTATATTCCAAATTGTAAAATTAACTTATTTGAATACCATTTAATCCACAAAAATCTTAGTATCACTCTTGAATTATAATTGATCATTTTAATCTTAATAACACGCATTTATAATTATTTTGGTGCATAAAAAACTGATTTCATAGAAATCATCCAATAAATTGTGTGTTATCATGTTAGTATGTTTTTGGTTCATTTCTTATTCTGGTGGAGTGTTTTTATGTGAGATTTTGTTAAATACATTTATACAAGCAATATTTTGATGTAATATTGTTTGAATTAATGTTTTTCCAAGAGTTTGGTTATTTTTTATGATAAATGTTTACATATTGATTTTCTCTAAGTATGAATTGATATTTATTTACAGAAAATAAAATAAATTGTGTTCATTGATAAAAAAATAGTTTCCAAAATAAAAAATAAAAAACATTGAAATTCTCTTTAAAAAAACTCCAACAAGAATTAGGATTTTTTCTTCAATAAAAAATCAATATCAGAAGTAAATAAACTTTCTCGAATTACTACTTTTGGATTGATTTTTCAAAATTTTCATTTCGTATGTTACTTCACATCATCTTTGATCATGTAACATTCACATTTTGTTAAAATTTATGATATAAAAGTAAATATCAAAGCTGAAAAATAAATAGTATAAAAAACAAATGAATCATTTTAAATTTTAATATTAACTTTTAAATATAACTTATACATATGTGATGAGAAGACAAAATAGACACAATGATAAATTATGTTTCCGAATAATAAAATAGAAATAACATGATATATTAAAAAAAATTATCTTAGTTTGATATGAATAATTTAACTTTGTATTTTTAAAAAATATTTGTAAAGTAAAATTTTAACTCAACCTTATTTAATTTTTTATATGATTTAATAAATATATTAGTGTAATAAAATATACATTTTTATTGAAATATGTTTGAAATATATTATCAATGTATGTAAATATTGTATTAATAATAATATATATTTACTGCTATTTCAGTGGCATAGATATGATAATTTCAAGTCTTTTATCTAAAAAATCATTGGAAATAGAGTTCCTTAAACTGGACATATAAGTGCTTTAAAATGAAGCTTAGATAGAAAGATTCCTTTATTTTTTATTGAAACTAGAAATATTTAATTATATTATTGGTAAATAATAATGAAATGTGATATATTTATGAAGATTTGGAAGCATAAAATATAGTTTCTACTTGGTATAATGCTTTTAATTTATATTTATGGCAGTCGTGTGTTGCCTATGTTCATCAGGATTTGGGTTTTCACGCATTAGATATTGATAGAACCCAAATTTAGATAGTATGCAAGATATGATTAAGGAATTATCAAAGTAAGAATATTGTGCCCGCCCTTATATTCTCTCTTCATTTATAAATAAAATTTTGCACGTCCTACATAGTTATTATCTAACTAAATATGTCATCTTTAACCATGAATAGAGGATTTTAAAATATAGAATGCACTCCCTTGTTATATTCACTGTGGACATTATCAAATTTTTGGTATTTTAGCCTAGTTGAAATGTGATTCTCTTAGGGAAATTATATGTACTTAATAGATTTAATGGTCCAATAATAATAATTCATCAGCCTTATTAAGTAATTACATCAACATATAATTTAATTAATGATGAATCGATTTAATCCAATTGACAGATTCAGTTGCCAGCTTTTTAGTGACAAGTGTCCTTATAAACATCATAAGAGATTAATATAAATAAGACTTTCAGGACACATAATCAAACAATACGGGAGACTTGATTTTGATTGGCTTTAAGGACACACAATATCTATCATCAATAACCACAAATATATTTACAAATCATAAATTTATTTCAAAATTATGGATAAAATCATTCACTAAATTTACCTTTTATGCATTTAAAAATTTTTCTACTAAGTGCGGACTTTATAGTAGTTATCTTCTTTAATATTTATAAAATAATTAATTAAATGTAACATTTAATTAAAAAAAATTGAATGAAAACAATATAAAAATCACAAAATTATGTTCACTCTTATTTCCCACTGCCTGCAAAAAAGGACAATTTACCCTCAAGTAATAAGGGATTTCATCATAATGTGTAATTGTTTAACAAATTTGGGAAGTTCTAAATTATTTCAACACTTTTTTTAGCTTTTCTTTGAATATCCATCATTTTAATGAATACATGTTTATGGATATAAAACTAGATGAGTACGAGGAAATAAGATAATGAATGATAAAGTAAATTTTTTCATATAATCCACTCGTTACAAACTTTCTGGGTAAATATCTAAAAGATTACACCAAAAATACCGTGAATCTAAAATTAGAAAAAGATAAAAATCAAAAAAATCTTGAGTTCATTTCCTTAAAGCGCAAACACCTTGCCTCACCAACGCTGGTTTAATACATTCCCATTACAAAAATTATTATGTTCAAAATTTATCCTTCACCTATCATTCAAAAGGTTCTCACTTAGCTCTCATTTTCATTGGACATGCTCAAAAATTTCCACTAAAAGATTTTACAATATCCAAATACATTCTCTCACTTTATTGTATTCATAATTTCACTAAAAAGACTGGGATTCAATCACATTGAATATATGCGTATACTCTCATATTAAAAGCTTCATCTTGACATTCCTACAAGTATAAGTTTAATATCTTTTAAAATCCCTTGAAATCCAGCTTTTATTTGTAAATCTTGAACTTATACATTTGACATGTTGTTGAACTTTTTATAAATATAAAATACTATGACTAGCACAACACAAAATTCCAATCTAGTTGTTAAATTTTATTAAAAAAAAAATTTATCTCATTTTTTGGTATTTTTCATTTCATAAATGTAAGCAAATTATAAAAAATCAATAATTTTTTGAACCTTGATGGAGTACATGAATAAGAATTCCTAACATGAGACTTCATCCCACACACTAAGCATTGAATCACCTCTCAATAAGACCACTTATAAATGATAACACGTTATGTTTATTTACATCAAAATGATCGTATATGCATGTTATCAGGCATAAAATTATGAAATATTTATTTTTAGAAGGATATAATGAATTTATATATATTTAGTATTTTATGGAGGTATATGAGATCAACTTCATACACAAAACTATAATATATTTTAAATTGTAATATATTTGGTAGATTTTCTAAAATTAATTATAGGAAATTTGAAGGTTTGGATTAAATTGGATTGTATTCAATCTATATCAATGAAAAATATTGGCCTTCCCAATCATTGTACAAGTACCATTATGGCACCATAATTCACAGTTTCATAAATGAAAAATTATTTAACATTCAACTCTGGTCTTTGAATGAGCAAGGACATGTAGAGGTAGAAAAAAGGTAATTTAATTTGAAATAAATTGATAAATGCATTAGACACAAGCCAGCATTACATAATCTAGCTATTTAAATCCCAAAAAAGCCAACAAGAAAGTGAGACATGAGTCGGCAGCACAAAATAAAAATAGAAAATGGCAATTAATGCCGACATTGGGCTGTCACATGCATGCACACGTGGCAAAGCATGATTCGATGAAGAGAGAAATTATTGGGCGTGATAATGATTAACTTTTTATTCTCATTTAAGGACACGTGACCGCACAAGAATGGCAGATCAGTAGTCATTCTCTCTAATTTGGAGGACACACTTTTCACCAATAGGAAACACACCAGATTCCTGGTTAACTCAAAAAATAATGTTATAATTTTTGATTGAGCTATAATATAACCCTTCGTACATGTAAAAATCATTTTAAATTTTGTCCTACATAGCTAGCCCCAGTAAAAGAAAGTGAGTTTGGGATTCGTTCAGTTTCTTGGTGTAAACTGTTGATTGAATTTGGAAGTCAAAAGTGAATTTGAGGGGATCTCCTAGACTCAATCAACTTGATATTGGCCAAATATAAGGATCTATGGTGATTTTCTTGCATTTACATTTTTATCTTCTTCCAAACACTCATCTGTCACGGCCCATCCATCTAATTCTATCCACAACCATTTACAATTCACGTCCTTTTCATCCATATTTCTCAAGTTTTATACAATATATTGATTAAGTAAATTATCAAAAACATATTAAACCACTATATTTGAGTTCATCACCAGGCCCCTAATTTTTCTAATGATATTATCAATAGTGTCAAATCCATGCTATCTATATTTTTTAGAAATAAAAATACTATTTGTATTATATAGTTCAATATTTTTATAAAATTTTCAAAAGATTAATTCTTCCCTTAATGATTTAATAATTGGGAGTCCAATTAGCCTTCTACACAGATCATGTTCCAGTCAATATGGTCAAATATTTGCCAAAAATCTATGAACTTGTTAGACCCTATAAAGGAGACGAAATTAATAAGGCCAACCATTTTTGGGAGATTTTAAAACATGATGTATACTTAGATATACAGTATTTATTTTAATAAATAATATCCCAAAAGCTTGGAGAATGATTTTTTAGCACTTTTACCCAAAATATAAAATCAGGAACATATCCCTGAAATATGTCATATTCATCTATGTTATGTCCACCTCCAAAAATAATTAAATAATCTTACACAAGAGGTTAAGTTCCCTCCAACCCAAATCCATATCTGGGAAAAATATTGGATTTATAAAACTCACCTGAATACTAAATGTTACGCAGTACCCTTCTATTAAAGAAATTTAGTGTTTTACAATTGATGAATCCATACAACGCTCCATGCCCTAATGGATTCACTTCTTGGTTCTTTCCTTCTGTTGAAAGATACCATAAACTTGTTAATTTATGTTCGAATTTTGGTTCTCACAAGGGTCAACTAGTAGATAAAGGCATTTAATATGACATAATGGAGTTGACAACATCAGTTGGTATTTTTGCCTTCAGTCTTTAACAGTGCCATCACTGCCAATGACAATGGACGTCTTTGTTGACGGTGGCCATCGTTTCTGTCCACGAAGAACATTGTCCTAATTGTCAATGAGACTCATCATCCCCATCATTAATAATCAATGTCCTGGCATTGACAACCAACGTCCCCATCATCGATGCTCAATGGCCCCATCATTGACAGACCTCTTCCCTGTCTATGCTGGTCATCCTCCTCACCATTCATGGACCTCATCACTGTTCATGACAGTCATCGTTTCATTTTCAATGGTTGCCATCTCTTGTCCACATCCAGATGGTTGTCTTCGGCAATCGTTGCCCCCTCCACAACAGTCCTTGTTCACTTAAGTGACAGTCCTCATCCCTGTTGTAGACAGTCCTCCTCCCATTCACGACGGTCACCTTTCCCATCTACGACAGGCCTCGTCTTTTTTCCTGGAGTATCCTCATCCCCATCTATGATTGATGTCAACAGTCCCCATTCTCGACGGTCCTCATCCCCATCCAAGATAGACACCTTTGTTGGCCTTTGTCCCTTTCCACGATAGTCCTCATCATCTTCCACAATGGTCCTTGTGTTTGACATAGATTGTCCTTCCCATTTACGATGTTCGTCTTTCCAATCCACAATTGTCCTTGTCTAGTGAATGATTGATGTGCTCCTCATCTCTCTCTGCAATTGGGTTCGCGTGTTTGATAACTGGATAAAATCCAATCTATTTTAGATACTGGATATCAGATGTTGGACAGATATTTAATATCCATATGAAACCCGATGTCAGGACGGATATCGTACACCTCCAGACGTGGCAGACGCTGGTACTGAATACTGAAGCCGATAACCAATGTTGAAATCTGATATCCAGATATCGGATATCAAAATCTGTACCATATATCGGCACCGGTTAGCAACATCCGATATCCTGATACTAGCTAAAAAACGAGTACATATTGTCCAAAATAGAAAAAATGTTAAGCTTATAGTAGTATCAATACTTTGGATCATTTTAATCTCAAATAAAACCTTGAGCTCTACCAATTGAAATCTCTAAATATGAGATGGGCTGATATTGGGACCCATGGTGAGAGCAATTAGACTCATTTTGGTCTGGGCCAGGCTAAGTTCTTGTTTATAAGTAAAATAACCTTTAAGATACAAAAAATGTTCCAACAAACATTATCTATGGCTTCCAATAGCTTAGTTATGTATCATAATTTGTTGTAAAATATATTTCTATTCGTATGTCTGATACCAAAAAAACCGAAATCCGACACCGTCATCTAACCTTTGAGATGAGGACAGATGGCAGTATCGGGACAGATAAAGGTATCAGGTATTGGTACTGTAGCAACCAATATCTGACATCATCCTCCAATGATCATCACTGTTTTAAAATTTTTTAAAAAATTATCCACACTTGTGTCATCCAAGTCTTTCAGTTAGTCACACATTCGGTCATTTTCATCATCAGTCTCCTATGATGGATGATTGATGAGTGAAATCATTCGTCAAACAAGCCTATTTTATGCTCAGTAATGATGTGACACACTACGTAGGTTCATTGAAGAGAATTACATCATCACCTGCCATGACAACGGTCGATGCACTGATAGTACACATGGGTAGGGGAGGACACGGTCTGGCCAAAGTTCGGTCAGACCGGACCGAACCGAACCGTCGGTCAACCTTTTTACGGCTGACCAAAGCTTCCGGTCCTGGCCTGGTTCGCACATCGAACCAGACCGAAGACCATTACTCTCTCTCACCTGCTCCCTCTCTCCCTCCTTTCTTTCTCCGGTCGTTCTCTCTCTCTCTGTTGTCCTCTTTCCCCCTCGCCTGCTCATTCTCTCTCTCTCTCCTTCTCTCGTTGTCTCTCCCTCTCTCCTGCTCGTTCTCTCTCACTCTCCTGTTTTCTCTCTCTCCCGCTCTTTCTCTCTCACTCTCTCGTGCGTTCTCTCTCCCTCTCTTTCACTCCCTCTATTCCGGTCTCACTCTCCCTCTCATTCTCTCTCCCTCCTTCCCTCCCTTCCTTTCGACGCCTTTCCCGTTCTCACTCTCTCCCTCTCGTTTTCTTTCCCTCTATCCGTCTCCCTATCGCGTTCTCTCCCTCTCTTTCTCTCGCCCTCTCACCCGCTCTCCCTCCTCTCTTCTCTTCTCTTCTCCGGTCTTTCTCTCTCTCTCTCTCTCATTCGCCCTCCATTCCTCGCTCCCTCTTTCCACCGCTCCCGTTCTCACTCTCTCATTCCTCGCTCCCTCTTTCTCTCTCTCTCTCTCACTCTCTCCCTATGGTATTCTCTCTGCCTTTGCATTCTCTCAGTGTCACCAAAAACCGGACCGGACCGAGACCGGACCGAACTTCAAGTCTAGGTTTAGGTTTTCAGTAAGTCCGGACCGAGACCGGACCGTGTCATTCCGTACACATGGGTGAGGTGACGACTTTTTAAAAGCGAAAATAAAACCTCCCTCGCTCTCTCTCCATCTCGCTGTCTCTATCCATCTCTCTGTCGCCATCTTGCTGTCTCTATCCATCTCTCTCTCTCCATCCCGCTGCCTCTATCCATCTCTCTCTCCGCCTCACTCTCTCTCTCTCTCCATCCCGCTGCCTCTATCCATCTCTCTCTCCGCCTCGCGCTCTCTCTCTCTCTCCATCTCGCTAACTCTCTCTCTCTGTTCATAAATCTGTCTCGCTCCATCTCGCTCTCTCTCCATCTAACTCTCTCTTTCTCTCTGTCCATAAATCTGTCTCGCTCCATCTCGCTCTCATTCCATCTCTTTCTCTCTCTCTCTCTCTCTCCCCATCTCTCTCTCTCCAACTCACTAGCTCTCTCTCTCTCCACCATGTTCTCTCTTCATCTCGCTGTATCTCTCTCTTCATCTCCCTTCTCTCCATCTCGATCCCTCTCTCTCCACCTCCCTTTCTCTCCATCACGCTTTCTCGCTTTCTCTCTCTCTCTCTCTCGCTCTTTCTCTCGCTCTCGTTCTTCATCTCGATCTCGCTCTCCATCTCTCTCTCTCTATCTCTTTCCATCCATCTCGCTCTCGCTCTCCATCTCTCTCTCTCTCTCTCTCTCTCTCTCTCTCTCTCTCTCTCTCTCTCTCTCTCTCTCTCTCTCTCTCTCTCTTTCTCTCGCTCTTTCCATCCATCTCGCTCTCGCTCTCCATCTGTCTATCTCTCCAGCTCTCCATCTCTCTATCTCTCCATCTCTCCATCTCTCCATCTCTCCCTCTCTCTCTCTCTCTCGCTCTCCATCTTACCATCTCTCTCTCTCGCTCTCCATCTCTCTCTCACTCTCCATTCCTCCATCTCTCTCTCTCGCTCTACATCCCTCTATCTCTCTCTCTCTCTCGCTCTCCATCTCACCATCTCTCTCTCTCTCTCTCTCCATCTCTCCATCTTACCATCTCTCGCTCTCCATCTTACCATCTCTCGCTCTCCATCTTACCATCTCTCGCTCTCCCTCTCACCATCTCTCTCTCTCTCTCTCTCTCTCTCCATCTCTCCATCTTACCCTCTCTCGCTCTCCCTCTTACCCTCTCTCGCTCTCCATCTCACCATCTCTCTCTCTCTCGCTCTCCATCTTACCATCTCTCGCTCTCCATCTCACCATCTCTCTCTCTCACTCTCCATCTTACCATCTCTCGCTCTCCATCTCTCTCTCTCGCTCTCCATCTCACCATCTCTCTCTCTCGCTCTCCATCTCACCATCTCTCTCTCTCTCTCTCTCTCTCTCGCTCTCCCTCTCTCCCTCTCTCTCTCTCTCTCTCTCTCTCTCTCTCTCTCTCTCTCTCCCTCTCTCTCTCTCGCTCTCCATCTCACCATCTCTCTCTCTCGCTCTCCATCTTACCATCTCTCTCTCTCGCTCTCCATCTCACCATCTCTCTCTCTCGCTCTCCATCTCTCCATCTCTCTCTCTCGCTCTCCATCTTACCATCTCTCTCTCTCGCTCACCATCTCACCATCTCTCTCTCTCGCTCTCCATCTTACCATCTCTCTCTCTCGCTCTCCATCTCTCCATTTCTCTCTCTCTCTCTCTCTCTCTCTCTCTCTCTCTCCATCTCTCCATCTCTCTTTCTCTCTCGCTCTCCATCGCTCCATCTCTCCATTTCTCTCTCTCTCTCTCTCTCTCTCTCTCTCTCTCTCTCTCATCTCTCCATCTCTCCATCTCCATCTCTCTCTCTCTCTCTCATCTCCATCTCCATCTCTCCATCTCCCTCTCTCCCTCTCTCTCTCTCTCTCTCGCTCTCCATCGCTCCATCTCTCCATCTCCATCTCTCCATCTCTCCATCTCTCTCTCTCTCTCTCGCTCTCCCTCTCTCCCTCTCTCCATCTCCCTCTCTCCCTCTCTCCCTCTCTCTCTCTCTCTCGCTCTCCATCGCTCCATCTCTCCATCTCCATCTCTCCATCTCTCTCTCTCTCTCGCTCTCCATCGCTCCATCTCTCCATCTCCATCTCTCCATTTCTCTCTCTCTCTCTCTCTCTCTCTCTCTCTCTCTCCCTCTCTCCCTCTCCCTCTCTCTCTCTCTCGCTCTCCATCGCTCCATCTCTCCCTTTCTCGCTCTCCATCTCTCCACATCTCTCTCTCTCGCTTCCCAACTCTCTCTTTCTCTGAACGAACCTCTCTTCACATTTTTACAGGGGATGATGATGATTTATCTATCTATCAATCGGTCTGTCTGTCTATCTATGTCTGTCTATTTATCGATCTATCTATCTAATCTATCTGTCTATCTGTCTGTCTGTCTATTTATCTATCTATTTATCGATCTATATATCTAATCTATCTAATCTATCTGTCTGTCTATTTATCTATCTATTAATCCATCTTCCTATCTAATCTATCTATCTATCTGTCTGCCTATTTATCTATATATTTATATATCTATCTATCTAATCTATCTGTCTATCTGTGTCTGTCTGTCTATTTATCTATTTATCTATCTATCGATCTATCTATCCATGGATCCATATCTCTCTCTCCATCTCGATCACCATCTCTCTCTCACTCTCCATCTCTCTCACGCTCTCCATCTCTCTCTCACTCTCCATCTCTCTCTCTCTCTCTCTCTCTCTCTCTCTCTCTCTCTCTCTCTCTCTCTCTCTCTCTCTCTCTCTCTCTCTCTCTCTCTTTCTCTCTTCACATTTTCACAGGCGGCGGTGGCGGCGGCTCTGACTGCGGTGGCGGCAACGAGATGTCGGCGGCGCGGCGAGATAGAGCGAGAGAAAGAGAGACCGGGAGATGGAGATAGAGAGAGAAAGAGGGCGAGAGGAAGAAAGCAAGAGACTGACAGAGAGCAAGACCTAGAGATAGAAAAAACGAGAGACTGATAGAGGGGGCGAGAGAAGGAGAGTTAGAGAGAGAGAAAGCAATAAACTGAAAGACTGAGCGAGAGACTCAGTGAGACTGTAAAAAAGAATCTAAGAGAGAGAGTAGATAGATAGATAGATGTATGCATGCATGCATACATGCATACATCCATACATGCATACATCTATACACGCATACATGCATACATGCATACGTCCATACATGCATACATCTATACATGCATACATGCATACATACATCCATACATATATACATACATGAATGCATACATGCATACATGCATACATGCATACATACATACATACATAGATTGATAGATCGACAGATGCATACATACATAGATAGATGGAAAGATTGAGAGATAGATAGATGCATACATACATAGATACATGGGTAGATAGATAGATGCATACATACATAGATACATGGATAGATAGATGCATACATACATAGATTCATGGATAGATAGATGCATACATAGATACATGGATACATTCTACAGAGGTTCAGTCCGTTCAGAATTAAAAACTCTTATGTTAAAACACAACCGAATGTTCTGCAAGAATGAAAGAAAGATGGAAGGTGATGCTAATCAGTGACTTCGTAACCGAAGGAACCTCTTTCGCGGGGTTCTCAGATAAATGGATAAATAGATGCATACATACATAGATACATGGATAAATGGACAGACAAACGGATATATATATATATATATATATATATATATATAGAGAGAGAGAGAGAGAGAGAGAGAGAGAGAGAGAGAGAGAGAGAGAGAGAGAGAGAGGAATATTTTACGTCACGTGGTTCCCTATGGCAGCACACGAGGAGGGCTTCTGGCAAGTGGCTTGCCATGGCAAGCCGATCCACGTCGGCATGGCCACTAGTAACTAGTAAATGCCCCTCGTCGGCAGTAAAACGAGAATCACCTCCTCTCACATAAATTAAAGCCGTTGCCAACCCTCTGTCGCCACTTCCTCTTCTCGGGCACGATAAATTTGAAAGCTTGCCAGATACCCATCTCTCTCTTGTAACTGTTCATCCGACTTTCAGACTCTCCGCCTTCGATTCCTGAGGTACGACGACAACCCCACTTCCCATTCTCTCAGATTTCTTAGTTTTACGGTTACCCACTTCTTCTTTTCGTGGATTTCGTGGTTTCTCAAAAACCCACTTCTTCTTTTCGTGGGTTTCTTTACTTTCACGGCAACCCACTTCTTTTATCTGTTGGATTTTGCAGTTTCGCGATATCCCGCTAATTATTTCCTGAGATTTTCCAATTTGACGATTACCCGCTTGTTGTATTGTCGATTTTGTGGAGAAAGCTCGTGGGAATGGAAATCCAGCGGGCGATTTTGTTGTAGAGGAGTTAAAATCGATACTTTGAAGAAATGTCGTTCATGGGGAACAATTTCCTGAGTAGAGAGCTCTCCAGGCCGACCTCGATCTTGGGTTTGAAGCTATGGGTAGTGGTGGGAGTCTGCATGGGATCCATCATCGTTCTCTTCCTTGTCTTGACCGTTGTCTGCCTGGCTTGCAAGTGTCGTCGACGTCGTCGCCGACGTCGACGAGCCTCTCCTTTGAAGCGCCGTCACCGCCGCGACGCAACGCCGGCGGTTTCGAAGGAAATTGCCGAAGTGTGGCCGCCTTCGCCGCCGCCGCCGCCCCCGCCGGAGGTTGTAATTGAGGTGGGAGCGAAGAACGAAGAGCGAAGAGCGAAGGCGGCGGCGTCGTCTGTCGATGACGGTGGCGGCCGAGGGCCGCCGGAGGTGTCGCATTTGGGCTGGGGCCGCTGGTACACGTTAAGAGAGCTTGAGGAGGCTACGGATGGACTTGCGGAGGAGAATGTGATTGGGGAGGGAGGATATGGTGTTGTGTATCGAGGTGTTCTTTCTGATGGCACTGTGGTAGCCGTGAAGAATCTGCTTAACAACAGGTGATCACTTCTCTTTCTCTCTCCAATTCTCGTTGTTCTTCTTGGAAGAAAATTTTGATTATCTTTTGGTCGTGTGAGGTTCTTTTGAGTTGAAATCCAATTTTGATTTTGGAATGAATCCGCTTTATAACCGAGTGATTTATCTTTGCATCGACCAATGATGGCTGGTTTTCCCCTTTTTTCTTGAAAAAGGTTGAATGTTTTGATGCTTTTAGTCTTGAAATTGAAATGGGTCGACCCATGATTCTTTCCCCAATGTAGCTGGTTTGTCATTTCAAGTTGATTTTATTCTTTTCGTTCCATAAGCAGTTGAGCAGTTCTCTTTCTAGCTCCAATTCTTGTTTCTCTTCTTCTCTATCATTGTTTTCGAAGGTAATTTTGAGTCTCTTTTTGGTCGTGTGAGGTTCTTTTGGGTTGAAATCCAATTTTTCATTACTAAATCCGGTTGATTTTGGAATGAATCCACTTTTTAACCGACTGATTTATCTTTACATCTACCAATCATTGCTGGTTTTCCCCTTTTTCCTGAAAAAGTTTGAATATTTTGATGCTTTTAGTCTTGAAATTGAAATGGGTCGACCCATGATTCTTTCCCCAATGTAGCTGGTTCGTTATTTCAAGTTGATTTTATTCTATTCGTTGCATAAGCAGTCTACGGAAAAGTTTGGTTCTTAATGTTTCTGAAGCTCAAATTTCACGGAATCATGGCAAGAGTTTGATCCTATATTTTTCTCTAAATTGGTTTCTTTCTTCGAAAAATATTTGGCCAAGTAGAAATTTCTCTCCAAGGACAACAACTCATGACCCACTTTTTACAAAATTACAAAAGAAATTGACGTAAGAATTCAACTTTAACGACTACTTTTTCCAGAGGACCAACCGTTTCATTCATATTAATTCAAAAAATCCCTCTTCTGTATCCTTCGATACCATTTATCCTGCTTTACACCCAACATCAAGCTCTACGTGATATCCATCTTCTCTCCAAGATCTATGATCTAGAAAGAAGTAGAGTTTTTCCCACTGTACACAAATGACCTAACGTTCAACGAACATCAAACAACAAGAATTATGAAATCTAAAGCCAAGATCACACAAAAACAAATCCTCGTTTGAAGATCGACAACTGCTTTACACAAAAAGTCTTTGCCCACTTGCAGCTATCACTATATATATTTCTTTTTACAATCATGTCAGGGGCCAAGCGGAGAAAGATTTCAAGTTAGAGGTGGAGGTGATTGGCCGTGTCCGGCACAAGAATCTTGTCAGGTTGCTCGGGTACTGCATCGAAGGCGCCTACAGGTGATCTAGTCATGAAACATTATTGATAGATCCTATAGAGAGCGTTCTTTGTAAGCTAAGTTACAGAAAATGATTTGATTTTCTGGTGTAACAGGATCCTTGTCTACGAATATGTGGGGCAAGGGAACCTTGAGCAGTGGCTGCACGGCAATCTGGGCAGAGAGGAGCCTCTCTCTTGGGAGACGAGGATGAAGATAATTCTGGGCACAGCCAAAGGGTGGGTTTGTGCTGGCCTCGTCTGTTTGATTTTGAGAGATTATGACTGTGCTAAAAGCTGTAGCTGATAGCAAGGGTGCTACTCCAGTAGGAAGCAGTGAATCAACCTGATAGATTAATTGTTTGATTCGATGGCCTATCCGATTGGTTGATTGCTTGATTAGCAAACAATTCAGCTCACGATTCCAATCCATTGGATCGTTTGGCAAAGTCAATCAAGTACGCCAATCAATTAGGTCATCAGATCAGATGGTATGATCTGCGCACCACGCGGAGAAGTAATTTTTTTTGGGAAAAAGGAAAAAACAATCAGTTCTGGCGATCCTTCGGATTGCATTTGCCTTTCCGCTTTAACCTGATTCGGATCAATTAGGTCGAATATTTCAATTTAACTGATGATTCATTGCTGAACGGCTGATGATTGGATTGGATGATAATAACAGTCAAGACCCAGATCTAATGATCGACCAGATCACTTGATCAGGTCAATCTTCTTGATTCCCAGCTCGCTCAACGCTGACAATCAATGTCGATCAGATCTGATCCGATCACCATTTCCTGACAATCAGATCTTTAACTCTTTCTGGGCAGGGTGTTGACCTCCCATGTTGTATGCTTTCTGTTGTTTCTGAGCTAAATAATATGGGATTTGGATGTAGGTTGGCTTACCTGCATGAAGGGCTGGAGCCAAAGGTGGTGCACAGAGATGTGAAGGCCAGCAATATCCTCATTGACACACTGTGGAACCCAAAGGTCTCAGATTTCGGTCTGGCGAAGCTGTTGAACTCTGAGCGCAGCTATGTGACCACCCGTGTTATGGGTACCTTCGGGTCTGAATCTCTCTCTCTCCCTCGCTCGCTCGCTTCTCGCTCTCTGAAACTCGGCACAATTTTTCTGATTTTCATCTTTTAATTTCTTCCTGACTTTTTGTTCCTTCATCTTCTCTTTCGGTCTCTCTTGTATTTCTTCATTTTCTTCAACTATGATGCTCGTCTTTTTTGCTTCTTTTTCTCACTCAACAGAACTCTTTTCTCCCAGTATTGCTTTCTTCCTTTCTTCTTTTCTTCTGTGGAATATTGGCCTTGAATGTTTTCTTCTTCTACCTCTTTTGCTTGGTTCTCTCTCTCTGTCTTCTTCACGTTTTATTCATATCCGCCATCACATTCTATCATTTACTTGTTTTATCAGTCTCTTTCTCTCTCTCCTTTACTGTGTTTTTATTCTACTTCTATTTCTTACTATTTCCCTTAGCCTTATTTTCTGCCTCCGTCTTCTTCATATTCTCTCTCCAAATTCTTCCTTGCAATTGTTTTCTTGTTTCTCCGTCCCTCCCTTCTTAACCCTCTTCCTGCACTCATCCTGAAAATTCTCTTCTTCATCGTGGTATCTTCTTAACATCTTTTCCTATATTCTTTCTTCTTGATCTCACTTGGTCTTATTCTCTTCATGCTTCTCCCTTTATATGTTCTCTGTTTTTCTTTCTGTTTTCTCATTTTCTTTTGCTAATTCTTTCTTTTAACGTCTTTTTTGTACCTTTTCCGTCTAAATTTTTTCCATATTCTTGTGTCTGATTTGTTCAGGTACGTGGCCCCTGAGTATGCCAGCACAGGCATGCTCAATGAACGTAGTGACGTATATAGCTTCGGTGTACTCATCATGGAGATCGTCTCCGGGAGAACTCCCGTCGACTACACTCGCCCGCCTGGAGAGGTCAATCCCTTCGCCAATTTCTCTCTCTCTCTCTTTCTATGTCTTTCTCTCTTTCTCTTGCTATATCTATTTTTTTATCCATCTCTGTTCTCTTTGCGAGTCTACTTGCAGTTTCTGTCCTTATTCTTTATTTGCTCCCTACTTTTCCGTCTCAGAGTTTTTGTCTTCTTTACTGTCTTCCTTTCGGTTTCTTTCTTTATCTATCTTTATTTATTTGACTACTTCTATCTCTCCACTTCTCTGTCGCTGTACTTCCTCTCTCTTTGTATTTCTCCATTTATTACATCTCTATCTCTACCTCTCTCCCCTTCCCTCGGGCAATTTCTATTTACTTCTTCCTCTCTTTTTCGTGCTGTCTTTTTTTTTTCTATCTCTCCCTACTGTTTCTTCTCTCAACTACTATCTATTTATCTTGCTTCGACCTATAGATTTCACTGTTGATATCTCTCTCTACCTTTCTCCATCTCACTCTATTTATATATTTATCTATCTATATATTCCCCCTAATTTTCCCACTTCAATCTCTACTTCCCCATGTCTCTTTTGTTCTTTTTTCAATTTCTTTCTGCTTCACTGTCAATATCGATCTTTTCTACATCGCTTCATCTCTCTCTCCACTCGAGTAAGATGCAGAGGGTTTGAAACGAATGCAGGTAAACCTGGTGGAGTGGTTGAAGGACATGGTGACAGAGAGGAAGGTGGAGGAGGTGGTGGATCCACGGATGGTGGTGGCGCCGCCGGCAAAGGTGCTGAAAAGGGTCCTGCTGGTGGCACTCCGCTGCGTGGACCCGGATTCAGTCAAGAGGCCCAAGATGAGTCATGTCACCCACATGCTCGAGATGGACGATCTCCGCTCAATTCATGTGTGTGGACCCTTATATTTATCACCATCACCATCATCATCACCATCAACATCATCATCACAATCGCTGTCACCTGTACTATCACCATCACCGTCACGATAACTATCACCATCACCATCACTATCACTGTGACAGTCAATATGTCCATCTCAATCATATTCACCTTTACCGTTGCCTTATCCGTTGACATCACCGTATCCATCATCATCTTCATCATTGTTGTTATCACTGCTGTTTGGATTAGCGATATCTTCATCCCTGTCATCATTATCACCATCACAATTATCATCACCATCCTCATCCAGGTCATAATTATTTTCCTCATTCTCATCCTTGTCATCGCCCTCATTATCATGCCCTGCATTGTTATGATCATTACCATCTGCGTCATCCCATAATCAATTATCATGCCATCATTATCTGTTATCATTATTATCATTGTTCTAGTGATCATCATTTCATCATGCCGCCCGTCATCAACAATACAACCATCGTTATCCTCATTCGCATCCTTGTCGTTCTCCCTATTATCATCCATGAATTGGTATTATCATTATAATTTGCATCATCCAATAATCAAGACCATGATAATGATGATCATCATCATGTCATCGTTATTATTACTGTTCTAATGATAATCATCTGGATTATCCCTAGTCATGAACATGATGATGACGATCCCAGGTCGTCCCTCTCATCTTGAACACTACCACCATCACCATTATGATCTTCATGTGCATCGTGCTCTCTTCACGATGATGATTATGATCATCATCATCATCAACACCATCATCATAGTCCATTGATTATTGTCATCATCATAATCGATGGGCTGTCTGTGAGCTGTCTCCTGGTCCTGTGCAGGATAGGCCAGACAACGCTAAGCCTGAGGATTCAAGGAGAACGATGGGGCAATCTTGACGACAGTCTAGAGAGAGAACGATGGCAACCTAAAGAGAGAGAGATGTGTCTAGTTATTTACTTGATGGAAAAGAGCCTCATTTTTTCAGTAGACGACATTGTTTACAGGCACATCAATTTCTGCAATGTGGAGGAAAGTAAGAGAGAGAGATGGTAGAGTGTAGAAGACCAAGGTGCAGAAGAAGAGAGAGAGAGAGGGACAGTATAGAAGACCAAGGTGGGAAAGAAGAGAGGGAGAAAGAGGGGGAGAATGGAAGACCAAGGTGATGAAGGAGAGAGGAGAGAGAGAGTGTAAAAGATCAAGGTGATGAAGAAGGGAGAAATAGAGTAGAAGACCAAGGTGATAAAGAAGAGAGTGAGAAAGAGGACCAAGGTGAGGAAGAAGAGAGAAATAGAGTAGAAGACCAAGGTGATAAAGAAGAGAGTGAGAAAGAGGACCAAGGTGAGGAAGAAGAGAGAGAGAGTGGAAGACCAGGTGAAGAAGAAGAAGAGAGAGAAAAAGAGGTAGTGTAAAAGATCAAGGTGATGAAGAAGAGAGAGAGAGAGAGTAGAAAACCAAGGTGATAATGAAGAGAGAGTGAGATTGATGAAGAATGTAGAAGACCAAGGTGAGAAAGAAGATATTGAGAGAGGGAGAGAAAGAGGGAGAGTATGTAAGACCAACGTGATGGAGAGAGAGAGAGATAGTGAGAGAGAGGGAGAGTGTAGAAAACCAATATGATGAAGAAGAAGAGAGAGAAAAAGAGGGAGAGAGTAGTAGGGATCAGAGATTCGGACAGATTGTTTGAATGTTCGATCAGATCGGGCATTCAAACGATTGAATTCGAACAACGATCTGTTCAGTTCAGATCCTTTCCGAACACTATCTGCGCGTCTGTTCGGATCGGATTGTTTGAACAAGATAGCTGTTTGGATCGAATGTTCAAATATGATCCGATTCGAACACCTTGTTCGAATCGGATCGAATCGAATCTAGCGGCGCCAGCAGCAGTCGGCCAGCGACCGCCAGAGAGAAAGTCGCTGGCGCCGCTTGCCATTTGTTCGAGCAAGTTCTAACAAATGGCAATCAAACACATACGAAGGAAATTGTTCGTTTGAAACTTTCAATCGAACACGAACAAAGGGCATGTTTGATCAAAAGATTAGAGTTTGAATAGGCATTTGTTCGTATCCCATCTTTCAATGAAGATTCTTACGATATGATCCCCGATGCCTAGAGAAAACCCAAGAGAGTCAAAGAGAGAGAGAGAGAGAAAACGAAAGTCAGACAGAGAGAGAGAGAGCAAGAATGAAAGAGGGAGAGAAAGAAAAGAATATCTTAGTGAGAAAGAGATAAGAAGGACGTGGACACCCGTGTAGATGGGAAAAGATCTGACAGTCTGAGTAGAGAGAGAGAGAGAAAAAAGCAGTTAATGGAAGTGAGCAATAAGAGATAAAAAGGAAGAAATCCCCCGTTTAATTTAGATCTGACAGGCTGAGGGGAGAGAGAGAGAGTGAAATATAGATAGAGACAGCGCAACTAAAACAGTATGGAGAAAGAAGAGATGAAATGGGTAAAGATCGCCGTGGTTTTGAGGTGAGATCTGAACCGGAAGAGAAAGAATCAATGAGAGAGAGAGAGATAGAGATCCGCAGAAAAAATGAATGAGAGAGGTAAAGGGCGAGAGAGAGATAATAGTGAGAGAGGTAAAGGGCGAGAGAGAGATAATAATAAGAGAGGTAAAGGGCGAGAGAGAGAGATAATGAGTGAGAGAGAGAGATAATGAATGAGAGAGGTAAAGGGCGACAGAGTGAGATAATGAATGAGAGAGGTAAAGGGAAAGAGAGAGAGATAGAGGGGGGAATAGAGAGAGTGATAATGAATAAGAGAGAGATAATGAATGAGAGAGGTAAAGGGAAAGAGAGAGAGATAGAGGGGGGAATAGAGAGAGTGATAATGAATAAGAGAGAGATAATGAATGAGAGAGGTAAAGGGCGACAGAGTGAGATAATGAATGAGAGAGGTAAAGGGAAAGAGAGAGATAATGAATGAGAGAGGTAAAGGGCGACAGAGTGAGATAATGAATGAGAGGTAAAGGGAAAGAGAGAGAAAGAGAGAGAGAGAGGCGGGGATAATGAATGAGAGAGAGATAGAGGGGGAGAGTGAGAGATAATGAATGAGAGAGATATAGAGGGGGAGAGAGTGAGATAATGAATGAGAGAGAGATAGAGGGGGAGCGAGAGAGAGAGATAGAGGGGAGAGAGAGAGAGAGATAATGAATGAGAGAGAGATAGAGATAATGAATGAGAGAGAGAGAGAGATAGAGGGGGGAAGAGAGATACCGAATGAGAGAGAGAGATTCCCGTTTTAATGAAGACTACCCTTTCTGTAAAGGTCAAAGTGATTTAACTCTGCATTCGGCAGAGCCGCGAGTGTAATTACTGACCCCGAGATCCCCGGGAGATACCCAGATTCTCGTGTACGACCTCTCGCTGGCCATCTTGATTAATTCTTTCTTGGGAGAGGAGGTGGGTGTAAGCTTTTATCTCTTCTTCTTTCTATGATCCTCGTTGTGCCCTCCATCTCTTTTCTTCTTAACCCGAAGATCTATCTTTATTTAACTTTTAACTTCCCTTCAGAAATAGAGAAGAAAACAAAAGTTCAAATCAGAGGAGTGACTAAATTAACTTGGTTGATGATTTTAAAAAGGCCAGCAATCGGCAGATTACTATATCTTCCTTCTTAACTTTACTATATTTTTTTTCTCTAGTACTATCCTTTGTTCACTGTCTCCCCTCCATTTGACTCTATAGTTCTGGATCGTCCCGGATGTGGACGATGGACGGGAGGGGACGAATTTCATCCCGTCCAATGTCCAGAGTAAGTTCAGGGAGGAAGGATGGGACGGTTCTTCGTCCAACGACAAAAAAACCATCCCGTCAAATCATATCGGGACGGTTTTTCGTCCCATCCAGTCCTCTTGGGATGAATTTTGGTCCCAGCACTCGTCCTGGACGACAAAAACCCATTTTATATTGTTAATATATTGATATAGATTTTTTCATGTTTTTTAGGGAATTATGGAGGAGAAAGAATGCAAAGGGACATACGTACAATTATTTCTGAGCGGCGTCCGTCCGCAAGCACATAAAAATACAGGGACTTTGATGCAAATTGTCATAGCAAGGCCACGTGGCAACATCTCAACCGTCAGAAGTGAATCCGGTGGTTTTCCATCCAGATTCATCTGTCCATCGTCCGAGACCTCCGGACAAACGGTTTTTTCGTCCCATGGGACAAAGATCGTTACTTCCAATGGCCCCCAGAACAAATTTTTGCCCCCAAATTCGTACGTATCCCGGAACGGGACGACTTTTTCGTACCGAGACAAAAAATTTGTCTCATCTACGTCCATGCACTATATTTGACTCCCGCTCTACTCATCTTCTTTCTCTCTTTAAAGCCTTCTTCCTCTATATCTATCTCATATCCTGTTAACCCCTTCTTTATTCATCTGATTTCTCTCTTTGTAGCCTTCTCTCTCTAAAATTTACATATCGATCTATTTTGTGTCAGTTTGATACCATACCTACATTAAAACAGGACATGAGACAATCAGAATATTTTCTAACTGGCAGGCCTTAGTTGAACTTTCTTCACTTGGTGAGCATCAACATTTCAATGCATTACTTTATTTCATTTTGATCCAACTAGGGTTGGGAAATTATTTGTTCGGGTCAAACGAACGTTGTTCGATGACAAAAAAACAGGCCAAAATCAGTGTTTGTGTCCGTGTTTGGTTCATTTGTGTTCATTTACAAAGAGTTGGCGAACTCCACACATTCTGAAAAATGGTCAAAAACATGTATTATCAAAGAGATAGAGAGAGAGGAGAGAGAGGAGGGGAGAGGGGACGAGAGGGGAGTGGTGCACACGAGAGGGGGCAGGGGGAGAGAGGGCCACGGGAGAGGAGGCGGAGGGAGAGAGAGAGAAAGAGGGAGAGGTAGGGAGAGGGGGGGAGAGAGAGGGGGCCACGGGAGAGGAAGCGGAGAGAGAGAGAGAGAGAGAGAGGCAGGGAGAGGGGGTTAGAGAGGGGCACAGGAGAGCGGCACAGGGAGAGAGAGAGGCACAGGAGAGGGGGGTGGAGAGAGAGAGGGGTGCACGGGAGAGGGGGCTAGAGAGAGATAGGGGGGAGGAACGGGAGAGGGGGGATGGGGGAGAGAGAGGAAGGTGATGGAAATATGTGGCCGACAAGTCAATCACACATTCCACATCCCGTTCCATGTTCATTAATAGAACATATATTCATTATAGTGCACGTGTGACGATTATAATGAAGTCCGTGAGTACATGATCGGACTTAGTGAATTATGATGAGATCGTAATACGGAGATCACTAGTATTTATGCATGTGTTCTAAATATTCATATTCATATGATACTTGAGAATGACATCGAAGTATCCAGATAGAATAGCACCACTCATATGATGAGTATGGCGGTCCCATAGCCATTAGTGTGGAGACATTAAGGATAGATAATGGGTGCTCTTTAGGGGAAACAGTTCATTGAATTGATCTGTGCAAATCCCTAAATGGTATTATACCGAACTGTCAATCAGGTTGATTTACATCACAGTCGTGTTAGTGGTCAGACTTGAGATACCAAAGACGTCTTGTGGACAAACAGTTGTACTTAGACTATGACCTACATGTCCACCCTCGATATAAGAGGTGACAACTCAAGTAAGATGATGTGATGAACTCCTTGGCCACGGTAGTGAAATATCGGAGAAGAGTTCTCAAATGAATTCCGAATGCATCAGTACTAACTCAAATGACTTATTAGGGTTTTATAGTTGACTATACCCTAAGTCGTCCTAAGAGCGTCAAGTGGTTGAGGGATTATACATGCACGGTAAACGTTGATGAACAGGTTCCATGAGCGAATCAATACACATTCCTTTATATCTTCTAGAACACGAGGTATAGCTTGGAGCCCCACGTGCTGGATACTCAACCTATCGATTGGATTAAATCAACCCGACATTAATCAATCTGTATGATGATATGTTAATTAATTTTGAAGGCCAATAACGGTTATTGGGCCGCTAGAGTCATTAACATGATTGATACATACGCCTAGAGAGTCATATGCAAATGGTCTTTTGGACGTCGGAAGATATACTTTAAGTTTTGGGGGTTTCATGAAAACTACCCACTTATTATAAATAGGGAAAGGCCGTGAACAAAATTCATCCACGCCATAATTGTTCATGGGCCTTCCCCTTCTTCTCCCTTCTCCCTATGGCTTGTTCGAATTAGATTTTTCCCGTTCATGTTGGTGTTCATTCGTGTTTGTGACGTAGGACGACTACGGAATGGACGACTAAGGAATGGACGATGAAGGAATGGACGACTGGGTTGACGAGACAGACTATGGGTAGATGGACGACTAGAGATGGATCGGATACTGGAGGGATAAAACAGCCACAGAAATCACACGATCGGATTCGGACTTTAAAACTGATGAAAATCTAGTGGTGCAACTCCGACCCTTATCGAGGGCGGGAGTACTGTCTTCCCCCACCACGACGATGCCTAAGCACCAAAATCAATATCCAAATCCGCATCGCGAAGAAACACTCGAGAAAGAGAGAGAAGAAGTGGAAAATCCAAACCAAATGTAATTCTGACGGCGGTGGAAACTTCTCGAGAAAACACTGGACGGAGAACAATTTCAATACCAAAGAGTTCAGGCGTACCTCGGCACCGTAGTGCATGAAGAGGATGCGGGAAATTCCGATCGTGGCGAGGTTGGGCGAATCCGGGCGTTGAGCGGCCCACTGGACGAAGGGGTCTAGGCGTTCCGGGCATTGAACGGCCCTGGTAGTGAGTTGATGTCGTGGTGAAGTTCTGACGCAAGGCGAGGCGGGCGAACGGGTACAGTTGAACGAGCGAGTACGACCCTGGCAGGGGCAGCCTGGGCGGCCTTGGGGCGACATGCGAGAGAGAGAGAGAGAGAGAGAGAGAGAGAGAGAGAGAGAGAGAGATGAGGAAGTGGAAGAGACGGCCGACGACGAAACGCTACAGCGGCGGTAGCGACGGTGGCGGCGGTGGCGGCGTCGGCGGCTAGGGTTTGATGGGAGAGGGAGGCTGGGCAGTCCTCCAAGAAGAGTTAAACAGAAAACTGAATTCTCGAAATATGACTACCTAAGTGTTTCTTGAAAACAATGGCCTATATATACAGGCCTTGGAGGAAAGAGAAAATGACGAGAAACTAGAGACGAGAAATTAAAGACGTGCTTCATGTCACGCCAAAGGACAATTGTTGATCTGCCTCTGGCGAAGTGTCATGATGCGCATAGGGACGTGCGCGGGTGGAGACGTGCGTGACGACGGTTGCGGCGTGTCCCAAGCAGAGGCGTTGACTTCGATTGATATTGCCGTTGAGTCCGTAGCGTGAGTGCTGACTTCGGTTGACCGTATCGACGCATCCGATGGTGATGTGTTGGCGTCCTTGCCATCAGTTTGTTAGCACGTTTGTGAACAAAATGAAAAATTTTCCCTTCCCTAGATCCAACTATGATCTGGGAGTGGAAAATGATGTGATATATGTTTTGGCCCTTATTGTCATCAGTCATCATCCTGACCTCGAGATAATGTTTCCTCTCTGAGATCCATCCTAATATTTTATATTGGATTGTTTCTCTCCAATATATTGGAAAATATGAAGGTTTTGGATGATTGATGAATCCTAAATGAGGCATAAAATTAAACATATTTTAAGGCCATTTTGGGATCATTTTATGTGTATTATATTCATTTTTATATGGATTCTCATTTTATCCATTAAATAGAAACCTAGATATTTGTACATATTCTACGAATCCAATTATTGCTTAGTAAAACTTTATTTAAAACATTATTATATTTAATGATTTTTAGGCTCCCTCTAGTATTTCAGATTATGTTTTTGCAGGGAGGAAATCAAAGTTAAAGAAAGAAATATAAAGAGAGAGATAGAGGAAAAAATATATATTAAATTTTTTGGGTTTTAAGTGAGGCAGCAAGGATTAAGCTAGGGTGCATTAGTGTCCAAGCCAGCCACAAGCGGGCAATCAAATTGTGCTCAAACCTACCAATAACAGGCAAGCAAAGTCACTTGGAGCAAGCCCCACCAATCTCACAAGGAGCGCACCAAGAAGCCTATATAGAGCCCAAAGTCGCCCACAGTAGTCTAGTAGGCACATGCATGTGGAAGAGGGAAATAGTTATTTATTCAATATTGATGCCCTCTTAGCATATATATAGCAGTCACACTTTTTAAAGTTCCCGATATGGGATACACGCTCGCCAATTCTTCTCAGCTATGCGACGGGCTGAGCCAAAAAAGCAACAAAATGAATCGTGGTCCAACTGGCCACAATCTTAAGAAAAATAGAAAGACATTATGAATCGGTTTTGAGCCATCTCGGCTCAAAGTCTATGTCATAACGGCCTTCTTTAACTATTCAGATATGATCTCGGCTGTCTGATTTTCTTTAGTAAGATAAGACAATAAGATCTCATATTTTTATTTTTATTTTGTATGCTTATGACTGGCTGCGGCAGGTAACGCAGATGAAGGGCACCTTCGACGAACAAATCACGTGGGAAAATGTTAATGGCGCCTAATGACATGAACAATTGACGTAGCAAAGGTGCATTGAATTTAATGGGGGTCTATGGCTGCAATTTAATTGCAACCATTCACCCCTTATCCAACAGCCAGGGGCCGTTTCATCTATTGCTACCCCTTGCCATCATTCTCCACCAGCCAAACGGTGGTGTTCAGCTAAGGGGGGACCACTTCATGAAATTTGAGAGCTTGGGAGGACCCCCAAGGCTGTCCCACTCCATCAACAGCCACACAGGGTCCTTCCAAAGCCTTTAAAAGGGCTTTATGCCCCCCCTAATAAAGTATCTTCCGACCTAGATTGAATGCAATGACAAGAGACCTGTCTAGGACTCATCTGACCAGATTGGAGAGAATGGCAACTCCAAGGAGATTTGGTTCGCTCAAGAAGGTTCTGAAAGGGGTCCAGAACACCGAGGATCTGCACCAGCACAGAGGAAAATGAGCGTGGATCCTATCCCTGCTCGTTTGAATCAAGGCAGTCCAGGTTGATTTTGGCATCAAATTCAGCAGATATCTAGCTCATAATCATAATTGTTTTCATAAGTTTGGCTAAGATCAGGTCTTTTAGGTTGATATCATTGCGATTTCATGGTGAGACCTCATTGCGACATTCTATGAAGCACCTAGTTGTGCTCAAATATTTTCATGATTTATATCACTTTTATTTCAATCTTAGCTTATAAAAAATATTAAAACATACCACTTATATATATATATTTACCTACATAAGTCATATTACTATTATTCTAAGATGATCATCAATATAAAATCAAAAAAATCATAGTAATAATCTCTTTAATCCTTGTATCACCTCTTAGTCTCTCACTCTATCTATCTAGTTAACTAAATTTTTTTAAATATCCTCTCTTTCTAATCACTTCTCTTTTAAAATATATAACCTCTTCTTCTAACTATCTATCAGAATTCTATTCCCTTTCTTCTTCATTCTTCTTCTTCTTACCTTTTACTAAAACAAATACTCCTATTAGTTAACTTCTTATATATTATTAAAATAAAATTTTATTCATTATCAAATTAAAGCTTAATATACACTATTATTATATCTATCTCTTATCTTATACGTCTTCCGCTCCATATATTAATATCATCCTTAATTATAGAACCATTAATTCATTTTAATATCCTACTTATTATCTCTAATATCTATAAAGAGATATAAGTAATATCTTATACTATCTATTTTTTCTCTAGTTACCCTCACACCCTTTACTATTCCTTATTTATTATGTATTACCTTAATATCAGAATATATCTCATTATTGTAGCAAGCATTGGATATCAGTATGGATAGTTCCATCCTATGGATGGCAGTGGATATTAGATCTCAAAAGATAGGCATCAAATCTGATTTTAGGTTATAGAATAAACATATTATATATCGATAAGTTTTGAATATATGTATATGTACATATATTTATGTATTCAATTATTTTTGGATAACTTAGCTTAAATAACTTTTGCCTTTGTTGTTTATTTTTCTGCATATAATGGAGAGGGAAAGGTTTGGGCCCCTTGCTTTTTTCTCTATCACTGTCACAATTGGAGAGAGTATGAGTGAGAAAGAAAAGAAGGGGAGCCTATTACCCATAAAGTGGGAAATGTTAACACATTAACCTAAAATGTAAAATCATCATACTACATAAACCTAGTTAAACTGATCAGTCAAATATCTGATCTCAAAATCCAAACCTCCAAAAGATGACACATGACGATATCCCAATGAATATGTGTTGAATAAAAAGTTAGGGTTATAAATTTTGTTTAATGCCTTTGGCTTATTAAACAATAGTTATAATTATCCAAATGAGCATAGAGTGAGGAAGGGTCAAATCCACTTGGAGCAAGTATTGAATAAATAAATCTTAGTTTTAATTTCTATGTATTGGATTTTAATTTTTATAGTAGGAATTAAACATAATTTAATCAAGGAAAATAGAAAATTAAATTCAAATAATTTTAAGAAATGGATAAAATATTTATCTTAATTAACATAATATATCAAAGTTTTAAGGATAATTTTATGTTTTTTCAGACATTTCTAGTGAGAGATCCTAATTAATTATAATTAAATACCTAAGCTAGTGCTCTTGCACTATTGTGTGAACATCATGTTGTGGCATGAGTGGAGTGGAGCGGATGAATGAAATACCACTGCCGGATGTGAAGAAGATAGTGGTGGATTGATGAACCAGTAATTAGGGTAAAGCTTTTGGTTTATACAAAAATATGCATAATTTTATTATCAGCATAGAATGAATAAGAGTCAAACCCATAGGGAGAAAGTATTGAATAAGTGTATTCTAATTTTATTTATATTTTTTATTTTATATGCATTAATTAATTAAATTTAATTTGAATAAAGAAAACTGGAGATAGTTAATTCAAAATAATTATAGGAAGGCCAGAAAATTTTAATCACAGTTAACCTAATTTATTCAAATTTTATAGAATTTTTTTGATAAAATACTAATTAAATATAATTCAAAATACTTGAGCCGGCACTTTGGAAGCACTGAGTGATGGTAGACGAAGATGGATGGGAGTGGAGTGGAATGACAAATGTGATGATTGTGATGGAGATGATCACATATACACACTGACAAGCGGCGAAGCAGGGGCAAGTGATGATGTTTTTACCATTGTTACTGCAACGAAGATGGAGGTGGAGATGCGCCAATGAGCAATGTAGTTGAATGTGGTATGTGTGAGAGTGAAAATCCAGGGTACCAGTGATGATAACCTGGGAAAAGGACGAAGATGTGATTTAGAAAACGACCCTGCTACGCGGGCAACCGGTTGCCCCAAAGGAATCTTGGGCAACCGGGACACGTGGAAAAAGAACTCCGGAAAAATATGGTTTATTTCATTTCTCCGGCGAAAATACGCTCGTCCGGCGATTCTCCAAGGCCCGGCGATTCTCCGGCGAAACAACTGTGGCGATTCTCCGGCGAAACAACCCTGGCGATTCTCCAGTGATTCTCCAGCCTCTGGAAAGCCCCATTTCATTTCCCGATATTCTCTCTCTCGCCCATTTCATTTTCCTTATTCTCTCTTCTCGGCGGTCCTCCGGCGATCCTCTGGTGACTCTGTCTTCATTTTCCTATATTCTTCTTCACATCGTTCTTCTTCTTCACCATAACGTTCTTCTTATTATTATTCTTCTTACTCTCTCGCTCTCTCTATTCGAATTGTGTGCTGCACTCCGCTCTCTACTTTGTATGCGTCTCACTCCTCTTCCCGCGCCTCACTTCTCGCATTGTTCTTCTTCTTCTCCGTCTTCGTCTTTTTCTGTGTAGCATTTCTTTTCTTTTTCTTCTTCACCGCGTTCTTCTTCTTTACCATAACATTCTTCTTAGCTTATTCTTTGTACTCCTCTCTCTCTTCTCTCTCTATACATGGCATGGAAATTGGTGTGGAAATCTCTATACCATGAACGGCGGCGTGTCTCTGTAGCAATCTCTATACCAATCTGCGGATCAGAGTCTACAGAGTGAAGAAGATTTGGGGATTCGAGGCTATGGAGGCGTCGGTGGAAGGGGAAGAGAGGGTGAGGAGCCTGGGCACCTCGAAGAACATGAATTTGGCGTCCCGAAGATGACGAAGCTTTCCGCAGAATAACTCAACTTGTGTCCAGAAAAATGTGATTTCCAACTCAAGAACGATTCAAAACAGGCGCAGACCCCAAAGATGAGGAATCTCTCCACAGAATGACTCAAATTTATCGAGAAAAATTCCACTTCCAACCGCAAGAACGATTCCAAAGACTCGGATCTCAAAGATGACGGATTTTTCCGCAGGAAACCTAGAATTCGGCGTCCCGAAGATGACAAAGCTTTCCGCAGAATAACTCAAATTGTGTCCAGAAAAATGTGATTTCCAACTCAAGAACGATTCGAAACAGGCGCAGATCCCAAAGAAGAGGAATCTCTCCACAGAATGACTCAAATTTATCGAGAAAATTTCCACTTCCAACCGCAAGAACGATTCCAAAGACTCGGATCTCAAAGAAGACAGATTTCAGACAGAGGAAAAACACCGAGATATGGAAGAACTTGTTGACGCGGAAATTCTTGCTCTTTGCGCTTGACTCACAACTAACATCAGATGGTCGTGACCTGTGTGGGTGACACGGGTGAACCTTCAACCCTGGACCTTTCAGAAGAATAAAAAACGGGCAGAGTGCTCGACCCCGATGGGGCATCGCCGAAGAACAAGTCGGAGAGATAGTTGCCGAGCTCGTCGGGTGTGAACCGCAAGACGGAGGACAAATCTCTGTCCTCGATCTGCATGTTCGCAGCGGCCTCGTGCAAGCTTTCGTATGTAGGGATCAGCTTACAGTGATGCCGGAGTGGTGATTTCGTATGCCGGAGTGGTGATGCTGACGGTGATGTCACCCTCGACGGTGTTGGAGAAGAAGGCGGCGGCTGCGGTGACTGGTGGTGGGGCTTTCCGGAGGCTGGAGAATCGCCGAGAAGAGAGAGAGAGAACATATAGTAAAATGAAATGGGAGAGAGAGAGCGCGAAAGAAGAGCGCCACAAAAAATTGGCCAACCGGTTGGTCCAATCCTGGGATGACATGTAGTTTTTTTTCCACGTGTCCCGGTCGCCCAAGATTCGACGGGGGCAACCGGTTGCCCGCGTAGCAGAGTCCTTTAGAAAAAGACAAATATCAGACTAACCTCGTCGCCACGTGCACAATAGGCCAAGTGGTGTTTTTTCTTCATATCTTTTGATCTGAATGTCAATCCTTCAATAATTCGCTTTTGGAGTACAATAACACATGTAACAGTAGTTAGGAACGAAATCCAAATGTGCCTTTTTCGCAAGGATAAAAGAAGTAAAGATGGGGGATGGATAAAATAAGAAAATATGGAACTGGCATCAAACGTTTCTCCCAAAACTCCTTCTAGATCATCATATATTGTCGTTTAAAGTTGTATCGATCGAAGCCATCCACTTTTCTCTATTTTTTGACTTTTGGTCAAGGCCATCCATGACAATAGCAGGATAGATGCTGGACAGGATATTGTATATGGGCTATCTGATAGCTGTATTTATCAATACCCAACGTAAAATAGAAATATATTTCAAAATAATTTGCCCTCTAATTGGGATACATATAAATGTGTATTCAGATATAGGGAGTTATATATATTATGTTTGAGGATTGATTATATTTCTTAAAGAATTTTACCAACATTCATTTAATGATTTGTACTTAGTCTTATCTGGCCCAAATGAGCCCATATGCACATATAACGGGCCCAATAAGACCACTAAATGACTTCAATTCACAAATATAGAGCACACTACTTTTTTGTAACCCACTTAAAAATTATTTATACTGTTTCTTGTTTTTGTTTTTTTCCATGTGGGGAAATGGGTCCTGATTTTTTAAGCTGGTATCCGGATATCAGATGTTGATATCTGGATACCAAGTTTTGGTATGGAGTTTGACATCCGATATCTAAATATGGGATTTTGATATTTGATCTCAAATTCAACATCAAGTACCCACATCCGCCATGTCAATACCTCTACAATATTTGTGCTGTTATCCAGCATCAAATGGATATTAGATATCGGTCCAATATCTGATATCCAATATATCATACCTAAAATCACCCCAATTTCATCTGGTTCTCAAACATCCGGATCTATTCCCTTGGGAACCTCTCCTCCTCATCTATTCCCTTCCTCGATACAATGCTACATCTAACGTTGTATTGTTGGTATCAATGTTAAAGTCAAAGTAGAAAAAAACAAGTTGATCATCAACATAACTAGCCTTAGAACCCTTGATAATGGATGTACCTTACCTTCCCTTCATCCCCCCCTCTCTCTATCCCCCTCCTTGGGTCTGTCTTCCTCCGCCCTTTTTTCGCAGAGAGCCATTGGAGTGAATAGAGTAAGAAGAAATTGCAATGAGTTCTTTCATCCCTCCTCTAAAGAAGTTTACCTATTTCCTCTTCATCAAATAGCCCCTGAGGATAGTCAAATTTACTCCAACTATGGTGAGCTCAATATGGGTCTCTTTGGAAAGCTCAGTGAAAACTCCCAGTTAAACTACACCATCCTCTTTCTGCCCACCCTCCAGAACCACAGTCAACACCCAGCCCAAATTAGACCACACTTCCGTCATCAAGCCCGACTAATAAATGCTTCTCTACATCCAAACCTTCAAGTTTGGCCATGCCCTCTAGCTCTTCAACTCCTACGATACATTTGGCATTCAGCAACGCCATGTGGGATCTTCCTACAGAGATGGATAATGGGAAGTCGGAGCAGCCGAGCAAGGATGGGAAGTTGGAGCGGGAGGGCGGAGCAGGGAGCCTGAGTGGCTGAGCAGGGAGTAGAAAGCTGGAGGGGGACACGTAAGCAGATATGACTTGTTGAATTTTACTGAAAAATAACAAATAAATATTTAAAAATTTTACATCCAGCTCTCGTCTGGTTTACCCTCGTACCTATACTTCCAGATTGTCTGGGATGTGGACGATGGACGAGACGGGACAAAGATCGTCCCCGTCCGACGTCTGGATATTTCAACTTTGTCCAAACCGTCCTGTCCAGGGATTCGTCCATTGAAGAAAAAAATCATCCGCGTCCCGACTTTGCCAGTTTCGTCCCGTCCGGAGAAAAACCGTCCCGTCTCTCGTCCCGGACGGATAAAAATCATGTTTAAAATTTTTAAGATACATTTCTAAGTTTTTTAAGGGAAGTATGGAGGAGAGAGAAAGCGGAGGGACATATGTAAAATTACTTTTGGATGTCGTCAGTTTGCGCGCGTGAAAAAAAGCAGGGACTTTGATGCAAAATGTCAAGGAACTGATTAAGCGATGCCACGTGGCAAGATCTCGACCGTCGGCAGCAAATCCAAAGGATTTTCGTCCATCCCTTACCTTCTATTGTCCTAGACCTCCGGAAGGGATGGTTTTCTCATCCGACGATAGGAAAACTGTCCCGTCCGTTCGTCCTGGGATGAATTTCTGTCCTGCTTTTCGTCCAATCTCGCGGACGGGACGATTTATTCGTCGTGGGACGAAAAAACATCCCATCCATGTCCCTGCACTATACTCGTACCTAATTCTTTCAGAACCGCCCTAAAATGTGGACATATGGTCCCAGTTCAGACTGATCTAACTAGTCCCCAGTCTTAAATGTCCCTGCACCATATTCGTCATCGTCACACGTCATCGTCATCCAAACTGGGAGATAACAGACTCTCTTCCGTCCCTTCCGTCATCCGCCCCTGAAGCCTATAAAAAGGGTTGAAATTCCGTCAAACTTCTTCTATTCGTGCAACTTCGGCGGCGTTGACCACGGCAGCTCCGTAGCCGATTGGAGAAAGATGAACGGCAATCGATCGTTCTGATTCGATCTCGATGCATGTTTTCTCCAGAATTTGCACCAAGACTGTGAGATTTGGCCTCTCTGACGTATGATCTCTAGTTCTCGCGGTAGGAAACGCAGGATTAGGTCTCTGATCAAGGCGGAAGTTCCTTCTAGAGCTATATCCTTCACAGCTTCGATCTGGACGCGAGTTTTCTCCAGAATTCGTACCGAATCTGAGAGATTTTGCCTTTCTGACGCATGATCTCTAGTTCTCGCGATACTAAACGCAGGATTAGGTCTCTGATCAAGGCAGAATATCGTTCTAGAGTTATCTTCCACAGTTTCTGTCTCGATGCGTGTTTTCACCATAATTTGTACCAAATCTGAGAGATTTTCCCTCTCTGAGGCATGATCTCTAGTTCTCGCGGTAGGAAACGCAGGATTAGGACTCTGAGCAAGGCAGAAGTTCCTTCTAGAGCTTTATCTTCCACAGATTCGTCTCCGGCCATGGCCTGGACGGATGTCTCGGGCAGGTTAACCGCGTCTCTACGATCTTTGCTCCTTGTCTTCACCTTAGTGCTCGCCGGCTACGTCACCTGGCGAATGACTGTCTCTGCTGGAGATTCTTCAGTTCCTGATCAAGCTCTGGTTTCAAATAAAGTTTTTTCCAAGAAGGGAGACGCTGTGTATTCCATTCAGGTCCTCAAAGAGTATCGCCATGATCCTGGCGCCTTCACACAGGTTTGCTTGCGGATCCTCATGTTTAATTCTTATTTTTCATGTTTAATTCCTTCTTGATGACGGTGACTAAGAACAGGATGATCTGCCTTGATTTTATTGTCATTCAAATAATGTTGTGCAAACTTGTGCGTGTAATATATCTGCGACATCAATCTGATGGAGATACTTTTTGTCGATTTTTCATCTGCTCCCTATTTGGAAATAGTTGAATGGATTGTTTTTCCATCCGAGGTGCTTGACTTACTGATACCACCGCTTCTCTTATCTAAATGTTTCATTTTTTTTTGGGATTAATTTCTCTGAATTTATGAAAATCACTGGCTTGTGATCCCTATACCGGCATTTTGTCGACATTAAACAGACCTCCATAAAACTTGCAAATTATTAAGATTGGTGATGTACGAATCTCATTAATTTTAATGGTAGCCTTATTTGGTGACCGGGATGCAAAAAAGGCGATTTTGTATCCTGGAGCACAGTTCTTTTTTTTGAAAAAACATGGAGCACAGATCTTGGAACTCTTGTTGCCGGCTAGTCAAGTTTTATTGCCCACATTTTAGGAGATGCTTAACTCCAGCCTTTCTTTCACCTGGTTGTCATTTGTAGAGAGGGTATAAGGTAAATCCTCTTTTGGATCAAACATGGGATTACTGAAAAAACTGTCCGGTGAAATCCGATGGAGACCTCAGTTATGTCTCCATCAGACATATTCTTGGAAGGATATTGAGAGAAAATATAGCAACATTTACAGGCCTAGATCTAACCCCAGCCGATTCAACAATTTCTGGTCTGCTCTCCTTGGTGAGGGCTGCATCTATTTAAAGGGAAACTAATCTAGAAAATGACTAAAATTCTCCTCTGGAAAATCCTAGCAAAATCCTTCTGGAAAATGTGATGTAAATTATGGATGAGTTACTTTGAATGAGTTTGACGGGAGATTGATAAAGGAACCTCTCTAAGTCCTATGTAAGGAGGAGAGGTCGGGTCAGAAGAATCAAGAATTCAATTGCTGCTGCTGCGGGCTGGACACCGGGAGATCCTACCGACCAAGAAAGAAGAGGCTGTCTGGTCTTCTTCATCATTCTTCCTTCACCATTCTTCATTCTTCTATCGATTCTATTTCTCACTCCTGAGATTATCCTTTCTCGTTCTTGAGAATGGATTCTTGTTCGTGACATGGTTTGGTATTACATCTTCTCATTGTCACCGACATTCGGTGAGAAGGGATAGTTCAAATGAGATCCGTCTTTGAACAACATAGATCCTCACCAATCATTTAGCATACCGTTAATTGCTTGATAGATTCTTACTTGATCTGATTCTTGTTGTAGATATATTTAGGAAGGTATAAGTGCATCACTTTTTAATGGTTTTACTCAAGCTTTCGTGATTCTCCTTTGAATCTAATGAAGCCTGAAGTGCTCTGAAACACTTTGCAGCCCTTTTTTCCTTGGTTGGTGAAATCATTTAGGGCAGAAGCATTTAACCCAAGTATTCCTTATGTTAATAGGAATCCTCAAATGGAATGCTGAACTCTGAAAACATTTGGCTCATGGACAGTATAATTGCGCAAGCCTGAAATGCTTCTTTTCACTTGTATAGAATATACATCATGTGTTTGATGCAGTAATGACTGTTTCTATCGTACCTTCTGATATGCTGAGTACCACATTAGTTGACTTATCAAAACAAGAGAAAAATTTCTGCAGAAATTTTAATGATGCATGGAGTACTTTCTCTATGATTTTTTACCTAAAATGTTCACAGTTTTTGACTCTGTGGTGATCACTTGGTTCTCCCTTTGTACGCAGGGACTCTTGTATGCTGGAAATGACACACTGTTTGAATCTACGGGACTTTATGGGCAAGTGAGTAATTTTTCTGTATGTTTTTGGACATTGGTTTCCTTTATATTATCTGCCAAAAAGCATATCAAATTTAAAACTCAGGCTACTTTTTTATATTCTATTCGAATATTTGCTGTTAGTTATATCAGTGCATCAGTGAGAGAAACTTTATTCTTGATGTGATAATGACCTGATTTTCTTTTCATTATGAGTTGAAGTTGATGATTGAGATGATTTTTTCCCCCATTAGAATTATCTTTGCGCTGTGACTTTTACTTTATGCTGGGTAATTCCGCAACGACTTTATTTTAGTGTACATATATTTATAAAAAACCAAATGAATGACTGACTCATATCTACAAAATGCATTTTCAGTCAACTATTCGGAAGGTTCTTCTCCAGACTGGGCAGGTAATTTCCTTTGTTTCCTAGTTCTCTTTATATTTTGAAATATTTGTGATCTCACGCTTTTCTATTCCTTGGGTATGCACTTCAAATTAATGATCATTACTTTAATTGCGGAAAACACTTTGAAGAGCACAACAGCAGGCTCTATTTCATTTCATTTATAGAATCTTTGGGTTATACCCACCTCAATTATTTGGGAGCTGAGTCGTTTCTCATTTCTACTTTGCACCAATTTTGTTTTTCAAAAAACTCTCTTTTTGTCCATTATCTTCTGTTGTTCAAAAATCGTGTCTTCTCATTAAGAAAATTGTCCAACTCTTGTTCGTTACATGAGACATAAGATTTTATTAGATCACATGCAACACAACTAGTGAACACACGGTAGTTTTAAAAAAAAAAAACTAGTGAACACACGGTATATGCGATAAATGATCTGGCCCTCCAGCATAGACTGCTGCGGTTCAATTGACACTCTTTTCTTTAACATTCCAATTGTGTCTGCTTCATGAATCAAAAGAAGACAACATTCACAAGAATATAAGGGAACCCTCTCCCAAGATATACTACAGAACAAAAACTTGGCACCTCCCTTTATCTGTCTTAGAGATGATTTCAGGATAAAGGAGAAAAGCTAGTTGATAATGTGATAGGGATCTCAGGTGTGTCCCCATCAAGAATGATAGAAGCAACACATTTTACTGGCCTAGATGATCTCCCAGCCAATTGAACTTCTTGTCACTCTCATTGAGGGAGCCTACATCTATTAAGGGGAACTAATCTATTAAGGGGAACTCATTAAGTATCATCGACAAGGGTTGTAAATCTTTACAGAATGCTTTTAAGCTGGTCCAACTTCACCTTCAACACCCGCATCTTCTGCTAATCTCCAAACAAATCTTTCCAGCTCTATCTCTCTGTCTCTGAGAAGATTTAATGGATAATGTCATGTCAACTCTTGTGCTGGTCTTGGATGATTCCCCATTCTAGTGCATGTGAAATTTGATGCATACACAGAGATTCTTGTAGATGGGACATGCCTCTGCCATCTGTATTTCTGGCATGGACCCGTCCATTCTGCAGAACCTGTGTGGTGCTTCCCATTAGAAAGATCTCTAGGGACCCCTTGTTGATGCAACATGTCGGCACTGTCACCCATCTCGGGGTACTCAGCCAGGATTTCATCCTGGCATCCGCCATTTCAAGGAGCGTCTACTGGTGGTTCATCAACCTTCCTCAGATTGGTGCCCCCTTTCTAATGCAGTGTTAGTTGGCAAAATCCATTCTTCTTCCCCCCGTTCTTCTCGTGTGTCGTCTGACGCGGCATGTGTGAAATGATGACTTCGCTTCCTTTTCTCCAGGTAAGTACGAGTGAGACTTGTATCAGTTTACAGGCACGAATCAGGGTCTTCAGAAGGTTCTGAAGGTTACTGCCCTTGATTGAATGTCTTCATCCATTTCATTCTTGAAGAATTTCCCTCTTTGATATAGACCTGCATCAAGGTCTCTATCAGAGTGACAATAAAAATTTTCAGCAGCGTTGAGAACCATAAACAACGGCTCAATAACCAGGATGGATGATGATGATGTTGTGTCAAAGTAAACATGATGGTCTCAAGACAGGCAACTATAGCCACCACCTTGAGGAATGCTACTGGCAGCCTCAAAACTGAAACAAAGGCTCCTCAAGAAAGGGCTAGGCTGCCTTGAGAATTGGCACTGCCACCTCAAGGTCATCTTTGTGTCTACAGTGACAGGGCCATCACCAAATCAAAGTCTGAAAAATGGCTACTCAATTTTGGGGCTGCCGCCTCAAGGCTTTAATTTTGGCTCCCTGTATATGCCACATAATTGATGGGCCTGGCTGAATGATAAGTTCCAAGGGAAACTTCTGTAATGAAGTGCAAGCAGAGGGTGGGAAAACACCTTACATGTGCCACTTAAGGGGGAGACATGTCCAGTCCCCTTTAAATAAGACGGGAGGGGGGAAGTGGACAATGAGAAATTTCTTCTTCAATAAGTCAGAGCAGGAAGTCATGTGCACAGATGAGGCTGGAACTGCAGGGAATCCGCCCTATGTTCCAACTTCATGATAGATCGATCTTTGTCCATCTTCTTCAACATCTATCCCCACCTCATTATATCACCTCTTCTCATAGAGCTTCTGTTATGACCAAGATTGTCTGGGACTTGTTTGAATTTGGTAATTTCACTTTTCTTTCAAGAATTGTAGTCTCAAAATATCTGGCTCAGGCTCTCGGATCTTGTATGACCAGTTCATATCTCTGGATTATGTCAGGGTCCATGTTCGTAGTGTAATTAAAATATGAAATATCTTTTAGAGTATAACATGCAATTGTATATTAGGTAAATATTTTCCCTTCTTTGTTTCCAGTTTTATATCACGCCTTTGCTTTATACTTCACCGCGCATTCACAATCCAAGATCCATTTTGGTTATAATACATTTTTTTGGCCTAAGTTTCACTTTTATATATCCTTTTTATCATTTTTAGCTGATAATTTATTTTCTGGTAAGCGTCTTACAGTGTTAAGCCATTTTTTTTTAATTCATGGTTACACACTATTGCTCATTTGTATAGGTTAAGGCCATAAATCGCATGGATTCCAGTGTTTTTGGTGAAGGCTTAACTCTTCTTGGGGAAAGGTCAGTGATGTTTTTATAATTTGCTGGCCGCAATTCTATTCTTTTGCTAATTTAAAATGTTATTCAAAAAAATATTTCTTATAGCTTAGTCGCGACAAAGTCCAAAGCTGAAGGATGAATAAGTTTTGTTGTTATCGTTACTTCATAACTTTTAGCTGTGTGATGTATTTTTCTTGATATATGTGTAGTTTTCCCATTTATTTTTTTTCTGAGAAACTTTCTTTTTCATTTTTTCTGTTGTGCCCTATTTTTAAAGACTATTCCAGGTCACGTGGCAGACAAGAACTGGCTTCATTTATGATCGGAATAGCCTTAAGAGGGTTAGTATATTCTCACTTTATTTTTTAAAGCGTTTTATTGTCTTTTGCTATCTCTATTTTAAATTTATATCTTAATAAACATTTACACAAACTATGTCTGAAAACTTCATCCATGTATACAATAATAATGCCTTAATCTTAACAGCCGCCTCGGAGATTCTTTCTTGTCATTTATTATTAAGTTATGATTGACATCAAGGATTTAGTCTCCACCATTGAAGCTGCCAAAAACATGTCAAAAACTTGTCACTTATTACTATCTCCACCTTAGAAGGTGAGAGATTATGAAAACATGTAAATCTTTTAATGATTAATTGCTCTTATATCAACGTAATGTTGACCTTTTACAGTCAAGTTCCTAGTTAACTTTTGGTTTTAACTTTTCTTTTTAATTTTTAACTACTGGAGAGATTGTTATTATGTACCATGTTTGGCCCCATAATTAATGAGCTTGAATTAAACATGCATTTTTATTTTTTGAAGAAAGATAGGGGAGATCAGACAAAAAGCAGGCACCTTTTTTGAATCAAATAATAGTTTTTCAAATTGTCGAAATATTTAGGGGTTTTACTGGTTCCAAAGTGAAGAAAAAAAATCCCCTTTTGGACATTTGGCTTAATCTTGTTTTGCCTTTTATTTAATCTTGTTTTTTTCGTTTATTTTATTATTTCCGTTTTATAATGTTTTGGTTTTCTTTTCCTTTTTATTTTCTTTACCTTTCACTTCTGAATTGATTTATCTTGTCCGATTTCGGTAGGATCCTTATAATATGCTCTAGGGGGGAAGGAAAGAGAGAAAATAGAATGAAAGTGTAAAAGTAACAAGGTTACAGTCTCGGTTAGGCTTACAAGTTTTCAGAGGGCAATTATCATGAAGCCAAAATGATAGAAATACCTCTAATACGGGTTGGGGATCCTAACAAACTACATTGGCCATAAGGTTCACCAACGATGATGAGTTTATCATCGACAAGGGAGGTTAGCAAAGATGACATGTGATTGTCCTCATCAGTCACCAGAATGAGAAAGACAGAATCGCCGTTGTCATCGGCATCATCATCCTAGCCACAGATAACGGTGAAGATGACAACTTGTCATCTGAAAGAGTAAAAATAGTGAAGACGACGACATGTTCATCATTGTCCTCTCTATGCAAGTAAATGACACGGACGATGACGAGTCATCATTGTCCTCTCTCGCCCTCGCCTGCAGTGGCAGTAAACCCTTGTTGGAGTATTGAAAAAAATATCACATAATTTCATTGACCATGCAGTAGAAATTCCCTGAGTTAAGTGTAGACTCAACCGTGAGTAATTTTCACGTATTGGGTGCAGCTCAAGACATTTACCCATCAGATGGACGATGGCTGGGGATTGACCACTGATGGGAAGGTTTTATTCGGAAGTGATGGAAGTTCGACGCTGTATGAGCTGGATCCGAATACCATGAAAGGTCTGACTCCACATATTCACTGAAACTATTTCTAATGTTTACTCTCTGAGTTGGGATTTCAATTTTCAAATTTTTATCTGCAGTCTCGAAGAGAACGACGGTCAAATACAATGGTGAAGCTGTTTTCAATTTAAATGAGCTGGAGTACATAGATGGTGAAATCTGGGCAAATATTTGGATGGTATGACTGTCATTTTTTCTATTCCAAGCTGTCCCTCTCATTGGGGGGAGTATTTTAACTTTTTTTTGAAGAAAAATTGTGGGGATTATTTTCCAGATTCCAATAATCCTTATTTAGTCAAATCAATTTTTTGTCATAAATACTATGGGCATTCTTGTACCACTATGTTTCCACATTTTTTTCAAGTTTTTATTTCATTACCTGAAACTCCATAGCATCAATGTTCAGTCCCACTTGTACTTGATCTCGTAGATGTCTAAGCTTCCTTAGTGGCATAATCATTCTCATAAGCATACGTGAAAAAAACTGTTATTTTCCTCCGAATGCGACGCATGATTCATCGTTTGCCTTTTTTGAGCTAATCTAAAATTAAGTTTTCTTTTCCGAGTGTATTTTCGTGGCATCTTCACTATTCATCCTCAATAGTCCACACGTTTTTCTGATCTGCGAGTAATTTTTAAAATAATCATGTTATTTTCTCCATCTGGAGTAATTAGGACAAGTGGACATTCACAGCCAATGAACCATGTCATTTTTTAGTTTTACTTTAGCTTTTATTACAGTTGTACTTGGAACATATAACACTGGCTAAACCATAGTATAAACCATGGAAAGCATGCTATTTCACCTGTGTAGCTGGAAAGGGTGGACATGAATGAACTTCACCATTCGTAAGTCATTTCTTATTCTGGTGAAATGACTTGTTCCTTTGTGTTTCTGGAAATTGCCAAACGGAAGGAATAATTCATTTCCCTTTGTGTTTATTTTCCTTAAACAAGAGTATTATCTCTTCAGGATTTTCGAAGTCGCCACTTTGAGTTTGACAACATTTAAAAAAAAAATTGGTTGCCTGAAATATAGCTTAAGATAATGCAATGGTAGTTTTCATGAATTATGTGGGGAAAATTTTCTCAGGATATTGCTGATGAAATTTTTGCATGCTGCAGACCGATTGCATTGCCAAAATATCGCCCAGTGACGGGACTGTACAAGGCTGGATCCTCCTCCACAACCTCAGGTTTTTCCAAAAACTATAACTTCTCCAAATTATTTAGATCCCCATTAAATGCTACGATTATTTATTTTTCTTGTCAATTAGATTCCTACCTTTTGTCAAACTATTTGAGATGTTTATTCTTTACACTATTATGCTGTAATTGAAAAGTATTTAAAATTAAACATCCCAAATAATATTTTTTTCTTCAAAAAAAATTATTGGAATTTTTTTTTCAATAATTTCTCACTGATTTTTGATAAATATTTCAGGGAAAGTCTGCTACGAGCAGGGAACCGGGTAAGCAGGATTTCTTCTATTTTTTCCCTCATTCCGGATATGCCTAAAATAATATAATTTTTTTTTGATAATATCAGCAAATCGATGTTTTGAATGGGATTGCGTGGGATCAAGAAAAAAGCCGCATTTTTGGTGAGAAATTGTTAATCTTTTTCCTTTTTTTATTCTTCGTTTCTGAGCTTTTCATTCTAACTCAGTTACTGGGAAGCTGTGGCCGAAGCTGTACGAGATCAGCCTCAAGGAAATAACAGGCCCATTAAATGGCTCTATAGAAGATATCTGCCAGCTGAAGCTACTGTGACAGGTTTCATCTTCTACTCTTATCGTTCTTCACTCTTCACGTGGTTCACTTCAATAAAGGAATTCTAGAGAGAGAAGGCTGCTCAATTAACCCAGCCATGAGAGAGAAAGAAGAGAGAGAGAGAGATTAAGAGGATATGGATATTGATCCAACTAGAGGAAGGAAAATCGCTTTTCCCGAGTGGAAAAGGGCAGCAAATGGAGAGAAAGATAAGCAGTGAGAGAGATCGATCAAAGGAAATAGATAGAGAGAGATAAGCCAATACATCTGATACACTAGTCGGTATCAAGCTTTGGAAATTCTCAAGAATTGCCAATAAAAAGTCTCAATATGACCGTAGAAGATCATCAAGGTAAACTGAGAAAGAAACAAATATACGAGGAGCTCGTCTGTCTCGACAAGCCACATGTGTGATCACATGCACGTGTGGCCTGGGTTGACCGTCTCCTCTTATGACAGCGACGGTAGATTCTTGTTAAGAACATATCAGTGCCCAATTGAGGAAGAGCAGGAAAAGGGGAGAAAAGCAGGTGGTTCGAGAGAGAGAGAGAAAGAGAAGGATTTCAGATAAACAATAAAAGGATAAGAGAGGGTGGCTGCCCTGATTCATAGACTTTAAACAATGAAAGGATATCAGTGTGGCAATGAAAGGATATCAGTGCCCAATTTGCAGATAGCAAGTCTACGGAGAGAAAGAATGGGTTAACAACACATTTGCCCATTTTAACGGGGTTCGAAGTCTGAGACTTGGAAGTAGGGATTGCCCAACCGATATCCGTCCGTCATCCGGTACCGGACAACCGATATCCGATATCCGGTAAAAAATGGGACGGTGTCGGATATCGGATATCGGTCGATATCCACCTATAAGGGGTTAGACGGATATCCGTACCGGATATTGGGGGGGTGAGGACGAAATGGGTATCCGATATCGGATATATCGGATTTCGATATCCAGATATCGGTTCCAATATCCGGATATCGATATCCGGTATCGACCAATAAAAATAAGCTACAAATATCATTTTACCTGTAAGGTTAATATGCGTTGAATAGTTTTAATTTATTTTCAATGTCAGTTAATATATAGAGTGCAAATTTTTTTTTCTTCCATATGGGATAACAGGATTCAAAGTAATGTAAACTCAGAATCCCGTTATCCCACATGGAAGATATTAGAAAAGTTTCTCTGTATATAATAAATGACGCCGACAATATATTTAATGTTAAAATAATATCTATATCAATTATTGCCATATTTTAAGAGTCTTATATATATATATTAATTATTTAATAAAAGAGTACGCCGTCCAATAAATAGAAATAAAGATTTCTATTCCCTTCCATATGGGATAAAGGGATTCTGAGTTTAACACAAAACCCGAATCCTTCTATCCCATATGGAAGAAATTAAAAATACTCGCCTGTATATAATAAATGAGATGTATGACCAAATAGAAAGCTCTTCTCGTACTCCCGTGCTCATGCTATCTATGCGAAATGTGAGATATCTGATAAATAATATTATTTTTATTATAATTCGATGCGGATATCGGTTTTCGATATCCGCATCCGATATCCGATATCATCATCTGCCCTGTTGAGACGGAGACGAATGCCGACATCGAGACGGATATCGGTATCAGATATTGGCACTGTGGCAACCGATATCCGGTATCCGATACAGCATGCGTCCCAATACCGGCATCCGGTACCGGTATTGGGACGGGTGAACCCTACTTGGAAGCCCAACAAAAATAAGCATATGCTGCATTGTGCGGCCCACACAGGGTATTCTTTAGTAAAAGGCAAAAGAATAACTTTACTCTGCGATAACTACATGGCTGCCATACAGGAATTTTGCTCTTAAAGGGGATGACTCTCTCAATTCACATACCATACTCCACTTCAAATGTGCACTGCCAGCAAGCCATAGAGAAAGTAGGAGATGTGGGAAAAGAGAGGGAAACTGGAAGAGCAACCAATGGGATGATAGGAGAGAGCACGATTGGGGTGATTTCCCTGATTCTGATACAATCCTGATGGGGAAGTATATATCTAATGTAGTCTATGTGTGAATTCCAAATAAGCAAACAGTTGGGGTACATAGATCATCTCAAGTTCCACTTAGTGGTGAAGTTAAGGGACGAGAGAGATATGCGCTTCTGGGGCAAAGGGGGAGAACAGCAATGGTAAGGAGATGACAAAGGATTTCCGAGGGAGAAGGGTTGGTGCCCTCTAGAGGACAGTCATATGTAGGACGAGAAAGAGAAATGAGTCATAATCTGTTAGAGAGAGATAGAACATGGGCAGGGTTAATCATGTCTGAAATTCTGTCATATGTAGGACGACAAGGAGAAAGGAGTCATGATCTGTTAGAGAGAGATAGAACATGGGCAGGGTTAATCACGTCTGAAATTCTGTCCTCCCCAAACTTGAGGAGGGCATGCAATACTTTGTTAGTTGGCCGGGCCTCTTGGTTGAGGATGCTTTTACTACATGCTTCCTTTCACTCATAGATCCAACTTCAGAACATATTAGATTTACAAACCTTATTATATTATGAATGATGTGATAATAAGCGTAGGGAGACAAATTAAGAATAACTCTGTGGGAGGTAGAGGAACTGGACATAAAACAGTGATGTTTGCAGAGAAACCAATGGGATGGTGAGAGAGTGTTTCCCATGATTCACGTACCTAACTATGAAAAAATATACACAAGCAGAAAGATTGTGACAAAATGGGAGAGAAAGACACCTAAGAAGTAGATAAAATGTTACTTTTTTTACTTTTTAGCCCCTAATGGAATTGTCCAATTCAAAAATAGGGAATGCAAGTGTTTTGTTTAAGTAAATCAATGAATATTTCCTTGTAAAACAATTTGACTAGTTTGTGATGAGCAAGATTCATCTCCACAAAGGAATGGAAATTAGGGAAGTTAAGTGTTTTGTTTAAGTAAATCAATGAATATTTCCTTGTACAATATTTTGACTAATTAGTGATGAGCAAGAGTCATCTCCACAAAGGAGTGGAAATTAGGGCTTAAAATGCTTTTTATGTGATGAAAAGGGGATGAGAGGAGATATGTATAAATTAAAAATACAATGAGATGATGAGAATGATTAGTAAAGGAATATAGTAATGTATATAATAAAGGGGATTTGTGGACGACGATGATGATAATGATGGATAGAGTTGAATCAGCAGAGGAAAATGGATGGACAGGAATAGTACTATGAACAGAATGATGGATGGATGATGATAAGATACTAAACTAAGCCCTAAGAAATTCACAGTAGAACTTTAGATTTCACTACACTCAAGGCAATTTGCAACAGCAAGAAAGAACCTCTACTTTCATTTTTTTTATCTTTAATCAATGACGCGCACCAAGACAACTTGATAAATCTCAGAATCACATCTTTTGCTTGGCTTAGTAAAGTAAATGGAACTACAGAATACTTTTTACATTGATATAGTTGCCTATTTATAGGCTCAACGGTGTGGATAGATAGAGAGACAAAACATAAGATTCAACCTGTAACTCTTTTTAGATCATTAGATATCACAATATAAAAACAAAACATTCTCATATGTCCAATCTTTTATTTCTTCAATACATATGGTTAAATTGACATTCTGGTTGAAAATTTGAGGCAAATAAAAGAAAGTAAAACAATCATTGTTGAATCACTCCAAAATCAAATACTTAAATTTAAAAAATATTCTAAAACACATAGGGAATGACGGTGTCGGTCTCGGTACCGGTTTTTGTAAAAACCTAAACCTATACCTAAACTTCGGCACCGTCTCAGTTCGGTTCAAGATCGGTTTGGTTCGGTAAAACCTATAGTTCGGTCATGAATACCAACCCAAAATCAGGATCAAAGTTACAAAATTAAAATCAAAATATAGGTAAAATGCTTAATTGCAAAGTGAGTCAATCAATTTTAGAATGTAGTAAAATTGTTTTCACCATTGATTCACCACATAATCAAAGAAGATTCATGTAAGATTTTAAAGAGTTCTTTATTTGAAATTTTCACGTTGAAATATGCACTGAAATTTTCACAAAATGCGACCACAAGCAATGACTCGTGCAAGATCCTCGCTTAGAAGCCAGAAAGGTGGGAAATTGTTTTAATAGATTTATATGTATATCAGTAAGTATTTTAGTCATATTTCATAAGAGCACTATGGAAGAGTTGGTAGAAGGCACCCACTGAGTAAAAGGAGGCCAGGGCTCGAATCCTGACTCCTACAAATGAATTAAATATTTCACATATTTATTTTTCAGTTCGGTTTTCGGTCCGGTTTGTGGTCTGAACCGAAACCTTTACCGGACTTTCGGTAAAACCATGAAACCCGAACCGACGGTATCAGTTCGGTCCGGTTTTACCGAAATTCGGTAAGAAATGCCGAACCTTACACATATTATTGCTTATAAAAAATTATATTTATGATCTAACATCTGAAAAAGTTCTAAAATTATATGTTCTGCCATAGAAAGCTATTTTCTTTATGAATGCAATGTTAGAATTTTTCATCCAAATACTTTAAATATCATTCCAAAAATCAATTTAAATAGTTTGAGCTTGATAACATGCTTATACAATCATCTATGCAAATATACATAAAAAACTTATGATATTGATAAAGTAATTAGTGTGTTATCACTTATCATGGATCCACAGGACAATTGGTTCATGACAACATTTGTTGTTTGGCTCATCCTAGGCAAAACAGAAAGGACATGATGGGATTGATGACAATTAAGAGCGGACAAAGTGTGATGGGCAGTTTGTCATATCTTCCACCTAGTCATGTCCCCCCTTTTTAGAGATAACCATCAAACTTTGTCATCGCATCACATACTGACAATAACAAAACACCATAACTTTTTGGTTTAAGATTTAATCTATAACTTCTGTTTAGTTCAGAAGCTATGTCGCAAGAGAATTTAATTTCTGATTGTTTTTCTTTCTAATATCTCATTCTCCCGCTTTCTCTCCTCCCCTCATTCTCTCCTTCTCGCACTGTATATGACGCTACTGCCACTGCTCCATCTGTACATGTGAAGAGAGGTTCATGGAGGGGATGAGAGAGATGGAGCGCCAAGATTTTTCCTTTTTCGAAAAAAGTTGTAAAAACCATATCAAGACAACACCCCCTTCCCCTTGCTCCCTCTCTCATCTCTCTCTCTCTCTCTCCCCACCCCCTCTCTCCCTCTCTCCCCCCCTCTCTCTCTCTCTTTCTCTCTCTCTCTATCTATCTTTCTCTCTCCCCACCCCCTCTCTCTATCTATCTATCTATCTATCTATCTATCTGATCGTACATTTTCTTGACCGTTTTTAAAAAGCGTAGCGTTCGTGTTTGTTCGCGAACACGATCATGAACAAGAATTTTTCCCTGTTAATTCGTCGACGAAACAGCGTTCGTTCGACGCCGAACAGGGAATTTCCCATCCCTAAACTCATGTGGCATGACAGAAGACGTGATGGAAGATGGTTGCCTTACCCTAACGACATGCCATATGCACACCATGGGAAAAAGCTAATTGAAAGAATTTTGAGGAATTGAGGTAGAAAAAATATGCAGACAAATACCAGTTAGGCTTACTACCATGTGTACTGTACATTAAGTTTAGTGCAACAAAAGAGTATACTATGCAAGTGATTAAAAGACAACGAAAAATGGGAATAAAGTTTTATGCAAATTGAGAAAAAAAAAGAAAGTTAATATAAAGCCCCTCAAGAATGCAAATGAGATGGCTTAAAAAAAAAATTTGAAAAATATAATAGCTTGAAAAATGGACGCAAATATGATTATAAAGTGGTATTTTAATTTGTGAAATTGGGAATTTGAGAGAAATAATTGACAAACCTAATGTTTTAATTAATACAACATCTCAAGTCAATACTACCATTGCCTCTCTAAAGTCTCAAGAGGAAAAGATGAAGAATAATATTTTTTTAATAAAAATGAGAAACAGTGGAGTCTATTGAGTGACCAAAATAAGAGTGCGGAATAGAGAAGAAAATTTAGATGCATACTATCATGAGAATCTAGCATTTATTTATAATCAACATAAAAGGATTTGTAGCTAGACAGGATAATAGTTTCTCTTAACATAATTTATTAGCGAAAGTCAAGAACAAAGGGTAACATTTCAAAATAGTGGAAACATTTTAGTCTAGCATTTCAAAATAAGTTGGATGAATTGATAACAAAGCTGAGAAGTATATTAGCACAGCAGAACCGGGGTTTATTTGGTATCAATACGTGGATAACAGAAACATAGAAAAGTGGAAAGTAACTTTGATAATATACCTTGCAGCTTCGCTAAAATACTAGTGAAATTGCGCGAAGTAAAAGACTCTTCAATGCAAAATAAAAGCATTTGACTCCTTAAATGATCAAGATAACACCGGTGATTATTAAAAAAAATTGAGAAGCAGAAGAGAATGACAAAAATGGAATAAGTATACGATTTAGATTAGATTCGACTCTTAATTTAAAACATTAGTGCATGAACAAAACTTTGACGATATTGCAGTAGCTTCTCAACAATTCAAAAATTATGGGAAGTGTAGCAAGATAGATAGTATTACTATGGAAAGTGTGAGCAATCAAAAACTGATAATATTATTAATTCTCTCAATAAATTCCACTATAGGAAATGAAGAAAGAAGAATCATCAATAAAAAAGAGGAAACATTTTTTTACTGCACATTTGTTAGGGGGAATGGCGAAAACAACTTCAATATTACTTAATAACGAAAAGTGTCTCGGCACATTTTTTATAGATAAACAAGTGGATAATCACCATCATCATTATCTTAGTTAGAAAGTGAAAGATAAGCGTACCGTGCAATTTTTTTGCGTGATTCTTCTACTGCTTGAAGGAGTAGAAAACCGTGGATATGTAGAGAACAAGAGCGGTTGATACGAGGATCACAAGTGTAGCCACCGCTCGTGCCGTTGCCTGGCTGCCGCAAGACAACAACCCAAGTCTGATCTGAATCACATTGACCATGGACAGAACAAGAAAGATACAGCCGAGCACCGATCCGCAAGCTGAAAGCAGCATCCCGAATCTCAGCACCTATTAATGATGAATAAACTTTCAAGAAGTCAATGAAGATGAATCTTCATGTTATGAAGTCAATGAAGATTAAGATTCTCAAGGAAAAGAATATCAATTTTCAAGAGCTGCGTCCCAACACACATCAGATGATAGCAAAGACTGGAGTTCTGTCATGTCGGCCATGTTCCCACGAGGATAGACTGGACGTCACGTACGGGGTCGAACCCAATAATTTAAAATAAAAAATTATGATAGTCCTAAAAAAATACATACTTAGACATGTGGGCTGTTGCAGTATATAATAAAGTATTGTTATATTTCCACAAGGACGAGACACTATCGTTTGTTGTCAGTGATGAGGATGACAAGGCGACGAGTCATCATCATCATCCCATCATTATTCCCGCCAGACGGTATGCTGACAGTGTTGATTTAGTCACATCATCAACCCTCCGACTCAGCTGATGAGACATGCTGGCAAAATCATCATCCAACGAGGAGGGCTACGTATTTAAAGGGTAAGGCAATGGAAATGAGAAAGACAAAAATGCCCCTAATGGGCTTACTAGACAGAGGGGATCGTAACATCCTCCTCATCCATGACCACAGCAACCATGACAAGTATGTCCTCCTATCATTTAAATACTGGTGTGACGAAAATGCCCTTAATGGGCTTACTAGACGGAGGGGATCGTAACATCCTCCTCATCCATGGCCACAGCAAACAGGACAATTATGTCACATTCCTCGCCCAATATAGTGATGACGACTACTACGTCATCGTCATCCCAGTAAAAGACAACTGACGAACATGATACATCGTCATCCAAAGTACAAATGACGATGACAACGACTATTTCATTATCGTCCTCCCAGTGAAAATGAATGATGGCGAAGATGACGACACGTCATCTTCCCATCCATCTTCTCCAGTGCCAAGGGACAGGACACCATATGAGGTATCCTGTCCCTGTAGTGCAGGGACGCGGACGGGACGATTTTTTCGTCCCGGGACAAAAAAATTGTCCCATCCAAGGTTACGGACGAATTTCGGGACAAAAATTCGTCCCGGGGACCACTGGACGGGACGGTTTGCGTCCCGTGGGACGAAAAAACCGTCTGTCCGGAGGTTTCGGACGATGGACGGACGGAACTGGACGGAAAACCGCCAGATTCACATCCGACGGTTGAGATGTTGCCGCGTGGCCTCGCAATGGCAATTTGCATCAAAGTCCATGTATTTTTACGTGCGTGCAAATGGACGCCACTCAGAAATAATTGTAGATATGTCCATTTGCGTTCTATCTCCTCAGTAATTCCCTAAAAAACTTGAAAAAATCCATATTAATAAATTAAAAATATAAAATGGGTAATTCGTCCGGGATGAATTTCACGACGAAAATTCGTCCCGGGAGGACTGGACGGGATGAAAAACCGTCCAGAAATTATTGGACGGGATGGTTTTTTTGTCAGTGGACGAAAAAGCATCCCGTCCTTTGTCCCTGAGCTAACATCGGAAGTAGGACGGGACGAAATTCATCGCGTCCCGTCCTTCGTCCATGTCTGGGACGATCCGGAACTATAACCGTCCCGTTCTGCATCTAAAATCACAAGATGGGACAGGACGGGACGTGCACGCGTCCCGTCTCGTCCAATCTGGGAACTGAATGGTGTTACCTTGATGTTGATGTGGGCTCGGAATGCGTCATCTACGTTCTTGCTGTTGAGCAGATTAAGGGCGAGTTTTAGGCCCTGAGCAACCAGGCTGGAGAAGAGGAAGGAGCTGAATGCCACCACTTCGAACACCAGTAGATTCTCTGCGACTTGGATTCCTGCATCGCAGGCTGATTTGCCTTCCAGACTGCGCTCGCCTGGCGCAGCCACGGATAGGCCGACGAAGACGGCAATGGTGAACAAAGAGTTCACGTTCACCAACCCGTCAAGCGCTGTGACATGAATGTCTGTTGTTGTCTGTGATGATCGGTTGCAATCTTTGGGACTCTGATCAGATCTGGAAGAAGAAGCGAAGATCGGAGTTGAAGGTAGTGATAAATCTCGGATCTGAGAAGGATATTATAGTTCCATGATAGAAGAATGCTGATGATAAAAAAGTTGTCAACGCCAGAGCTCATGATGGCGATAAATCTCAAATCTGAGAAAGATCTTATGGTTTCATGATCCAAAAATGCTGATACGATAATGAAAAAATTAAAGCCAGAGTTGAAAATGCTGATAAGTCTCGGATCTGAGAAAGATATTATGATTCGTTGAGCAAAGAATGCTGATGATAAAGAAAAATGTCCACGCCAATCTCTTGTTTGTTCGACAAATCTCGTACATCATCAACTTTTAAATCTAAAACATCAATTTGGAACTGACTACAAAATTTCACAATGATAGATAGTATAACTATGAAAAGTTTAAGCGATCAAAAATATGCTAAGATTATTAATTCTCACAACAAATTCAGCTAGGGAAAATGTAGAAAGAAGAATCATCAATGAAAAAGAGGAAACACTTAAGTCTGTTGTGAGAAACTGATGACAAAGTTGAGAAGTATTCTAGCCCGAGAAAGCTGGGGTTTATTTGATGTCAGAGTTGAAAGTGGTGACAAATCTCGGATCTGAGAAGAATCTTACGGTTCCACGTGCGATGAACGCTGATATGATCAAGAAAAATGTCGACGCCAGAAATGAAGATGCAAATCAATCTCTGATATGAGAAGGATCTTACGGCTCCATGAGTGAAAAATGCTGATATGATGAAGAAAAATCGCGACGGCAGAGTTGAAGATGGGAATAAATCTCGGACCTGAGAAGAATCCTATGGTTCCACAAGCTAAAAATGCAGATATGATCAAGAAAGATATCGACGCCAGAGTTAAAGATGGGAATAAATCTCGGACCTGAGAAGAATCCTATGGTTCCGCAAGCTAAAAATGCAGATATCATCAAGAAAAATACCAACACCAGAATTGAAGATGACAATAACTCTCGGCCCTGAGAAGGACCTTGTGGTTCCACAATCTAAAAATGCTGATATGATCAAGAAAAATATCGACAAGAGAATTGAAGACGCTGATAAATCTCGGATATGAGAAAGATCTCACGGTTCCTCAAGAGCGAAAACTGCTGATACGATCAAGAAAAACGTCGACGCCATAGATGACGATGCTGATATGAGAAAGATCTTACGGTTCCACGAACGAAAATGCTGAAATGATTAATAAAAATATCGACGCGAGAGTTGAAGACAATAATCAATCTCGGATCCGAGAAAGATCTTACGGCTCCACAAGAGCGAAAACTGCTGATACGATCAAGAAAAACGCCGACACCAGAGTTGACGATGCTGATATGAGAAAGATCTTACGATTCCAAGAACAAAAAATGCTGAAATGATTTACAAAAATATCGACGCGAGAGTAGAAGACGATAATAAATGTCGGATCTGAGAAAGATCTTACGGTTCCATGAGCGAAGAATGCCGATGATGAGGAAAAATCTCGACGCCAATCTCTCGTTCTCTCTACAAAATCTGGCAACGGAACTGATCAACGCCGGATATTCCAGCTGAAGAAGTCTTCTTCTGCGCAGATCTACGAAGCGAATCTTGGATGGATGAGCGTAGTGCAGATTTCGGGGAGAAGCTGGAGCGCAAAAAAAGGAGGAAGAAGAGACGTGCGCGGGAGAGGATTACAAAAAAGAGGACGAAATAGCCCTTTTATAGTATTTGCAGAAAGAGGGACCTTTTCTGTAGATTTAAAAATGTAGATCTAGTTCGGACGGATGACGTGTTTAAAAGTGCACATGGCGTACGGACGGATGACGGTCGGTGACGGACGAGAGTGTGCCGTCTAGTTTGGGACGTCTCATGATCCGTATCGCCTCCCTGAGTTTTGACAAAACCTTTCACAATTTAGTCACAGGCCATGGGCCAGCACTTCTGGTCCTCTCTCTCTCTCTCTCTCGCCCTCTCTCTCTCTCTCTCTCTCTCTCTCTCTCTCTCTCTCTCTCTCTCTCTCTCTCTCTCTCTCTCTCTCTCTCTCTCTCTCTCTCTCTCTCTCTCTCTCTCTCTCTCTCTCTCTCTCTCTCTCTCTCTCTCTCTCTCTCTCTCTCTCTCTCTCTCTCTCTCCAGCACTCTCTCTCTCTCTCTCTCTCTCTCTCTCTCTCTCTCTCTCTCTCTCTCTCTCTCTCTCTCCCGCTCTCTCTCTCTCTCCAGCACTCTCTCTCTCTCCAGCACTCTCTCTCTCTCCAGCACTCTCTCTCTCTCCAGCACTCTCTCTCTCTCCAGCACTCTCTCTCTCTCCAGCACTCTCTCTCTCTCCAGCACTCTCTCTCTCTCCAGCACTCTCTCTCTCCAGCACTCTCTCTCTCTCCAGCACTCTCTCTCTCTCCAGCACTCTCTCTCTCTTGGTCTCTCTCTCTGTCAGCCACTCTCTCGTTCTATTGGTCCCTCTATGTCTCTCGCTCGCTCTATCAGTCTCTTGGTCTCTCTCTCTCTCACAGTGTATCTCTCTTGCTTGCTCTCTCTTTCTCTCTCTCTATCTCTCTTGGTCTCTCTCCTCTCTCTCTCGGCCTCATTCTCTTCCTCTTCTCTCTCTCTCTCTCTCATGATTTTATACTCCATCACCACTGTCATCCATGATGGCCATCACATCACGTCACTCATTCTATGACCCTTCATCACCATCACGTCATCCATCACTAGAATTTTGTCACGTCAGTCACTATCACACCCTAATAAAACATCATATAACACCATCATGTCCCCTTGTCTTACGTCTGTCACCATGACGAATAACATGAGGGATGCCATTTGTTGTTCCCTATGGCCGAGAAGGGTAATTACGATGGTTCGAGACTGGTTCCATCATAGTCCTGCATCCCACTTTATTTGAGTTATCCAAAGCCGTTTGAGAACCATCCCATCCAAGATCCATTCTATTTGAGAATTGTCTCGTCTGAACACATCCCACTTGAGAATCGTGTTGTCTAAGTACCATCCCATCCAAAAGCTGTCCCCTATGAGAACCATTAAATCCAAAAACCATCTCGTCGGATAACTGCATTGTGCAACTACAAACCCTTCTAGAAGCCATCCCATCCTAGAACCACCCCGTCTAATAATCGTTTATCAGAGAACTGTTCCTTCCAGAAGTCATCACATACGTAAACCATCCGTCAAAGAACTGTCCCGTCAGGAATTACATCCTGCCCAAGAACCATCCATCCGTCACATATGAAAATTGTCCCATCTGAGAATGATCTCGTAATGAAACTATCATGTTGGTGACTCTAGGACGAGGATGCTACTCTATCCCAAGTAGAGTGCATCATTGTATACGATGGGATGTTCAAACGATTCTAGATGGTTTTCACCAGTGTCCTGTCCGACTATATTTGAGTCGGCAAAAACTATTCGTCTTGGAACTGTCCCAACCAGAAATTGTCCTGTTTGAGAACCATCATGTTTGGATACTATCATGTCTAGAAACCATTCCAGCGTTGTTATTCCCATACCTTTTTTAGTCTAGAGTGTCGAAGTTGATGGATATATATGTGGCCGTCAAGCCAATTGCACATTCCATGTCTTGTTCCATGTTCATTAATACACCATATTCACTATAGTGCATGTGTGATGCTTATAATGAAGTCCATGAATACATGATCTGAATTATTGAATTATGATGCGATCATAATACAGAGATCACTGCTCTTTTAGCATATGTTCTAAATATTCCATATTCGAAGGATATCAGAGAAGGACATCGAAATACCCGGATAGAATAGCACTATCTAGCCTCGCTCATATGATGAGTATGGCCGTTCCCGTAAACATTAGTGTGGGGACACTAATGATAGATAGTGGATGCTCTTTAGTGGAAAGAGTTCACTGAATTGATCTATACGAATCCACGACTAGAATTATACTGAGGTGTAGCTTGGGCCCCCACGTATTAGAGATTCAACCTATTGTTTGGGTTAAATCGATCCAACGTTAATTAATCTATATGATGATATAGTTATTTAATTTGGAAGGCCAATAAAGGTTATAGAGCCACTAGAGTCATTCATTAGACTGACACATGGGCCTAGAGGGTCACACACAAATGGTGTTTTGGAAGTCGAAAGATATACTTAAGTTTTGGGGGTTTTTATGAAAAATACCCACTTAGTATAATTAGGGGAAGGCCCTGAATGAAATTCACTAGGCCAAAATTGTTCAGGGGCATGCCCCTTCTTCTCTCCTCTCCCCATGACTTCTCTCCACTCCTGATGCAATCGGGGCAGCGTAACGACGGCGATGGATGTTGAACGGGGCTCAGCAACAAGAAGCAGGAGATCCGACATGCCGAGGACTGCGTGGATACATCTAGAGGCTACATACTTTAGCAGCTCGACTCGCCTCGCTCTGGGATCCAAGAAATCACGGATGCGATCCGTGCACAAGTTCTTCGATTCAATGTTTTGATTATGCCATTTGATTTCGCTAAAGTCTTCCGCTGCGAATCATTTTTGAAATTTTCAGCCACATTTAGGCCTCTAGAACCCAACAAAAGTCAGTAGCCAAACTCTTAAGGGAAGCACTATTTACTTTGAAATTTTAGGGAAGAAAAATCCTGAACAAAATCATCAGTCCACCGTGCAATTCCTACGAATGGGATGGTTTTGTTGTCCCCTGACAAAAAAAATCCTGCCTGTAATCTTGTGGAAGGATTTCAGCCACCCATGAAAAGAGCCCCCACTCTCCAAGATTAGAAATACATGTTTTCAACCAGCCTATTCAGATTTTTATTATTTTATAAATTTTGAGGTTTTTCATGTTAAATTGGCTAAAAAGTTTCTTCCTTTAAAATCAAATCATTACCATATTAATAAGTAGTAGAGGGTTTTCAATATTTTTACTACTCAAATTAGATCAAGATTAAATTTTAATGTGAGTTAATAAATTCAACTTTCAAATCAAGTAATTAAAATTTTAAAATTTCCCAGAAGTTCATGTATTTTCATGTAAAATTATATATAAATGTTTGTTCTAAAATGTTCTTCCTTCCATTTATTTGTTGAGTACAAGCCCCTAATCTTAATCTACTTATGCAGTCAATGCACTAACCTACTGATTTTTTTCCTAAATGTGAATGCAACTATTTTTCACCATTTGAGTCATGTGGTGAGATAATATAACTTTTCCCTTTTTAGATATAATATGCTTACACTTTAGGGAAATAATATGAAAATATGGAATTGAGAATCAGTTGGTTGTCTTTCTCATAAGAAAATGATTAGTCTATTTCCATAACGTGTGAGAGGTAGTGGAGATCTTCCAAATTCTAAACAATTATATTTCCAACAAAATAAAAAAAATATGTATTAATAAATGTGTTTTGCGGCAAAGTTAGTCTGCAAAACTAGAACCACTAGTTATTTGGCCCACAATTTGTAATAGAATATTCATGTTGTCTAATTTTTCTCAGGGCGCGGAAGGAAATAGGTCTTCCTTGTCTCTAATAAAATGGTGGGATTAGGGTATGGAAACAATGTTTGAATGTTAGCTTTTACTCTTACTTACAAGTGCTCAGGAGTAACTAACAGGATGAAGCATTGTATCAATTGGAAACATCTGACTTCAACAAAGCTTTAGAAATGAGAGAGTAAAAAATTAGAAATTATCTGGGTTACTACAACTAATGTTTGATACTGCATGTCTTATCATTTTTCATGCATCCATCAGATCCTCTGCAAACATAATCTTATACACATAATATTAGTGAAGCTGCACATTACAGAAGACATTATTAGATTCTGATACTAACTCCTAACTACTTTACATAGAGGCGCTATCCCAATAACTCATATTTTTTAATAAAATTCATATCACTCAACTGAACATGAACGTATTGCATCATTGACCATGTAAAGTAAACATAAAAATCACAAGAAAACATAAAAAAATTGATGATTCATCTGAGGCGAGAACGAACCTCGCAGGTGGAAGTTTGCCAGTTAAAGAAAGAACTGGCGGAGAAGGATTCTCAGCTATGCAAAAAACCAGCCAAAAAATCAGCGGACGATGAGCTGTCCTGGCTGAACTCTCTGAGCCGCGAGACCAGCGAAAACGTCCAGGAGCGCATCAACCTTCAAAAGGCACTGCCAGAGCTCGAAGAAACAAACCTCAAAAGCTGAACAGAGCTTCAACATCTCGACGAAGCGATTGCCAAGCAGCAATCCGTCGAAAGAGACAAAGCAGTCGTTCAAATGCTGAGGCTGAGACGACAGGTGATTCTCGATAAGGATAAGGGAAATCTTCCTTATACCCAATGATTTATTCCATGAATTTCTGAACCATACACATAATCATATTCTACATACTTCAAAATTTGCACAAACCGAACCGCACACGGGTCTGCGCGATGATCTGTGCGAATTCGTTATTGTTCTGTTCGGAAAACTGAACAGAACGAACAATTTGCACAAATTCACACAAAAAGAACATAACAACCATGTCTACTCACATCCCAACATCAATCAATTTACAGTTGTTTTGTTGCGTTGAATTAGTCACACTTGGGAAACTTGATACATTAGTGCTCAACAACCTTTTTTTTTATACCAGTGCCCTTTAAGATCATAATTTTATAATATTGAGAGCAATGTCTTCTGAAAGCCTTGATTGAACAAGTCATCATTGCATAAGATTGTATAAGACTTGACAAAACAAGTCAATAAATGACAAACATAGCAAAATCTACTGACAGAACTTAAGTCAAGACTCTCGATGGAAAAGCCGACAACATAATACAATCTGATGAAGCAGCACAATCAAGGGGCTGACTTTCCTGAACTGTAAATTTAAGATGAAGTGTAGTGCATACCCGTAATGCTCATCTAAAGAAAGAAAAAGAGGAATTATTTCCCCATTGATTGTAAGGTCAAAACATCACATCAAGTGAAGTGATATGATATAGATGCATAAATATACATATAGATAGAGAGACAGAACATAGGAGAAAGAGAGAGACATCCTGCACTTATGGATTGTAGAGTTAAGATAAAGTGTAGTGCATCTATATATTGGTCATCTAAATAAAGAAAAGGATGAATTATTTCCCAATTGACTGCTAAAGACATAGATAGAGAGATAGAACATAGGAGGAGAAAGAGAGAGATATCCTGCGCTTATGAACCAACCAAACTTCATTTTCCTTTATAAATAGGCTTCCTCTTCTCCGAAAATGCAGCCAATCCCTCGAGACGATCTTCTGTATTCAGAAGTTTATTGTAGGAGTTTTCTTCCACTTCCAACGCAGAGGACATCTGAAGGTCTAGCCCGCTGTTTATTGCATGTTTGGCCATCCTTATAGCCACTGGACCCTGAAGAGAGAGAGAGAGAAATGTGGTGCTCAAAGGAAGAGAGATGATAGGTTCCATACCTTGCTTGTTATATAACTCATGCTTCAAGAAAAGATCATATAAGAGAAATAAAAAAATGAAGCAGATTTAGTAACAATTCAAAAAAATGAAAAAGAACAAAGTGAAAAAAAGCTTTTATTTTCCTTCCATACATTCCAGCTATAGTATTTTTACCCTGGTGGGTCTCTCTCTCATTTATTAAATGTCTGCAACCTTGGATTAATGGTTGGTTAAATAACAGGCGATCGGAAACTTTCTTGAATGATATTCAAGAGAGGTTTTTATGTCATTCACTTTCCACGAAATGACTAATAAGAAAACAATTACCTTTTGGTTGTAGTTCAAAAAAAAAAAAAAATTACCTTTTGGTTGATTTCTCTTGAGATCTCAAGGGCCTTGTTATAAGCGTCACCAGAAGGAACACAGTGATTAACAAGTCCTGAGAGAAGAAGATATGGATGAGAGTACTGAAAAACATACAAGAAATAAATAATAAGCAATCAGTTTACCGAGGGACACTGCTTCTTTGGCGTCAACCTTCCTACCGGTGAAAATAAGCTCCTTGGCTAAACCTTTTCCAATAATTCTAGGGAGCCGCTGCGTTCCACCTGCCCTAGAAATATAAAGCAAGATCTACAGCACGGATTGAAATGCTTTGAAACAGATTTTTATCTCTAATGAAAGAATCAAGGGGTACTATTGAAATATCCCTTTCTTTAGGTCCCATCCCTGAAAATAGGGTCAGGAACCCTATAGTTTATGGTTTTATCTTCTTTATCCAACAAAGAAAATAAACAAGAGTTAATTTTTTTAATGAAGAAATGGGGGTGAAAAAGCAATACCCAGGTATTATAGCCAATCCCGTCTCCGGCAAGGCAAGTACAGCCTGTTCACCTATGAAAAACACAATTTCTGGGATAAGAGTAAGTTATAAGGGAGAAAAAAATGTTCCTTCAACAGAGAATATAGAGTTTGGCATTGTTCTAGGGTTACCACATATTCTAAGATCACAAGAGAGAGCCAGCTCTAGCCCTCCGCCAAAGGCAGTTCCTTCGATGACGGCGATTGTGGGAATAGGAAGAGCCTGATTGAAACCAGTTCTTGAGAGTAAATGAATTTTGACTACGGATAATGATTCTTAACACACTGGGAGGGTCAACCATCAATTTTAATGATTTATTTCACAGAACTCAAGCAAAACTGAAAGTCGTAAAAGAAATTTTATCCTTTCCAAAGGTGTAGGAAGATGGCAATTATGGGAATAGGAAGAGCCTGATCAAAGCCAATGTTTAGTAGGTAATTAAATTGCGATAGTAGTAAAAAATATTATCACCTTCGGTGATTAAACATCAATTCTTTCAGAAAAATCATCAAAAAAGGAAAAGTATTAAGTAAGAGCAAAATTTTAGACGGTTTTGGGAGGCAGGTGAATTGGGAGAGTCAAAAACCAATTTTTGTGATTTCTTTAGGAAAACTGACCAAAAAAAGGTAAAAAAATTAGAGGAAATTTAATCATTCCAAAGTTGTGAGGAGATGGAAACCTCCAGGAAGGTGAATGCTGATCGCAACGAGTTGACAAAGTCCATCACCTCTGCCGGGCTCATAAGCTTGCGCTCCTGAAGAAAATACAGATTCAATTATCCCTTGCCATTCAAAACCTTATGAATTAAATAAACTCACAATTGACAGGCATAATTATTTAAGTGATACGGGCTATAGATACACAAACCAAATTGAATATCTTGATACAAAACCCTTTTGTATGATACAGAAAAAGGAGGCATTAGGCGTGCTGGAGTTTTGAGAGCGAAATGGAATAATAAATTTTAATTTAACCAATCCCTCTGAATTTCACGTAAGCAGAGGAATTACAGTAGATAATTCGATCGCAGGCCCCATTCAAGATTTGACTTAAAAATTCACGCTTTGACAAACATGGCGAAAGAGGAACATGGAAAAACAAGAAGTCCAAATGGGACTGTCTTCCTACAAAAATTTAGATCAATTGATGTAGAAAAATGTTGATTTGGGTATACGGAAATCAACGAGCATCCAATGGAAATTTGCCTACCGCATGGGTGAAAAGTACGATTAAAATTAACAATGAGGCCTTGAATTGTCCATTTTCAAGTCGACAATAATTTTCCTCGGCAGTAACAAGGTAAAAGCATGTTAAAAATTCCATGCAATCAACAAGACAGTATATACCGTTCTCGCTGCTAAAAAATATTGAATATAGAAAGAATGAGCCTCCGGGGACAACTTAAAATCTATTAAAGTAAGCGCAACACATATACTTTGTGAGAAAGTTTTTATGTAGTCCTGGAGAACATCCAATCAGACTAAGAAAACTCTCTAACAAAAAGTGTCATACACTGGCTGTTCTCTGTGAATGATAGAGATGAGAATGGACTTAGAACTATTGAGACGTCATATCCCCATTATCATCATCGTCATCATTAGGGATGGTGGTTGATTGAAAATTCTTCATTGACATCATCGTCATCTTCGTCATCATATCAATGCATGGCATAGACGAATGACGATGACTATGATGGACCTTGGAAATTAGGGATGGCGACGATGGTGAAGACATGATTACATGATTACATGATTACAGGATCTATCTTAGCATGGAAATGAATGGATATGAAAACGACTCATGGAAACTTGATAGCAATTATGATGCCTATTCCTCATCATCCAAGGGGTTCTGCAGTGGACAGGCGATCTACTTCATGCGATTGTACATTCTTGGGTGGAAACTATGCTTCCGGGACGCGGACGGGACGATTTTTTCGTCCCGGGACGCAAAATCGTCCCGTCCGAGGTCTCCGGACGACTTATGGGACGAAAATTCGTCCGCTGGCCACCGGACGGGATGGTTTTCGTCCCGTGAGACGAAAAAATCGTCCGTCCGGGGCCCCCGGACGAGGGACGAACGAATCTGGGCATACAACCGCCGGATTCACATCCGACGGTTGAGATGTTGCCACGTGGCATCTGGGGAAGGCGAGGGAGGGGAGGAGAGGGGGAGGCCATGGCAGAGGAGGCGGCGGAGGAGGAGGAGGGTGCGGCGGAGAAGAGGGGGAGGCCATGGCGGAGGAGGCGGCAGAGGAGGAGGGTGCGGCGGAGGTGGCCGGCGGAGGAGCAGGCGGCGATGGCGGCGTTGAAGGAGATAGCGTCGGGGGAGGGGAGGCGGAGGAAGACGGAGAGGGCGGAGGGGAGATGGCCGCTGCGGGCGTAGGCGGCGAGGAGGGATTTGAAGAGGAAGAGGGAGGCAGGGGAGGAGGGGGGAAGGGGAGTTTGAGCGCCGCCGCGGAGGTCGGGGCTCCGCCGGAAGAGCGTTTTTCGCCCGGGACGAAAAAATTCGTCCCAGGAGGACTGGACGGTACGAAAAATCGTCCCGAGATAATTGGACGGGACGGATTTTTTGTCGGTGGACGAAAATCCGTCCCGTCCTTCGTCCCTGAGATTATGTCGGACGTAGATCGGGACGAAGTCCGTCCCGTCCCGTCCTTCGTCCCCGTCCGGGACGATCAGGAAGTATAGTGGAAACCTTATCACATATCGCAATAAAAAACAGAAAGTGGTGGGAAGATCTGTGATACGATCCCAGTAAGAGTATATGAAAGAAGAAAGAGAGGAGGCCAGAAAGGCAGCGGGCCAGCTGGCGCTGAGCTGGCCAAATAACCACCCTTCTTGAAAGGGTAGTTAGTTAGGAAATAAAAGAGTATAAATAAGGAGCGAAGGGGGAGAAGAAGGAGAACGGAGCATTTCGGGTTTCTTGAGCAAGGGGTCGGGAGGAGCAGAGCTGCATTCGGCGAGCTGCCTCTACGGTGATCTTGAGAAGAAGATTCGAAGGCGACGTGGACTTGTACCAGAGTACGAGGAGCGGAATCAAGATCCTTCTGTAAGTCTTAAATTCCAGCAGTTGCTTTTACCATTTGGGACTGCATTGTATCATTGGTATCAGAGCCAGGTTCTTGGCTTTCCAATGACGTTGAAAGAGGTGGAAGCGAGATTGGAGGCGAAGGAGGTGGAAATGGGCGAAATGAAAGAGGAACAAAAGAGGTTAGGGGAAGAAATGAAATTGTTGCGAGATGAAGCAAAGGAAAATGGTGAAATGCTAAGGCAAGTGCTCAGAAGTCTAGCAATGCTGAATCAAGGTAATGCACCAGAAGAACGACCGAGTATGGACGCCGGCCAGACAAGTAAGAAGAAAGGGAAGAGTCCTACAATGGAATACGTGGATACCAGGAAGGAAGCGCCCATAGATAATGCAAATCGAGCACAAATGCAGCTAGCCAGAAGTAAGATGGAAGCACCTAAGTTTCGGGGAGATGACGTAGAAGGGTGGGTAAGAGGAATGGAAAGATTTTTTCAGGTTCAGGAAGTGCTAGAGGAAGATCTTATTGATGTGGCTATGGCCAACCTCGAGGGTGAAGCATTGCAATGGTATCTGTGGACGACGGATCGTTACACATTTACAGGGTGGAACGATTTTAAGATTCAAATAGGAAGGAGGTTCGACGAAACACTGGGCGATAATATCAAGCATCAGTTCATGGACATCAAGCAAACAGGGACCGTAAAAGAGTACAGAAAAGAGTTCGAGAGGTTATCTGTTTATCTGCCACCCATGCCTGAAGACATAATGTATGACATTTTTGAAAGGACTCAAGGTGAAATCCAGACAGAAATGGACGTCGAAGAATTCTTGGGACTGAGAAGATTGATGGACTTGGCGTTGAAGACAGAGAAAAGATTGAAGGCCTTATGGCAAGCATGGGAGCACCATTGCATGGCAAGAGGAGAACATCGAGCAGTGGTCCACGTTTCCAAGGAGTAAGGCTACCAACATCGGTCCATCAGGAGCGAGTGGAGGCAACTTTTCCTCGACTAAGTGGAGAGAATCAGAGACCCAACAAGAGGCGCCGCATACAGGAAGAAAATCATGCTCACTGGTGAGGAACTCCAGAAAAGGAGGAGAAGGGACTGTGCTATAACTGTAATGAGAAGTTTGGTCCGGGTCACGGTGCAAGAAGACCTTACAGATTGTGATTGTGGCGAGGAAGAACGTGACAATGGCGAACCAGACGCAGTTGCTATCTTAGAAGGCGAAGAGGACAACTCTCCAGAAGCACAATTATTGTCCGCACATGTCTCACTTAATTCCATGTTAGGATGGAATAATCCCAGATCGATTAAATTGATGGGGAAATTGAATGGCAGAGAAATCATAGTGCTTATTGACAGTGGGGCATCTCACAATTTCTTGGGTACAGGACTGGTGGAGGAGTTTCAATTTCAATGTGATACCTCTGTTTTGTTTGAGGTAACTTTGGGCAATGGGGAGACCAATAAAGGCCAAGGTCTATGTTTGGGAGTCAAGTATACACTTCAGGGGATAGAGATGAGTAGTGACTTTTTACCTTTCCCATTGAAGGGCATCGACATGATATTGGGTATGGCGTGGTTATCCTCTCTGGGCTGGACTCATATCCATTGGGAGAAACATATCTTAAAATTCAGAAGAAGGGAAGAGGTGGTTACCTTAAGAGGAGATCAGAGGTTGACCAAGGCCATAAATCCTCATTCGGCCGATAAAGAGATGAAGAGGAGTCAATTTCTGATGATGGAATTATATCGCCTAGACCATTGTGTCACCTTGCCACAAACGCTATCAGAGAAGGGGTTAGAAGAGAAACTCAGACTAAGTTTCCCCAGGGTCTTTGAACCACTGACGGCTTTACCACCTGAAAGACCAACAGATCATGCTATACAACTGTTACCCCAGGCCCAGCCTATCAATCAACGACCATATAAGTATTCATTTTTGCAGAAGGATGAGATTGAGAAACTGGTACAGGAGCTGTTGAAGGCAGAATTCATTCGACAATCACATAGTCCCTTCGCAAGCCCAGTCTTACTGGTTAAGAAGAAAGATGCCGGATGGCGATTTTGTGTTGATTACCGTGCACTTAATAAAATAACTATACCAAATCGATATCCAATTCCTGTGGTGGAAGAATTATTGGATGAACTCCATGGCGCATTATTGTTTTCCAAGTTAGATCTGAAATCGTATCATCAGATCAGGATGAAAGAAGAGGACATTCATAAAACTGCATTTAAAACCCATGAAGGGCATTATGAATTCGGTTATGCCCTTTGGGCTTATGAACGCCAGCTACATTTCAATCTCTTATGAACCACCTGTTTCATCCATTACCTCAGAAAATTCTTACTGGTGTTTTTGATGATATATTGATTTACAGTAAGTCATTGGAAGACCATGAGTCACATTTGCAACAAGTCTTTACTGTCCTGGCTGATAATGATCTTCATGAATCCCAAAAGTGTCAATTGGCTTGCAATCAGTTGGAATTCTGGGGCATTGGATTTCGCATCAAGGAGTTATGGCGGATAAGAGCAAGGTGGAGGCGATGGTGAGCTGGCCCGTGCATCAAGAATCTCAAGCAACTGCGAGGGTTCTTGGGTTTGACAGGGTATTATTGCAGGTTTGTCAAAGAGTACTCCTTGAAGGCCGCCCCTTTAACAGCATTGCTGAAGAAAGATGCATTTGGGTGGAATGTAGACGCGCAAGCTGCATTTGATCGACTTAAACTAGCAATGAGTTCTACTCCAGTGTTGGCCTTACCAAATTTTGAATTACCTTTTACCATCGAGACGGATGCATCAGTAGGCATTGGTGCTGTCCTCATACAGAATGGACGACCCATCGCTTATTTTAGTCAGGTCCTTCCCAAGCGGAGCCAAGTCAAATCTGCTTATGAACGTGAATTGATGGCTATTGTCCTGTCAGTGCAGAAATGGCGACACTATTTGACACATTTGCCTTTCATTATCCGCACCGATCAGTACAGTCTTAAATACTTATTGTGTCAGAAGCAGATTCAGGAGCCGTACAGCAAATGGGCTTACAAATTACTGGGGTTTAATTTCGAAATTGAATATAAACCAGGGAAGAGCAATGTTGTAGCTGATGCATTATCCAGGGCCCCATCATCATTGGAAGTCAATGCATTGCAAGTGTCCAGGTTCCAGCTATTAGACCAAGCGATCATCCAACAGGAGGTGGGTCAGGATCTGAAATTTCAAAAAGTAATTAAGGAGTTGCGACTCAGTCCATTTTCCTATCCAAAGTTCAAATTATACAAGGATACCCTACTGTACAAGGGACGACTGGTGCTTACGGGGACTTCTTCATTACTACCAAAAGTGTTACAGACCTATCATGATTCAGCACCGGGGGGGCATACGGGATGCAAACGAACCTATAAGCGCATTGCTCAAGACTTATACTGGCCACGCATGAAAGATCACATAAAGAGATATGTGAATCAGTGTCATATTTGTCAAACTAACAAGATATCTTCCCTCTCACCTGCTGGGTTATTACAAGCTCTACCCATTCCTGAACGCATCTGGGAAGACATATCGTTAGATTTCATAGAAGGGCTGCCAACATCACACGGATTCAACTGCATTATGGTGATTGTGGACAGACTGAGCAAGTATAGTCACTTCCTACCACTGAAACACCCATTTACTGCCCGAGATGTAGCTGACATCTTCGTCCGAGAAATTATGCGCTTGCATGGGATACCCTCCTCAATTGTTTCAGACAGAGATAAAATCTTTACCAGTATGTTCTGGAAGGAGTTGTTCCGCTTGCAAGGCACCACATTATGCATGAGTTCCTCGTACCACCCCCAAACAGATGGTCAAACAGAGGTGGTAAACAGATGTTTGGAATCATATTTACGCTGTTTTGCTGGTGAGAAACCGAAGTCTTGGTCCAAGTGGCTCCATTGGGCAGAGTTCTCTTATAATACAGCTTTCCATTCATCCATTCAGATGACACCTTTCAAAGCAGTGTATGGGAGGGACCCACCAAAACTTTTGTACTATGGGACCCCTTCATCTCCACTTGAGTCTGTCGACACTCTATTAAAGAGAGATGATACTCTGAAAGTGATAAGAAACAACTTACTAGCGGCGCAATCCAGCATGAAACGCCAAGCGGATAAGCACCGAAGAGACCTTGAGTTTCAGGTGGGGGAACAAGTGTATCTTCGATTACGTCCCTACCGCATGAAGTCCTTAGCAAAAAGGATCAATGAAAAGTTATCTCCAAAATATTTTGGTCCATTTCGGATCTTACAAAAGGTGGGGCCTGTGGCCTACAAACTAGAACTGCCAGACAGTTGTTCCCTACATCCGGTGTTCCACGTATCTAAACTAAGGAAAGCAGTGGGTCCAGGCAGGGTCACGCAATTACTGCCTCCTTCATTTACTGATGATTTTGAGTGGCAGCTATCTCCAGCAGAGGTGGTGTCGGCTAGGAGACGGAATGGACAAGTGGAAGTGTTGATTAAATGGAAAGGGCTTCCAGAAGAAGATGCATCATGGGAACCTCTATCAGTCATCCGAGGGCAATTCCCCGACATCCACCTTGGGGACAAGGTGATAGTCGATGAGGAAATGATATGATCCCAGTAAGAGTATATGAAAGAAGAAAGAGAGGAGGCCAGAAAGGCAGCGGGCCAGCTGGCGCTGAGCTGGCCAAATAACCACCCTTCTTGAAAGGGTAGTTAGTTAGGAAATAAAAGAGTATAAATAAGGAGCGAAGGGGGAGAAGAAGGAGAACGGAGCATTTCGGGTTTCTTGAGCAAGGGGTCGGGAGGAGCAGAGCTGCATTCGGCGAGCTGCCTCTACGGTGATCTTGAGAAGAAGATTCGAAGGCGACGTGGACTTGTACCAGAGTACGAGGAGCGGAATCAAGATCCTTCTGTAAGTCTTAAATTCCAGCAGTTGCTTTTACCATTTGGGACTGCATCGTATCAATCAGGTAATGAAGCAGAATTTCAATCGGTTTGGTACAACATCTGTGAGATCTTGTGGATCCAAGGGATTCCACAGGACCTCGCAATATTTCAAGACTCTCCGAGAGTGATACACTGTGACAGGAAGTCAGCAATTGATACTGAGCACAGTCCGGTACAACTCAACAGAATAAATCATGTGGAGATTGATAGTCATTTACAGAGAAAATCAATTACAATGTCATCCAGATGGACTATATTCAGCCATTGGAAAAAGTTGCTGACATCCTGACCAAGGGTGTGTCAGGGGATACATTTCAAAAGCCATTATCCAAGCCGCACATGCATATCATTTACGCACCAGATTGAGCGAGGGGTTGTCAGATGAGATATTCATTTCTTCTATTTTGTGTTTCAAGTGTTCCTGTCATCTTTAAGACTATTGTGCCTAAAGGGTATGGGTTGTCATACAGACCCCGTGTAATGTCCGCGGTATTAAAACCATGATCTCTATCAGAAAACTTAACGGATCCTTTTTCTGAAAATCTCATTCCCATTCGTCTACTGTTAGACGAGGGGGCAAAAGAGGTGGACCAGGTTTGAGAGAGGAGGACTTCACCAACCACAGTCGTGAACAAGAACTGTGTTATTTGGCACATGTAGAAGCATTCCTGGAAATATTATGTTATGAATCACAAAAAAATGTGGAAAGGTTAATGAAATTGAAACATTGTATTATCATCATCATCATCATCATCTTCTTGCTCTTCATTTGGCATTCATAAAATTTTAATCCCAGAATATATTCTTCTGGATAAGCCCTAAATCTGGAGCATGAAGGATTCCTGGACAGATTAAGCTTAAACGGATAATCAAGATTGGAGGGTACAATCTCTGCACTTACAAGGTTAACTTTTTTTTTTTAATCTAGCATAGAATGGGAAGAAATAGAGAAATCTCACAGACCTTGAGATCAGCACCCGCGCAGAAGACTCTAGAAATGGCGCTGTAAACCATCATGACGTTAGCGGACTTATCCCCACTCAACGAATGCAGAACGCTGCGGAATTCTTTCAGCATGTTCTTGCTGATGGCGTTCTTCGCATCACCCCGATCTAACTTCAATGCCACAATCCCTGCACCCAAATCAGAAAAATAAAAGTTAACAAGAGCTGCCAGAAATGCTCGTCATCATCATCATCATCCTCATCCTCCTCCTCAACATCATCATCATCATCTTCCTCATCCTCATCCTCCTCCTCCTCAACATCATCATCATCATCTTCCTCATCCTCATCCTCCTCCTCCTCAACATCATCATCATCATCCTCATCCTCATCCTCATCCTCATCCTCATCCTCCTCCTCAACATCATCATCATCATCTTCCTCATCCTCATCCTCATCCTCATCCTCCTCCTCAACATCATCATCATCATCATCCTCATCCTCATCCCCGTCATCATCATCCTTATCCTCATCATCATCATCCTCACCCTCATCCTCCTCAACATCATCATCATCATCATCCTCATCATCCTACTACTACTACTCTTCCTCCTCCTCCTCCTCATCATCATCATCATGATCATCCTCATCCTCATCTTCATCATCATCATCAGAAGATGAAGAAGAATTCATAGTAGAAGAAGAAGAATTCTTGCCGACGGGAATGAATAGAAAATGGGTATTAGAGCGGCCAGAAATGCACATCGTCATCATCATCCTCAACATCATCATCATCATCATCATCATCATCCTCAACATCATCATCACCATCATCCTCAACATCATCATCACCATCATCATCATCATCATCATCCTCAACATCACCATCATCATCACCATCATCATCATCATCATCACCATCATCATCACCATCATCATCATCCTCAACATCATCATCACCATCATCATCACCATCATCCTCAACATCATCATCACCATCATCATCATCATCATCATCCTCAACATCACCATCATCATCACCATCATCATCATCATCACCATCATCATCACCATCATCATCATCCTCAACATCATCATCACCATCATCCTCAACATCATCATCACCATCATCATCATCATCATCATCCTCAACATCACCATCATCATCACCATCACCATCATCATCATCCTCAACATCATCATCACCATCATCCTCAACATCATCATCACCATCATCATCATCATCATCATCATCCTCAACATCACCATCATCATCACCATCATCATCATCATCATCACCATCATCCTCAACATCATAATCATCATCATCATCATCCTCAACATCATCATCACCATCATCATCACCATCATCATCATCATCATCATCATCATCATCCTCAACATCATCATCACCATCATCCTCAACATCATCATCACCATCATCATCATCATCATAATCATCCTCAACATCATCATCACCATCATCCTCAACATCATCATCACCATCATCATTATCAATATCATCATCATCACCACCACCATCATCATAATCATCATCTTCATTAGTCATCGTCATCATCCTCATCCTCACCACCATCATCCTCATCATTATCATCATCATCCGAAGAAGAATTCGTGATGAGGGAAATGAACAAACAACCAGGGGTATTAGAGCGGTACAAAATGCTCATCATCATCATCATCCTCATCCTCCTCATCCTCATCCTCATCCTCATCCTCATCCTCATCCTCATTATCATCATCATGATCATCATCATCATGATCATCATCATCATCATCATCATCATGATCATGATCATCATCATGATCATCATCATGATCATCATCATCACCATCATCATCATCATCATCGGAAGAAAAAGAATGCGAAGGAGAAAAAGAATTCGTGACGAGGGGAATGAACAAACAAATGGGAATTCCGGCAATCACCTTCATCAGCGCCGGAAAGTCTCTCCAATTTCACCAGATCCTGATCGAGCGTTTGCACGATCAAACCCCTCTTTTGCACAAAAGGCTTCGACGGCGAGATTAAAGAGTTTATTGGCCAAAATGGGTGATGAAGGAACGATCTTCCGAACAATCCTGCATAACCAGATGCTTGAAATGCCCGAAATTGTTGCATCTTGTGTGCATGCGTTGATCTTCGCAGTAATCTATATGCCTCACTTCTCCAGAAACTATGCTTTACCCTAAATTTCAAACCATACCCTCAATCGGTTTTCTGATGGCCCATCCTCCAACATCGCCGAGCCATGGGAAAAGCTGAAAGCAATTCAGTATAGGAAGAAAGAAACGCATCACGCAGCTCATAAAACAAGGCAATTGATGTTATTTTGTTCATTTAAACTTGTTTTCATGAAATTAATTGACATTATGAATATTCAGGTTCATATTGAGCATTGAAGGTTTAAATAACTGATTCATTTTTGGAGTTATCAATCATAGTAGAGGTGGGAGTGGCTATTTGAGATCACATGTGATTTGCTTAATGTTCAATTTGAGATTCTTTTACCCACAGTAAATAAACTAATCGTGAAGAAAATTAACAATTATGTCTGGAATGATGCAACACATTCACGGCCACTTGAAAGATCCAGAGAGTATAAGAAGAAGGAAAAAGAGGATGATGAGTGAGTGTCTGGGTATCTATGAAAAAGGAACGAGCATGAGCTGCAAATTAATTGAGTTCCAATGTCAAATATGGGAATAAATATCAAGTTTTTCTAGCATATGTCAACTCTAATTTTTTGAAAATAAAACCTTTTTGGACACGAACTCCAGGAAGAAGAATGATGAATTAAGTACTTGAATTCAAGTGTTTCCTATTAGGATTATTTCAAAAATTATGTTGATTTGAATTATAATGTGCATAAAAAGGATTCCTATGCATAGGCACGAAACGGACGAAATAAAATAAATAATTGATTACATTTTTAGATAAGGGATAACCTATTCATTAATCCAGGTACTTATTGAAACAAACTTTGACTAAAATTGATTAAACCTACTCTAGTGACCCACTAGACTGCTAACATAATCAACTACCAGCTCCATATTCTGTTTGACCAGTTTCAGCAGCCTGTTCATCCATACCCCATCCAGTTCTATGATTCGGTGCACAGATCTGATAAGCCCATAAATCTTCAGTTAAATAAAAGTGCATCCTTAAAATATATATTCTGACTTGAACAAATCATTTATGTGTGAAATAAATGATAAAATGACTAAAAAATACAAAAAACTCCAAATGGTTTTGGACTTGATTTGGTGCATAATATTTTCATTTCAAATATTAATTTAATATAACATCACAGACCTCTATTATTGTGCATGAATAATGACAACATATTTAAAATGAATGATAACTGGCATTATTTCACTATTTGAGATGTATTAAATGATGACGATGACAAATAAATGCATGATATATCTGCATGTCATCACCTAGTAACTCAGTATTCATATTAGATGTATAATTTTGGATACATAAACGACTAAAATATTCAGGATGACATTGTTTTTGATAGGTTATTCTTTATTCTATATTAGTCAATAGCTCTCTTAGATCCTTAACTGCTCTGTAGCCTTATCAATTTTATAGGCTGAGAAGATGTTATGTTCGAAAATACATAAAATATTATTAAGAAAATATGAAGAATCATACCTTAAAATATCAGGGCTATAAATGTACATATCAGGGCTATATTTTAAACTGGTTGTTTATCTTTCTAGATAAATACCATGGAAGAATCAAGGTTATAATGTTTTGGAAGGAAATAATAATAAAATTATATTAAATAAATAAATAAAATATAAAAAATAGATTCAGGTGATATTTACTGAAAACATATTTTTAGTAGGTATATCCACCGGCATCCTTGTCTCTGATAGATTCATGAGAAAGGGATGGATCTTAGAGAGAGAAAGTGTTCAAAATGAAGAGATAGAGAATCAATGGTGTAGAGATGTTGGAAGTGGAATTTGAAGACAAAAATTGTAGATATTTTTTAATGAAATTTTGGGAAAACAAACTAGAGGTATGGATCAAATTTTAGAGAGAGAAATTGATGATTATAGAGAAATAAATATGAAAAAACAGGTGTGTATAGTGAGAAAATGATGGAATCGAATGGGAAATGGATAGAAAATGATGGAAAAATGGAAATATAAGTTCCTATAACCTTAACGCAAGTCTATTGAGCCCTCAGTGCTTCCTCTCAAGTCTGAATCCTTATATTTTGCCAGGATCAGACGTTTTTCAATGAAAACAAGAGTTGAGATTGAGTGAAAACTTCAATAAACTCATATCAAGCTGGTTAAGCAGCCTAGATCCTGAAATTTGCCTTCTCCTCCTCGCCAGCCACTTGCTAGAGTATGTTCAGAATGAGGGAAACAGATAGGGAAAGGGAGTATTTATACACAGGGAGAATTACTAAATGATCCCTTGGGGATTTTCCAATCTATTTCATTGCCATTTTGCCTCTTTTTCCCCATTGGTTGAGAGCATTTCCTTGTAATTTTCAGCTTCCCTATTTTATAAAGTATTTGAGAGCCCAATGCAGGTCAGGTTGTGGCCCATCTTCCTCTAGTTGTTCTGTTTAAGACCCACAACACCATTCGTCCATTTCAAACCCATTCGAAGAATCAATAAGATCCCAAAAGTTCTCTATATCATTAATAGTTGCCTCTTTTCATTCTTGTAAATTTCTACACAAGTGGAACTATAAAGTATTCATCAGTAATAAAACTGCTTGACTTCAAAGAAGTCACGGAGGTCAGTTAAAAATAGCTATAATTTGCAGAAACTAGAATTTATAGATGATGCATAAGCATTCAATTAATCCAGATAATAACATGATATTTCAAGATTAATAAGACCAAAATCATCTAAAATGTATGAAAATAGCTATGCATTTATTATGTTATCAACAATTAGTGTAGTGATAAGCTCCGAAATTGGGGTTTTAAATTGTCGGTGCTGTTTTTGAGATTATTAAATAAAATATAAACCTGTACCCAATAATTTTAGTTAATGATGAGTATCGATCGTTTCCAAACTAAGTATATATTTGAGTAAGGGTCAAACCATAGAGAGCCACAAATCAATTAGAATACTTTTTAGGTGATTATATATTTATACATTTCTAGATAAAAATAAAAACTAACTCTAATAGAAGCATTAGTTTTCTTGATTTTTAAGCAAATTCAATGAAGGAAAACCTAAAAAATGTTGATTTTATAACATCAAAGATAAACTTTATTTCAACCCTGTAATATTAAGAAATGAAATAGTCACTACTAAGAATAGCTTACAGTATTTGTTTTAGCAGAGGCCACCAGGGTAGCTACTTAAAATAGCTAGACGTGTCATCACGCAAAAACGTATGGCGGACCTCTA